>NC_071101.1:39241666-39590833 GCF_024256425.1 Clarias gariepinus | reverse complement strand
TTTCAACTTTGTTTCCATGGTTATTGCTTTGCGCTTCCCATACGTCCCCTCCACATCACCACTGCTTTTCATCTTGCTTCAGGACACCTTAAACTCTGACTGATTACTATACTACTGTATACTATCACACTGTACAGTAAACACACAGCAGCAGCCCAACACTGATAACGTCCGAGACACACATGAGCGACTTCTGTGATTTGTTCACATCCATGCATGTTCATAATGCGAGGTCTGTTCATACAGTGGCTTGCAAAAGTATTCGGCCCCCTTGAACTTTTCCACATTTTGTCACATTACAGCCACAAACATAGTTTAATTTTATTGGAATTCCACGTGAAAGACCAATACAAAGTGGTGTACACGTGAGAAGTGGAACGAAAATCATACATGATGATTTATTTTTTACAAATAAATAACTGAAAAATGGGGTGTGCAAAATTATTCAGCCCCCTGAGTCAATACTTTGTATTGCAATTACAGCTGCCAGTCTTTTAGGGTCCAGAGTCACCATGGGCCTCTTGGCTGCATTTCTGATCAGCGCTCTCCTTGTTCAGCCTGTCTTAGGTGGACGGCCTTGTCTTGGTAGGTTTACAGTTGTGCCATGCGCCTTCCATTTTTGAATAATCGCTTGAACATTGCTCCGTGGGATGTTCAAGGCTTTGGTAATCTTTTTGTAGCCTAAGCCTGCTTTAAATTTCTCAATACCTTTATCCCTGACCTGTCTGGTGTGTTCTTTGTGGTGTTGTTGCTCCCAATATTCTCTTAAACAACCTCTGAGGCCGTCACAGAGCAGCTGTATTTGTACTGACATTAGATTACACACAGGTGCACTCTATTTAGTCATTAGCACTCATCAGGCAATGTCTATGGGCAACTGACTGCACTCAGACCAAAGGGGGCCGAATAATTACGCACACCCCATTTTGCAGTTATTTATTTGTAAAAAATGTTTGGAATTATGTATTATGATTTTCATTCCACTTCTCAAGTGTACACCACTTTGTATTGGTCTTTCACATGGAATTCCAATGAAATTGATTCATGTTTGTGGCTGTAATGTGACAAAATGTGGAAAAGTTCAAGGGGGCCAAATACTTTTGCAAGCCACTGTATCTATGAAAGTTCGCAACTTGAAAGTTCCAAAGTCGGGGACTTACTTTACAGAGGAATCTTCCCATACAAATGCCCTACTTTATGACTTTTCGCCTTAATAAATACAATATTGCAAGAAATTTGTATCAACATACGAACCATTTTCAACAAGCTAACGAACAAACCAACCCAAACTCCAGCTAAGCTGCGCGTATGGCTGTGCGTCAGTGGAAAGCCAAGTGAAGAAAGGTTTTTTTTTTATGGATTTTAAAATGTAACACACTTAGTTTTTCAGTTTCGTTTTTCAAGCAACCGGTGCACCCAAGAAAAATCATAAAATAAGGTTAAGTAAAGTTTAATGTCTATTTATTTCATATTTAACTTAATTTTCATGTTTTTTCCAAATATTTTGATGGTTTTATATGCAGAAATATGATTATAGTGTTGAAAATTGGTAAAATCGGTAATATTTTTGGGTGGCTGGAAAGGATTGTCTGCATTTACATTATTTCTGCATTGGAGAAAAATCAAAAGAGGGTGAAAAAATCGTTTTTAATTTCTGAGAATGATTTTTCTATCGAATCAGTGCTGTTATTAAGAAAACAAAAGCCAAAAAAAAATCTAAAGAGGAACAAATCGATAGCCTGCTTCCTTTTGTCTCTGAGAGCCAGATTTTATAAACCCATAACAATTTAAATAAAGACAAACAGTGCTGAATGAGACTGTGTGTATTGCAGGCACCGTTGATGTGGTTGTGATGGCAACAGACCAAATCTCAGCTGGGCCAATAAACCTGACACACGTCTCATGACTTTTATCTGTGCTTTGCTGAAATCTTACGTTGTTAAATTTAAATAAAAAATAAAAAATTTAAGTAAACTCTTGGGACGTGTGATCAGCAGAACAGGGCACATTCCCATTATATACATGATTTGTTATTAACGATATACATTTTGAAGTGAGTGATTACACATAAAAACTATGTGTCATAAAAACCCTGGGGTAAGGAAGTCTGTGAAGAATAAGGAAAAAGTGTTTTAGTTCTATTTGTTTTAGATTTGCGCCTATATTCTTCCTACGAAAGACAGAAAGCAGGAGGTTTGTATCTTTCTAGGTACAGTATCCCACAAACTAAAGCCCCTGCTGTAGAGAATGCGAGGTCAACCTTGCCGTGGTGTTTTCCGATAGACATGCGAGTTGAGAGCGACTTTTTGTCACATTTGTGTTGCTGGTCTTTTTTTTCCTTTCGAGATGAGAAGGGTAAAGCTTAAGAAAAGGAACCCTACTGGGAGAAGTTAAATGCCAGTGCAGAGCAGAAGTACTCTGAGAAACTTGTAGAGATCGATAACATTGATCTGTACGACCTCAACGTTCTGTAATACTGTTTTTGCCATGCACTCTACAGTGTTGCTGTACTTGAGAAAATGTAATACCTTGGAAAAGTTTTCCTCAAAAAGTAAAACTCTTATAATTATTTCACTTGATGTCTAATGAATCTGGAAAGTATATTTTTAACAATCATAAGAACATACTTATTGCTTTTATAATTAAAATCAACACCAGTTATCTATATAATTAAGAACGATTTTATCTGTCCATTGGTCAGAACTCGCTCTTTCAATAATCGTTACGTTTTTATATATTGGAGGACCCGAAATAAGCCTTAAAAAATGTTCCGTCCATACATGTCCAAAAAACTGTCTGAAAAGAATTTAATGGAACTCTATTGAAATCCTTTGGTATCTGCCTGAAGTTAAACCTTGCGCCAAAATGCTAAATGAAGTCAAAACGTTGAGTAGAAGGGAAGTTCTAGACAGTTTTGTGATAAATACTGATCAGCTTATTGTTAGCTTTAACCTTATAACTATTTCCACATTTACAAGCATTGAAAAGAAAAAAAAAAAAAAAAAAAAAGACAAAGTGGGAGGACTGGGAATTTAAAGCGGCAGACTTGACACCGTCAATGTGAAAATTAATCAAATTCTTTAGACTTATCCGGATCTGTCATCACTCTGCTATCTGTCATCACCCAAATGAGGATGGGTTTCCTGTTGGATCTGGTTTCCCTCGAGGTTTCTTCCTATTGCCATCTCAGGGTAGTTAGGGCCCAAGCACTATGACATCAGCCCTATGTCGTCATAGTGTGTGAAGGGCCTATTGTTTTACTAAGGACTTTTTTCCCCACCATTTTGGAGTTTTGGGGGGTCTTGAGGTGTTCAAAAATTTATAAAAATTGGCAGTCAGGTTGGAATCTGCTGCCATTAGGATATCTGAGAGTCTGAGATTTCACATGAGATTTTGCTGAATAGCTCATATATACATAGACGTATGCAAACGAAACTCGGTAGACATTTAGAAACTTATTGAACAACTTTCACATTGCTTGTCATGGACTCAACTCAACAGGAAGTAATTTATTTAGTGTCGTTCGCCAAAATGCACCTGAAGGAAATAGACATGCTCTTCCTAGGGAATTTATACGATCGCCACCAAACCGGGCCAATGTGATCTCAAGACTCTGAGGATGCAAAATAAAAAAAATAAAAAAGGGATTTGTGTCTTTCTGGTGTGCCCGGGTGGCGATGGCACATGGTGCTTGGGCCCGCTCATCGTTGCTTGCAACCATATTCTTTCCTTGCCACCTTCACCCTCGGTTTACTTATCGAGGACAATCGGATCTTTTTGATTCATACACACACTCTCTCACACATTTCATACACAATTCCATAATTTTTCCTTATGATTGTGTATAGCTGCTTTGCAACAATGACAATTGTTAAAAGAGTTAAACAAATAAAACTCAATCGAGAACTGACTCGAGTTTCATAAACGTGATTCCGTAATAAATATATATAAATATAACCAAAAAAAATGGACTGGATTACATTGGGATCATTAAGTACCCATGATATAATAAATACAATAATAGCACTGTAATATCTGGCCTGAAACATGACTGGTCCTCAGGACCTTGGACAACTCCCAGACCGTCCAAACACTAATGAATTACACTGAAACTACTCTTGTAGTGATTATTTGTATTTCATTAGCAATTACCAAGATCGAAATAACACCTGCGGTTCAGAAATACCTTTTGGTTGCGTCCTCAAGCTGAAGTATTTCTATCTTCGGCTTTATGTTTATATTAAACATAAGAGTAAAGCGTAAGAGTACACCTTAATCAAAACAATCCTCTGCTAGTGAGCCAGTGAGTGAGTCATCCTGTTTTCTTTTCCTCTAACCTCAAATAATAAGAACTTCTGAGACCTGAAACGGTGCACTCAGTTTTAATAATAGACGCGGCGTCGATTTTAAATCTGTCACGACCTCTCACACTCGCGCACATTTACACAATTACAGGTGATGCATGCTGTTGCTTATGGCGCTGATAACACGGTGCTACAACAGGAAGCATTAGGGCTGATGGAGGAGGAGGAGGAGGAGGTCTGAGCTCACGGCTCATACAGAGGCAAAGAGGTGTGTGTTACTAGGCTGCATTAACGCTAAGATGTGCACTACAAGGATGTTTACCTTTTTTCCCAATCTGTTCTCCACTGGTGTAGATCAGAAGTGATTTTTGATTATATAAAAAAAAGTTTCTCCTCAACCGGAACAGCTCAAAGAAAGAATACGAATACGAAAGATGACAAACTTTATTCTAAACCTTTTGTAGTAAAACTCAGAGCATTTATAAAAAACAACAAAACAGATAATTGCTTAAACATGTACAGGGCTCAGGATTGTGCAGTACAGAGTGACATATCCTTTTTGTCGGCACAAAAAATATGCGATATGATGAACTGAATTTTAGTTTATTTAAACCGACTACATAAACATGACTAAGCAAAAAATTTGAAAATGGGTCACATTGGCGAATAAATAAATAAATTATTCCTCCATCGTTCGGTTGAGAAGGAATAAAAAGACAACAATGACGAAATGACATTTTTGGACTGTTCACGTGTATGAAGCAGAAGAAAAAAAAAGAAGAAGAGAGAGAGACACACAAAGAGAAAGAGGTTCTGTTAAGAAAGCTAAAGCCAAATTTCAATCCTAAAAAGAAAAAAATTGCCAAGACAATCACCAACAGCTCCATTTCATCTTCCAGCTCAGTCTCCAAAGGGATAAGTAGTATAATTAACACATCCTGGACCACTCACAGTAATTAAGGGAGCAATTAGATTCATTACTGCACTTTATCAAACCATTACAATCAAAAGGCGGACCGGCCAAAAAGGTCACGCGCAAACACCGCCAGATTTCATAATAAACCCCTATCAAGCCAAGCTGGCGGCTTGGAAAGTGTTATGGCATCTCTCAAACAGACAGGGATGCAAATGAATACGAGGACTCGTTTCCCCCGGTCCGTCCATTAAACATGAAATAATTGGACAGCGGCGTTTCTTCTTGTTTTGGCTCCGGGGCTACGGAATAAGAATGGCTTTGAGGTCAAAGTGCAGAACGCAGGTTTAATAGGTTTTTTTTTTTTTGTTGTTAGTAACATCCAGCTCAGACCTGAATCATAACACCCTCTGCTACATCACTGAAAAGGCAGAACCTCCGTTGTTCATGTCCATGGAACTTTACCATATGAGCTACATGCAATTACGCATGGCAAAGCTAGTCTTCTAGCGAAATGCTTTAAAACAGAAGCAGATGGAGCCTTTGAGTGGCGCAGCGGTAAAGTGCTCGCCCTATCGCGAGTTCCCGGGTGGTGCTGTAACCTCTTGCAGCCGGAGGTCTAAAGAGAGCTGATTGGCCGAGGGAAAAAATAAAATAAAATAATAATAATATATATATATATATATGATAAAGCAGACAAGTATATAATGCCTTCTGCGTCATTTTTGAGTTACTGGCGAAATGTTTAAGAAACGTTGGACCAGTTATGTGTGTGCGCGCAGTCGTGCTGAATAGTCGCTCATTGCACCCTGCATGAATGAAGCGGTGAGGTAAAACCGGGCAGCCTGGGAACCGCTCTGCATTTCTTCCTACATTTTTATTTTTGTGGTAATGGTTTTAGGCTTTCTACTCTCTGCAGAGTAAGACTCCAGCTTTTAGAGCACTTCTGCTGTAGTTAGCTGATGCCTTTGCGGATAACTTTTCATGCTTAAATTATTCACGGTGCGCGATTCTTAAGAGGAGAATAAATTTTGTGGTATTAAAACTTGTGGCCCCACGTGGTTTTGCTTTAGAACGAAAAAAATTTGCATATTGCAAATTAGATGTCTTTTAAAGACACTTGGTAATACTCGCAGATGGGTGAGGGCATGTTGATGCAGCTGTCAACTCGTGTATTTTGCATCATCACAAATTCTTCAGTTTAATATGATTCGCTTGCGATCAAGCTTCAGTCAGGTAAATCGTGGTACCGCACCAACCTCATCACCCTCTTCATCATCATCCTCGTCCCCATCATAATCAACCTTTTCCTCATCAGAATAATCATCCTCCTCCTCCTCATCACCCTCCTCCTCCTCATCAACTTCCTGCTGCTTCTCATCAACTTCCTCCCATCATCATCAACTTCCTCCCATCATCATCAACTTCCTCCCATCATCATCATCATCAACTTCCTCCCATCATCATCATCATCATCATCAACTTCCTCCCATCATCATCATCATCAACTTCCTCCCATCCTCAACTTCCTCCCATCATCATCATCATCAACTTCCTCCCATCATCATCATCAACTTCCTCCCATCATCATTCTAATCCCTCTCATAATCATCATTATCATCATCAGACTAATCCTCATCATCCTTCTCCTCATCCTCATCATTCTTCTTCTCATCCTCATCCAAAAGTAGGCCTATCCCAGATAGGCCAGAGTTAAAAACAAATCAAAAGGCTAAAAAAACTAATCATACTGTAGCATCTTCAGGTTTATTGTTAAATATTGTGTCCATCTTTTTAGAATGGAAATTGTAGTGGAGCAGATCCACTATCGTCAAATATTGATTTGTTTCTGTAAAAATGGAAATTGCACCATGTAAAAGCCGGAGGTTCACTCACATAGTTTCCAAATCACTATAAAGTTAATTTTGTTACATTTTTTTTTATCAAATAAAATTTATCAGGTAAAACATTGAGCTTTCTTTAACTCTCCCCGATTCACTCTTCCATACGATCAAAATCGAATGAATGAGCGGTTTTATCCATCTGTTCGATAAGAAATAAGCCATTTTTGAGAAATAACACTAGATTTAATGACCCAGGATGTTACTCAGTCAGCAAAGTAACAATCGATCCAAAACAGTCTGCTGCGCTTTGTGCCAAGAATAACATTTGCGCAGCCTCATTTCACTACCCAGCACAAAGGAACAGGAACCCGTGCGTTTTCTGGTTATACGAGGTGTCAGCTTTCCCAGACAGCCTTTGCTGCATTAAACGACGTCAGTGCAAACGTTTCGATTACCTGAAATTAAAATCATTCTAATCTCATCACAGTTGAACAAATACAGTCGAAAAGTTTTTCCGTCAATGAGCAAGAGCAGAGAAGATAAACTCTGGCAGAGTCTCACGTTTATTCTGAACGATAAAACCTACATTTATGGCTTTACTGGCAGAACTTTAAAATGGAAAAAAAAAAATCATGCTTTGTTTTGATGCATATAAGAATGTGGTAATCTGACCAACAACACAAGGCCACGATAGAGGACTGGGCAGAGACCATTATCTATGATGAAGATAAAACGCTGAACAGATCGATAGCACTTTTCAGCCATAGAGGTGTCAAATACGACCATAAAATGGAAAAATACTGCAGCCTCACAATGACCTTGACACAATGCGAACCTCAGCACAGAACCTCCACTTTGATAAAAATCGACAGACATGAAGAATAACAAAACACCACGTGAAAGGGGGGAAATTTGCGTATTATAAATTACGTTAACCCTGTTGGGGGACAGCTATGAAGTGTGGCAACAGAAAAGCACAAATTTCTTTGGGAATCAGGTTTATGGTCAAAGAGCAGGGATGAGGCTTTCCTTAAAGTGTCTCACAGTTCAGAAACATATCTGACAAGTTATTTAAAAAAATAAATGCTTTTCCTAAACGCAAGCTTTTGTCAATAGTTGCACATTTTCGAGCTTTGGACCATAAACATTATAGCTTAAAGACAACCAAAAAAAAAAGTATTTTCACAACACTGAGCATTTCTGTGATTTTCAGGAGAAGTACAACTCATCGCGAACAGCTTCGTTCCACTTCGCTCCTAATTAAGAACAATTCTGATCTTCTTCATGGTCTGCTTTTTGTAAAGTTCTGTCTCCACTTCTCCTCCTCTGAGAGTATTCAGAGACATATGCACAGCCAGGTGTTCCCAAAGAAATGAGAAATGAAGTGGTTGGTCTGTTCCTAACAAAAAAAAAAAACAGTACAAGTACAATTTACTTTAATTTGTTCGTTACAAAACGGAAAGAAAGACTGCGGCTGTTTAAGAACTCTGGTGCATCACTAAAACTGAAAAATATATCCTGAAATTATGGTGAAGGAACTTTATACTCCAAGGCAGAATCCTGAACAGACAGCATTGACACTGCCTATTGCTTTTGGACTTAAACAACAGAAACACATTCTCCCTTATCATCCAAAGATAGCAAGATTTCTGGGTGATGCTATAGCCATCCGTAGCTGAGAGTCTAGACAGCAGATTGGGCAGGCTCTATCGGGAAGGAGAGGGGAATGACATAGCATAGCACTTTTAGTGAGACAGGAGCCGTTCGAAAAAAGATTCATTCAAACATCTCGCATAACGTGTCTGAGAGGAAGCACGTGGTTCAAGTAGTCTATACCCTCCCTGGTTGGTAGCTGACACCTTGATGGGAGAGTGCCGTAAGGGAGGGAGGGGAGAGAGATGGGGGGAGTTCTGACTAAAATAGGGAGCAAAATTGTTGGGGGTAGTCGAAGGAAAAACTCCACCATGCCCCACCAGGAAAAAGAAATGGGTATACGGCATAAATAAAGGGTGGGTGAAAAGTAACTTCTTGCTGTTAGTCTTTTGGCCGGTGGCGTCAAACCAGTTTTCTCAAACTGGTCTGGGACAGTATGCACAGAACGTCTTCTAAAGGAAGAACCTCTGAATGAATGAATTTGTGCCTACAAGTCCTCCAGTGTGCAAGGCTTTGTCCTTGGGCTTTGTGCGTGATACCAGCCAACAACCTGTAAAATGCTGGTCTAACCATGCATGCACAGTAAGAACGAAATGGGGTGGTGCACCATGAGTTGGTGCTTCAGCGATACTGCAAGTCCTATAGCCATGAAATATTGCCTAGTTAAATTTCACAAAAGATGTTAGTGGGATGGAATCTGTCAATCAGTGTTTTAGCTGAGGTTTTTTGAAAGAGGCTTTAATATTATTACTATATAATACATTATGTTAACGCATGAGTAATGCTTTGGAAAGATGCAATTCCTAGTGTTGTGAGTCTCAGGGTAGGCATGTTTGACAAAGTAGAGCAAGACAATAGATTGAAATTGAATAGAAATACCACAAAATGCCCTAAGCACAGGAGCGTCCCAAAGTAAGGAAAGCAAGGCACACATCGCGAACAAGATGATGTTCTGCAAATCACAGATATGGTTGAACTATAGGAAATATGGATGATGTGGATATCTCATGAGCTTTCAGCATGTTTTTAAACACGATATCGTTGTAATAAAAGATTACAAAAGTATTAAGACTCAGTCCTCTGGAATAGATTTCCTCTCTCTCTCTCTACATCTGGAAATTTCATTTTTCACACACACAAACAGGTTTCCATCCCAGACTCCCTCTGTGATCTAGTAGAGGAGGAAAAGTGTTGCAGCAGCTGCTCTAAAACAGGGCTTTTAGAGGAAAAGGGGCTCCGACCTGTAATCTCATTGCTGCTATTACAGAAAGCTCACTGCACTCTACATTTCCTCAAAGTTACCCAGAGATCAATACGAGGCGCCACTGCCTAATCTCATAGTATAGCCGACCCGAAGACAAGCAGCGAGAGAGATGTGGGGTTAGGGAAAAAAAAATGCTGTGTGTCTTTCAACCAAAGTAGTTCTACTTGTTGGTTTGTTGCATAGCCGAGTACTAACCACTACACCGTTCACCTCTTGACCAAGGTCTGGAAGTGAATGAATCACAGGTCAAGAGGTGCCTTTCTCCAATAAGTCATATTTGATCTGGCAACCTTACTGAGCAGCACTAACAGGAGGGCCATTTTTTCACTTCTGCTGAATTGAACCTCTATGACCCCAAAAACAACTGAGATTGTTTCGCAAACGAATAACTAACAATCTCATAAGTGATTCTCAGCCTTAAAGAAAAGCAGTAACATCGTTGATGGCCTAAAGAACGTCAACGGCTTGGATGATCCTTATCCTCAATAAACTTATGCAAAAGGAAAAAAAAAAAAAAACACTAAACAATTTGAAGTTTCAAGAACTATTGTTATGAGTTGATGGCATCAAAAGAGCATGCTCCAAAAACCAGCCACGTACAGTGATTTATAGTGAAAAATGTCTCTTTCCTGTGGACGCCCTGAAATTAGGATGTCCCTAATTTTCTTTTGATTCTGTAAAGATGCTTTGCGACAATGACCATTGTTAAAGGTGCTATATGAATTAAATTTAACTGAATTTAATTCATAACTCTCTCTCTCTCTCTCTCTCTCTATATATATATATATATATATATATATATATATATATATATATATATATATATATATATACACACACACACACACAGTCCCAATCAAAAGTTTCAAAACATTTTTTGAGAATGCAGTTTAATGAAAACAACGATTAAACTGAAACAGCTGATCAAAAGTTTAGGACCACACCTCCAAAAAAAAAAAAAACCTAAACCCCCCAAAACAGAAAGCAAACTTCCAAACATGAACTCAGTACTGAGTAGCTCCACCGTTATTGTTGATCACTTTAAAAATCCGTTGCGGCATGCTTGATGCAAGCGTTTCCATGAGGTGAGTGGGAACATTTCTCCAAGTGGTCAAGACGGCCACACGAAGGGCATCTACTGTCTGGAACTGTTGTCCATTTTTGTAAACTTCCCTAGCCATTCATCTCGGCAGGTTCTCAATTGGATTTAGATCAGGGGAACACGCAGGATGGGCCCCAAGAGTGATGTTATTCTTCTGGATATGTCCCTTTATGTCGTTACCACACAGACGAGGGCCCTCAGTCATTGTTCCACTGAAGGAAAAAGCACCCCAGACCATTATGGCGCCCCCTTTACTGTGGTGCGTAGAAAACATCTCAGGTGGGATCTGCTTGTCATGCCAGTAACGTTGGAAACCATCAGGACCATAAAGGTTACATTTTTTCTCATCAAAGAATAAAACTTTCTTCCACTTTTGAATGTCCCATGTTTGGTGCTCTCTTGCAAAGTCCAAACGAGCAGTTCTGTGGCGTGCAAGGAGACGAGGTCTTTGAAGACGTTTTATGTTTTTGAAGCCCTTCAGTCTCAGATGCCGTCTGATGGTTATGGGGCTGCAGTCAGCACCAGTAACCGCCTTAATTTGGGTCGAGGATTGTCCAGTGTCTTGCGCGCTTGTGAGAGATTGTCCAGTGTAATGGCGCGCTGTGAGAGACTCTGCTTATGCAGTTCAACAACCTGGCCACGTTCAAAAAGGAAGAGTTTGTTGCCTTTGCCATCAGAAGGTGTGACTACCTGACAGAAAATGTGGTCAAGTGGTCTTAAACTTTTGATCTGGACTGTATATATAGTCTATATATATATATATATATATATATATATATATATATATATATATAGGTAAACACCTAACGGGTCTCCTACGAGGTATGCTATGAAAGTAAGAATTTCAAGCATGTTCTGCTCTCGTGCAGGAAATATGGTGGCACAGATATGGTGGCACAGCTCCAAGAACTAGGGAGAGTGAAAGGCAAAGATAGAAATCTTTTAGAATGTGGAGTCACTGATTAGGGAAGAAACTGGACTGGAAAGTATGGGTTGCTTAGTGATTAGCACTGTCTACCACTGTCACAGCCAATTTCAATTCTTGAAACCTCAGTTTGCATGTTCCCCCCGAGCTTGGCGGTTTTCCTCTCAGTACTCTGGTTTCCTCCCACAGTCCAAAAGCATGCAGATTAGGCTAATTTGTGTTCCCAAATTTTCTGTAATGTGTAAATGAGTGCAAGAGTAGATGCGCCCTGCAATGGATTGGCAACCTTGTCCAGGGTGTACCCCACCTTGTGCCCCAAGTTTCCTAGGACAGGCTCAAGGCCCCCCGCGACCCTGTATACAGGATTACATGACGATGAGAGATGATGAGAGCGGACTGGAAAGTCGGCTTTAAAGGACTGGCACTTTGAGGGAGAGTGGGAGCTATACGTGGCTGTGATGCAACTTGGAGGACTCCAACCAAAGCGCAGAGTGGTACTGAGAGGAAGAATGTTTAGTTGTAAACATTCAACTCATGTGTAGAATGTGTGGAAGCGGTGGATAAAACAGACAAAAAAATTCAAGACACAGAGCAAGACAAGATCGGGGAAGGAAGGCTCGACCGGATAATCGGGTTTACAAAGCCAGGAGATGAAGGAGAACGACACCTACAGTTTGCGGTAACGTTACCTACTGGATTCCAACCGCCGCTAAACAATAAAGAAGAAGAAAAATATTTTTTTTGTTGTTTTTATTCCTGGGTTGACATCATAATTAACACTAACAGTTTACGTTTTATAGAATTTAAAAGAAAGGCACGGATATGAGGGGGGGGAAGCAGACTTCTAAAGGGCAGGATGATGTCATACGGCTTCACTCTCATCTCCTTGACTTGTGTATCTTAATACAGAGTAAATACACGATTACAGATAACCTCCATCTAATTATAACTAATACATGTACAGGAAAAACTGAAACAAAAGCTTTGCCTAAGGCTAGGCTTAAACAAGCGTGCTATATTTCTACACGGTTTCTACACGAGTTGCCGGACTAACTGCATGCTCAGAAGGAAGCAGGGTGCATTTTAAGTGTGATGATGTATTCTGTGGCTCCGGTTAGCGGTCCATGCAGTAAGCCATAGAGCCAGAGCGCTCAAGGTCCCTGCTGGAGGCGCAAATAGAGGCATGTGCTTCTGTACAATTTACCAGATGTACGGTCAACAAGTGTACAGATAAGGAGGTGAGAAAAATGAACCCAATGAAACAAAATGATAATAATAAAATCCCCAATTCCATTTTACAAGCATGTCTGTGATTGAAGTCATCGCACATGGATTAAGTCAATTATTTACATCATACTCTGCATGCTGATAATCAATCAGAGATTTAGATGCGTTTAGAGCCTTAATGCAGGAGCCTCGAGCATCAAGTCAGGCAGCTGTTGCCATCGAAACTCCTCTCAGCAAGGTCTATCGACTATTGATAACACATTTTGCACAATCAAATCTGAGAGACGTGGCGCTAAGCGGGTCGGAGGGGAACCAAATAACAGCGACAGTGAAAGTCGAGGAAACGTATCGACTGATGGTTTTTTATCTTTCTTTCACTGAGGCACATGCAGGGACGAGTTCCACCAACCGGTGCAGCTGCGGAGGGTACGAGTGGCATGGTTAGCTTCTCCGCAACCTCAATTTCTGCAATCACGTCCTGTCAGTTATTGAACCACCAGGATATAAAGCCAGGCGTGGTTTAACTTCAGGGTTAAAAGATGAATAACATCTTTTGAGTGGAATCTAAAGTTTTGTTTTTCTGTGCTGATGAGATTAAACTTCCACCTTCAATACATCCATGTACAATGGTACCTCGTTATATGAAATCCCTGTCTTAACCATTTTTGCCAAAAAAAAAAGCTGAACCAAGCCAAACTGAAGGCTGGCTAAGTCGCGTGTAAGTTGCGTGTAAGCAAAAATATAATGTGTTAGAAATTGGCAATATTTTTGGGTGGCTGGGACAGATTACCTGCATTTACATTATTTTCTAATGGGACAATGCATTTTGCAACGCAAAAATCCAAAATTGTCCAATTTACAAAAATTAAATTTGCATGCTAAAGGTACCGCTGTACTTTGCTTGATTCGTATTTCCTTAATAATTCTAATTATTGTTGTTAATCCTCTTGGTGTTTGTCAGCAATACAGAGAATATTACACAAGGGAGACTGAGTGTGATGAAAAAAAACAAGGAAAAATCCTCTAGGGAAGGTGATTCCAACTGCTCTGTCTACTCCATGCTTCCTCCAGAGACGTTTACAGATACTGAAAATGGTGTTTGAATCAAACAGAGACTCATGATGAGATTTCTTGTGAATGAAGGTTTTACGAAAAACTTCAAGCGCAGCACGGTGATGAGACTCTCAGCCGCATAAAATATTTAAAAGATGCAAATGTTTTAAATAAAGCCGTACGTCCCTGAATGACGTGAAACGCCTGATCCTTGAAAATCGCCAGATAACTTATAAGACGCATCTGTCTGTAGAAACTGTGCACACAATTATTCACCAACATCACTTGCACGTTACAGGAACTCGGCTGAAAGTTATTTCCATAGTCCTCACCTCGGTCCGAGCCCTTTCCACATGTTTGTGTTATTAAAGGAGTTCCTGGGAGGCCGGTGTTTCAGACATGAAGCAGGCAGCATTATCATTTTACACTCATAATTTTGTTCTGTCATTCTGTGCAATTAAAAGTCCTGCTTTGACTTGAACGACCCTTTTCGTAAACCTTAAATGGTCTTAATGGTTAAACGAGTGTCCAGCTCCTTAAAGGTCACGCAGAAGCATGAGCCCCTGATCATTTGCATCCACCCTCGCGGAGCTAGCACTGCCATTGTTTAAGGCGACGCTCAAAAAGGTTGAACTTTTATTAAATCAGAAGAACTCATGTGCTCATTACTAGCAAGCACTGGTCATTAACAGCAGAACTAATCAGATTAACGCGAAGCCGGGCAGGAAATGCATGACATAGTGCATGAAGCTGCAGTGTGATCAGATTTTCCTTTTTTTGTAACTAAAAGTTAGACTTAAAAAAAAAAAGACAAAGTAAAGCTCGACATTGGTATTCGATAAGAACTAGAAAAGTAATCCATTGGGAGGACAAAAGGCATATCTATTCAACATCCTTGAGACTATAGACAGTTATTCACCAGCGCATCCCGCATACACACAGACACACTGAATAAACCACACTGTGGGTCCATTTCCATAATGCACAGCATAATGTCCTCAAATAGGCCAATTATTCCTCACAATAAGAAAGCCACTTTCAGAAATGGAATGAAGGCCATCTCTCTCTCTCTCTCTCATTGCATTTTCCATCATGTAAGAGCGGTGACATTGTTGTCAGTCCTTGGGGACGAGGCTACAGCTCATTACAGGCTAATCCCACCACTCGCGACCTTGCGATGCAACCGCACACCTTACCGAGGTTTCGTCTACATCAAAAAAAAAAAAAAAAAAAAAACACATACACATGAACCCTTGACTACACCCGGTGCCTAAAAACACATTAGACGTTTTTACACCCCATTCACCAAATCTAAAAAGAAAAAAAAAAAAACTCGCTGCTTTATCCTCACCGCTTTTATTCCGGATATACACGAGCGGTTTAAAGCTTTCCTCCAGCCACAAGCTTTAATCTACACTGACTCCGGATGCTTTATGCGAGCACTTTTTTCTCTTCATCTCATTTATCGGAGACGCAAAAAAAGGCCTTCGTTTGTTTGGGAATCTTTTTAATGCCGTGTTGAAGCGTTATTGAGAAGGGAAAACCTTAACAGAAGCTTTTTCTTTGTCAAGTAACATTAGCTAGTATTAACTAGCTAAAAATAAGAGTCGCAAAAATAATGTTCAAAAACATTATTATTATTATTATTATATTTAAAAACCTGCACCGCACAGATGAAAACTTGTTATGCACAGATTTACATGACCAGGATTACAGCTACAGCTTGCAGTAGCGACGCTAAAAATGCTCTCCGCGCCACAGAAAGGACTTGGGGGTGCTTTTACTTTTAATCAGGACCAACCATAAGAGCTACAAATATAAAACAAGAGCTTTATATGTGGTACGTGGCAAACACCCTAGCAACCACTTGAAATATCATAGCAACACCATAGCAACCACTTAGTATTTCAAAGCAACCACCTAGCAACACCCTAGCAACCGAATGGAATGGCATAACAGCAACACTAACGTTTTGCTCTTTTAGCCCTTGTTCGGACTAGGTCTCCAAGTAGAGCTTAAGCGCTTCGGTTAATCGTTTTAACCAACAATACAAATTAGACTCTAAACAAGACTTTTAATTGTGCAGAACCAGAGTAAAAACCTTTAGTTCTCTATATAATCCCTGCTCCACTGGCCTCCCAGGAACTCTGTCGAAGGAATTCAAGGTCAGGACTGTACGGAGGATGTGGAAATAACTCCCAGCTGTAATGTTCTAATGGTGTTCACAAATTACTGATTATGTATAGAGTTCACACGACAGATGCATCCCTTTCATCAAGTTATCGATAAATTTTCAAGGGTCAGGTGTTCCACTTGCTAAATGTTCCTGGGAACGACTGCAGTAGGCTCCGGGAACGTCATTTACGGACGTACGGCTTTTTTTTTTTTTTAACTTTGCCCTTTTTTGGTTTGACTTGAACACCCCTCCCTATTTCATATTACAGTGGATTACGAGCATTATTCGTTCCGGAAGCGGGCTCGGATTCCAACACACAAAGCAACGTAAATCAAAGCAAATATTTCCATAAGAAATAATGAAAACTCAAATTATTCGTTCCACAGCCCCCAAAAAAATAATACATAAAAACAATTAGCACGCAGGCGCTATGTGTGTGTAAACCTTTCTCCCCCCTTATTTGAATTTCACCCAAATAAACATTAACAGAAAGCCTGTTTTGTCGGGAAATTAGCAAGGAACATCGCTAATGACACTTGCGTGAGCGCATACTAACAGAATCACTGCTGTAAAGTAAAACAAAAACAAATGAACCGGCACTTTAAGAATCACGACAGAGCAGTGTAGAGCAGAGAGTGTGTATGTGTGTACCAAGAGGGGGTGGGGTGGGAGCTGTAAAGGCGAGAATGTGAGTGTGAATGGGCATGTGTCAAATTACGCGTGCGCACACACCTGACGACAGGCTGAAACAGAGACGGAGGAAATGGATATTTAACCTCTCTAATCGCACATACATGTGTTATAAGAAACAGTACATACAGACACAAAATAGAATATGCTTTAAGCACACATACGTGGTCACAGTGTTATAGTAAACAGTACACGAAGGACATCCGTGATACATGATACTCTGTAAACCAAGACTTGCTCGTTTTTCCAAGTCAAAATTTCTTAAAAATCTTTGCTCGTCTTGCAGAAAACCGTGTTACTCGCAATCCGAGGTTTTACTGTATTCTCACATAATAAGATAGGACAAGATTTTTTTCACCAGAGCTCTAGTGCAACCCAAACAGGAGACTTTAATAACATTATCAGAAACAGCTCTCACACACACACGTCTAGTGGACGTCCAGCAGTGAGGTGACTTTGAGTTAAAGACACTGCAGATCTTTGAGAGGAGAGGGAGTGGGAGGATGTGAGCTCGGCGTTCTCCGGTGCTAACGAGCAACGCCTCACTGTGAACGTGTTAAGCACCATTTCAGACCGATCGCAGCGGGGCGGACGCTGTGGTCCTGTTACATACGGCTTTGTTCTGCTGCTTCTGCCGTTAGAGCGGCGAGGCGTGCGGACTGCTTTCCTTGCTGATTTGGAGGACACGGAGCGTGTTTGTGTGTGTGTGTGTGTGTGTGTGTGAAAGGAGGAAAACTGGGTGTCTACTTCGATAGCTGCTGCACAACTCAAAGTAACAAATACAAACTGAAAAATTTGAGTATTTCTTGCTTTGATTCATTTTCTCAGGTATTAAAAAAAATTTTTTTAAAGTATCGTGTTATTTAAAGCATTATGATATTCTTTTAAACCTGTTGGATTTCACACTTCCAGCTTGTTCATCGACGTTCAACTCCGCCCACTTCAATCCCAATAACTGATGCATTCCTCTCTCGTTCATCCTTTTACACACACGGCGCAAAGAGACGTTGAAAAACAGCCTCTCTCTCTCTCTCTGGAAGAGCGTTACAGATTTCCTCTCTCCTGGGTTGACAGACAGCACTCGTGCGCGGCGTGAACGAGCGCACCTATCTGTAAAATTCGCCAAGAGCTGCACCCCATGAAATATTCAGACGCGTATTATACGGATGGAGCCGAGGGCCAGAATACTAACGCAGACTCATCGGTGATGCTGCTGCTGCTGCTGCTGCTGGACTGAAGCCTCCTGCAAGCGCAATCTCTCATCCGTATTAAAGAAAGTAATGAAACGCATCAACAAAAAAAAAAAAAAAAAAAAAAAAAGGAGAGATCGCTTTCATTTCGTACGAAAGCATCATAAAAGTGAAAATATTTTTTTTGGGAAAAAGGTTTGGCTTGAACGTGTTGGTGTAGAGCGGGGTGGGAGTTCAGGGACTGTTTTAGCTCTAGCTGAGAGAGAGTAGCTGCTGTTTTTAGAGGTGTGCTGCAGAGTCGGAGCCACGAGGGCCAGACCTGCATGATTCATCAAAACCCAGGAGCCTCGGCAACGCCGCCGCCTTATCATTATTATTATTACAGCAGCAAGAAATGATGCACGAGGCAGAAAACATAAGAGAGAGAGAAAAAGAGAGAGAGAGAGAAAGAGAGGAGGGAGCCGTTACAGAAATGCACTTTGAGTGGGATAGACGTCACGGATTAACCAATCTGTGGAGTCCGTGAGCTCGGGTATGAGGAAGAGGGCAGAAAGCTTTGCAGACGTTTACTGTTTATAAACTCCACTAGTCATGTAGCGTAGAGCTTCAGTACAGAAGAGGAACATCACTTTGTTTTTGTACCTCCTTTCCTCTCTCACCTTCTCTCTCTCTCTCCCCATAATGCTCCATTTCTCTCTCTTTTCTCGTTCTTTCTATTAATTGCTTACTCTCTCTCTTCTTTCCTCTCTCTTTTTTGTCCCTCCATCACTTGCTTTACCCCTCATTCCATCATGTGTTTTATTCCTCCCTCCAACACTCTCTCTCTACATTTTTCATTACCTTACCTTCAATGAACAAATTCATTGGTCACATTCTCGCTCTTTCCATCATGCTCCATTTCTCTCTTTCCATAACTCATTTCTCTTTCTTTCATTACTTCCATCACCTGCTTTAGCTCTCCCTTGTTTCTTTCTCTCTCTCTCTCACACACTTCACCACTTGCTTCCTATTTCCTTCCATTTCTCTCTCTTTCCATAACCATCTAATATCCTTTTTTTGCTCTTTTTCTCCCTCTCCTTCATTTTCTCACTTTCTCTTTCTTGCTATCTCGCCTTCCATCAGTCGCTTTTCTCTCTTCTTCCATCGTCGAATCTTCTCCATTCAGCGCTTTCTTTCTCTCTCCCTCCTCTTACTCCCTCACTTTCTCATCGCTTTCTTTGCTCACTTGCTTTTCCTTTCCTCTCCCTCGTCCCTCCATCCTTCATTTACTCTTTTCTCCCTCCATCACTCACTCTCTCTCTCCACCACACTTTTTCTCACACATTTGTCTCCCAGAGTCTCTCTGTGTCAGTCTTTATGTCTCTTCGTGGGTCTATAAATCTCATTACCTTTCACTAAACCTCTTCACCACTTTCTATATCCATCCCTCTTTCTGTCTGTCTGTCTGTCTGTCTCTCTCTCTCTCTCTCTCTCTCTCTCACTCTCTCTCTGTCCATCTCATCCACTCCACTCCTCTTTCCTCTTTGCACTGACAGCCAGAGCCAAGCTGCAGGTCTGTGATTGTACACATCGACTCTCTCGGAGATAATGAGTGACCATTAGGTAGTGAGGGACTGTCTGTGCTGCGCTCTGTGTGTGTGTATGTGTGTGTATGAAGAAGTGCTGCTTCATAGCTGCCTAATGAACGTGTCCGGGGTGTGTGATGTGCATCAGCGCAATATGAACGGAAGTGTGTGAGCTTCTGAGGTTAAAGCTTGAACACACGTCCCCGCTCCGCTTTATTATTTCGGCGCCGAGCTGAGAGATAAGACTCGGTAAGTGCGAGCGTCTGATAGCTTCGTTTAAAGCTGAGCGCTTCATTAAAGTTAGCAGGCAGTGTGTGAAGCAGTGTGTCTGGCTCAAAGCAGGACAGGAGCGTTCTCTCCGCCAAAGCTGTCGTCAGGCCAAAACACTCCCTGTGGGTAAACAGAGGCGGGACGGAGCTGAAGCGAGACTGAACGCGGGACTCGGGGAGAAAAATGTTTTCAACCCAAAACAGATGCTCTCTCTCAACACCAGGGACACGATGAATGGGCTTAACTTTCTGTGAACTACTTCCTGCCAAGACAAAATAAAAGCTGATTTATTATTATTAGTAGTAGTATTACTACTAGGGCGAGTCAAAAATTATCCGCACTCCAGTTATATTAAAACGTCCGTTGGCCGCACTGTTGGTCTCATCAGCGCTTTCCATTCAAAAGGCTCCCGTCTCCCCAGTCACTGCTGTGCAGGTGTAAACGTGATACATCAGTTCATCTGTAACTGCGAGTGCGAGTAAAAACGGACGCCCCACTTGTGATTTGCGCAAAAGAATAGCAGCGTGCAGTGATTTGATTCTTTAATGGTCTGATGGTGAACCTGGTGCTGACACAACTCACAGGAAAGCGTTAACAGAAGCGTTTGAATTCCTGCAAACAAAATTTGGAGGTGAAAGACTCTTAAAGAGAATCATTAGGCGTGGATTCGTCACGACAATCCTGAGAGAAAACAACAGAGTATGGAACGGAAACATCCTCAATCACAGACAGAGAAAAAGCTCAAAATTTCAACCATCAGCTGTAAATTTCATCAACGCTTACAGTTTTCTGGGAGTCTCAAGGGCTCGGTAATGGAACATTATCAGGAAAAAAGGTTGAACAATCAGCAGTGCTCGTTACAGTGAGACGCTTATCGAACTAAACTTTACGTCCGAACACCTCTACCCACACTGTCGACACTCTGCAAAAACTTCATTCCGGGGTGTTAAATCATCCTACCTATAGCTCTGATCTCACTCTATCAGACTTTCACCTGTTTGGTCTCCTGAAAGCAACCCTAACACGAATGAAGACTCACTTCTGATGAAGAAGTGAAGACAGCGGTGCATTTGTGGCTCGTAGCTCTGACAGAAACATTTTTTAACTCGCCCTCGTATTTATCCTGCCTCAACGGGGGATCGTGGGTAAACGCGGCCCAAATGATGAGACATAATGCTGCGTAGGTTCATATACTTATTTAAGAAGATGACCTCCAAAGTGTCTTTGTACTTTTGGTCTTCAGGAAAGAAACCTTGAGAATTGCAGGATTTTCAACATCAGTAATTAACCTTATTTCGTCTTTCTCCTGAGGCGGAATGAAATCGTGATGCTGGATTCATCTCCATCCTAAAAGAGTCTTTTGACACGCTGACACGTGTGTGTGTGTGTGTGTGTGTGTGTGTTGTATGCTCAGCTCACCGTGTCCCGTCTGCCTTCCAGCTGACCTTGTAGCCGTTCTGCTCCAGCAGATGAATGTTGCGCCTGTCCATGGAAACAGGCTGAGCTCCAGGGAAGCCAGACCTGACACACACACACACACACACTTACGTTTGTGTATTTCTATTTCATACATTAATGATTTCCTTAAGGCTGAACTGTCAAAATGGAATTTTTGTGCACCTTGTGGATTCGAGAAGTTAGAGCAGTTTTCATCTTATTGCTGGAAGGCGGTTGTGAATCAAACAATCGCTCTTTACAGCCGCGCTGAGCAGAAAAGCATAGACGCTGATTCTACTACGTTATCAATTAAGAACTGAATTATACACAGTACTGTGCAAGAGTCTTAGGCACCACTTAGGCATATGCTGTACCCATTCCGTTATATATGCTTATCATGTCTGCATAATTATGTACTAAATCATTCAGTATTTCCATATATAACTTATATTATAAATGAATAAATAAATAACATTACAGGAGAATATATGCATGGCTGATAATCTTCCATTTTCTAATAATTGCTCCCACAGTTGATTTCTTCACACCTAGGTGCTTCCCTACAGTATTGCAGATTCAGTCTTCCAGCCTGGTGCAGGTCTACAGTTCTGTTTCTGGTGTCCTTTGACCGCTCTTTGATCTTGGCCATAGTGGCGTTTGGAGTGTGACCGACTGTTTGAGGTTGTGGACAGGTGTCTTTGTTCTTAAAAGGACAGAGGAGCCTCTTAAGGAAGAAGTTACAGGTCTGCGAGAGCCGGAAATCTTGCTTGTTTGTTATTGACCAAATACTTATTTTCCACCATAATTGGCAAATAAATACTTAAAAAATCCTACAATGTGATTTTCTGGATTTTTTTTCTTATTTCGTCTCTCATAGTTGAGGTATACCTATAATGAAAGTTACTGGCCTCTCTCATCTTTTTAAGTGGGAGAACTTAAACAATTGGTGGCTGACTAAATACTTTTTTGCTTTTTTGCCCCACTGTAGTACAAGACAGACTTCAGTTTTCAGATGGTAACAAAAAACCTAATGTACACTCCTGGGATTTGCATAAAAATAGAAAAGAAAATAGATAGCTCAGTAAAACCTAACAGCTATTTTACTTATAAAACTCCACAAATCTGTGTCTAAAACTTTTGATTTTAAACGATGTGTTTTCACTCCAAATATTGACTGTTTATTTTATTACTCTTTATTGCTTTTTATAAAAGTTTCTTTCATGCAGAAATGTTTTAAAAGCATCTTTTGCTTATGCCATATTTTTGTGTCCAAGACTTTTACACAGTACTATAAGTAAATCAGCTGTTAGGTTTTACTGAGCTTGCTGGAGAATATGAGTTCTTCTGGTAACTTTGTCACACTCGCTTCTTCCTGTTTTTATGCAAATCCCAGGAGCGTACATTAGGTTTTCTGTTTTCATCTGGAAACTGCTCTGTCTTGTACTATATTTCTTTTCTTTACAGCCATGCATATATTCCCCTGTAATGTTATTTATTTATAAATTTTTAAGTTATATGTGGAAATACTGGATGATTTTGTACATAATTATGCAGA
Organism: Clarias gariepinus; assembly: GCF_024256425.1. Taxonomy (NCBI): domain Eukaryota; kingdom Metazoa; phylum Chordata; class Actinopteri; order Siluriformes; family Clariidae; genus Clarias; species Clarias gariepinus. The sequence continues at coordinate 39,567,665 of NC_071101.1, read as the reverse complement.
CATAATAAACATATATAACAAAATTGGTACAGCATATAGTGTATCAGACTGATGCCTTGTACTGTATATATTTATTTCATTTATTTTTTTTAACAGGCACAATTAGCCGAAAAGGATTTCCCGAGTCATCCCCAATTTCCCCAAGTGACAGTTCACGAGGCGAGTTTGAGGCGGTGCAGAACTACTCCGGCGCCTTTTGTTCACCTCTCCAAATTAATCGAGACAGGCACGGGAGACGAGCCGTTCTTTTCCCCCCACAAAAGAGCTGTCATTTATTAAGCCCCCGTTAGAAACTTTTAGACAGTTCGAGAGACGCTTCCGTGGGACGGAACGACAGAGGGAGTTATTTGCGGTTGTGAAGCGTGTGTCGCGGAGCTTCGTGCAGATGCGAGGCTGCCACAACCCTGTCATGCCCCGCGGGGAGACGTGATGGAGAAGCCATTTCTATTTAAACTGGGCCGCTGAGGAGAGGAAAAATACAGTGTCCTTTTTTATTTTTTCATTTTTTCAAGGTGTCTAAAGGTAAAGGGGTGACAGCCAGTGGTAGTTTACACACGGGTTAAACGGTGTTTATGGCTCGTAGGGCTGCACGATTCTTGCCAAAATGTGAGTCACGTATTTTTTGTTTGTTTGTTTTTCTCCAAGGGGAATTGAGATCACGATTCTCTTACACGATTCTTCTTATTAGCAGTAGTAGTAGTATTCATTATTATTATTATACTGATGATATAATAAATCGTACTAGTGACAAGAACGGACAGGATTAGAGGGACAGACAGTTTGGGAACAAAGTATAGAGAGGCCAGATTGAGATGGTTTGAACATGTGCAGAGGAGGGATGAGGGGGACATCGGGAGGAGAACGTTAGAGACGGAGCTGGCAGGCAGGAGGAGGAGGAGGAGGAGAAGAGGTAGGACCAAGTGAAGGTTTATGGATGTGGTGAAGGAGGACATGCTTGACAAAGAAAGATGTGGTAGACAGAGTGGAGATGAAGACACATAGTCCTCTGTTGCGACCCCTAACCGGAGCGGCCGATAGAAGATTTTATCAGTATGATGTTTTAAGTTTCTAATTAAACACAAAGTTAACAGCATGGAATTTATTTTTGTCCGAGATATTATCGCTCAATCATAACACACTTATAGCTAACTTCTCTATAGCTTTCCATCTGTTCTCAGTGTCTTGGTGTAACAGCTGGAACCAACAGGTCAGGTTTAATTACCTCATACAGTAATTTATCTCCCAATTAGCAGTGTGCATTTCTCTATACTTTAGTTTTGTAGTGTTAACGATAAAATACATTGTTAACGATATAAACTAAACGCTTGTGATGATGAACAAAACAACAGAAGAAAAATGTAATGGTTTGAGCATGCACACTGAGGAGACACACTGAGTGTTAAAATGATCCTTTTTGGGCTCCTGATGGGCTGCGATTGTCTAGAATTGTCCCTCCTCTAGCCTCCGATTGGCTGGAAATGAGCGAGCACGGCTTTTTGATTTATTGAGGGAATTACACGAGTGAGTTCAGCGGCACAACTGAGCATTTGAGCGAGCGAAAAAAACAATCATAACGAGTTTCGCGTTCAGGTTTTTGGCACGAAAATAACAACAAACTGCTCCAAATCCAGAAAGTGAACCGATTAGCTTGTTCAGGGCTGCCACTGTGAAGCGCGTCACACGTGAATGAGGAAGAGGGATGAGGGAAGCGATCGAGTTGTACGACTGAATCAGTCGCTAATCTCTAGCCTGATTGGTGAATTAATAGTGTTTTGTGTTGCACTCTGGGTGTGTGACTGATACAGCAATCTGGGATCGTTGTCAGGTAAATAAGCGAGCACGTGAACACAGTGTGATCTGTATGCGGGGAAATCCACGCAAGTGAATCACGTTCGAAATGCAAATTCATATGCGAAATACCGGATTCTTGTGCATGAATCGATTTTTTTTTTTTTTTTCAGAATAATCATGCAGCTGTAATTCTCGAATTCTTTACTTCAGAAGCAAATGGACTGGTGGAGTCGGTATGCTGGAGCGACACAATCACCACTACTGCCCCCCAGCACTGGATCCAATAACCCACCCAGTGGCACTGAAATGCCACACTGAGAACCTGACGCAGTCATGCTGCATAGAGAATCGATTCTTTCTTTTTTTTTCTTTTTTTTTTTTTTAGAGAAGCGCTCACCTTTCCCAGTCGCAGAACTCCTGGCACTTTCGTTGTACCTGCCCCAGTTTGGGCTGAGTGGTCACCTGAGACACCCCTTTCACCGTCACGCCCTCCAGGAACACGGCACCCTAAAACGGAGCAAGGAGCAAAAAAAGAAGTCAAGCAACCTTCAGGAGTGTAAAGAACATGTTGATTATTTTCTCGCTTTACACTTTACAAGTCTGACATGTCACTGTTTTTTTTTTTTAAGTTAAAAAATGCTAATTAGGCTCCAAATTTTTTTTTTTTTTTTTGGTTTATCAAAAAGTTTCTCAGTTAAAAAGAAAACAAAAAAACATCTACTTAAGTATGCCATGACCTCAGGATGATCCCTTTCTTCAGAAAAACAGCAGGAGGATAATCCGCTTATCAGGGCGAAGAAAAGCAAGGAGAGCGGCGCTATCAGAGCAAACCATATGCGCCAGCACAACATCTTAGTGCGCAGGGTTTAGATCTTAAGTCGCTCTACGAAACAGAATAAACGCTTCGAGAGAAAGACAGAAAAACGTCACTCGATTTTACTGCCTTGGTTCAGACTGATTTATTGTGATTGTAAGCACCAAGCCTGAGTTTAGTTCTTTTTTTAGCCTGTTATTACAGTAATATAGGTACAAATCTAAACATTCGATGCATTTTAGTCCGGATGCAGGCAGCAAGCGGAGTAACTTGGACATGGACGACACAGATCGTCACGATTAGAACTGGACTATCGATTCGACAGCATAGATGTCTATGTCTTAAGCAGCCATACATCTTACACGCTACAAGGATCTATTAAGCCCTGAAATGCTGTGAGACTCGTGGTGTTAATTGTTTAAATGCCGTCTTTTAAATTTCCTGCCAAATCTCCTGCTCCAGTCCAGCAGGTGGCGATATTGAATTAACCGCTCATGAAATTAAAAGAAGGAGTAGCGAAGTAGCGATACTACCGCAAAACAAGAGTAATTACATAAGCTGGAGGCAATATGTATGTTTTTAATGCTCATTATTTGTCGAAAAGTGGTTAGCACTGTGACCTCGTACATTTAGGATCGAGGGTTCCGCCTCGGGTTTGTGTGGAGTTTGCATGTTCTCGCCCGTGCATCCTTCCAAAGACATGCAAATTAGATTCATTAGCGTTCCCAATTTGCCTGTAGTGTATTTACGTGTGTCCTGTGATGGACAGGCACCCTCACGTCCAGGACGTACCCCAACTCATTCCCAAAGTCTCCTGGGATAAGCTCCAGCCAAGCTGGCATTCGTCTCTCTCAGAGTAACACTATGCAGTCATGAGCAAGGAGGCAGAAAGCGCTTTAATCTCATGACTCGAGGCTGACGTGAGGTCACGTGACCTAAACACCGCTAGCCTTCTCCATCTCGGGTCAGTCGATGTCACGTTATCAGTATGATTAGTCACTGGTCAGGACTAAATTGGAGAATTATGGTGAGCCATCACTACGGAGAAATCCCATTTAAAATGTGGACTGTCAAAACAAGGAGGGAAAAAAAAAGATCTTAAACTAGATGAGAGTTAAGAGCCACATGCCCGTCACAGCCTCCTACACACAGATATGCCACTTCAACTTCTCCAAGTGCCTCTGCCAAGCAGCGAGAGGAAACGACTCGCACTAATTACCAGAAAAGAAAACCAGATCCCTGTGGATTGGGGAAAAAAATAAATAATAATAATAATAATAATAACCTGTGTCATGCTTGATTTGCTCTCTGGAGCCATTGAGAGTCTGGGATATACGGTGTCACGATTTCAATACGGACACTGCAGGGGATATCCTGGCTAATTGAACTTTTCTAACGAGGCGGCTGCAGGAAGCCGCACTGATTATCTCACAGTAAGGTCTTCGTTACCTTCCTGGGTTTTAAGACGTGACTTCTGTAACAAAAAGCCTTCGCCTTCAAACTTTTTTACTTCTACCGACACAATTCATTATTCACTCACTCATTGTCTATACGGCTTTTATCCTGTATACAGGGTCAACCCGGGGCCTGGAGCCTAATCAAGAAGACTTAGGGCATGGGGTACACCCTGGACAGGGATGTCAATCCATCACAGAGCACACACAAACACAATCACACACTCATTTACACACTACAGGCAATTTGGGAACGCCAGTTAGCCTAATCTGCATGTCTTCGGACTGTGGGAGGAAACTCCTTGAGGCGGGAATCGAATCCAGACCCTGGAGGTGGTCCAAGGGGCCAGGCCCTTTTTTTTTTTTTTTTTTTTTTTTTTTAAGTCTCACCAGTTTGAGCTTCTCTCTTTTCTTCTTGCCCGGATTGGATCCTGACGAGCTTGGTCCAGAGTCCTGAGCGATCACATTGCCATCGTCGTCTGCGTCGTCACTGCCGTCTTCGAAACACCAATCGGGAAGCTCCGGGGCGGCCGGAGTGTCGTCCACATCGCCGAAACGACGGAACAGCTCTTTCAGATAGTCTTCTTTATAGATGCCGGGAGAGCGAGCGTAAGCAAACGCTGCCACTGCGGCTTCGATGCTAAACAGGAAAAAAAACAAATCGACGTTCATAATTAGCTGAGATTAGCATTAGTTAGAAGGATGTGTTCATGATACAGGTTTTGTTTTTTGTTTTTTTAAATTACTCCCCCCCCCATTAAATCACAGATTCCTACAGTCTTCAACTATTAATAATAATAATAATAATATCATCCTCCACCTAGTCTAGAACTACACCTGAAAATGTCTTGGGTCTGATTTGAAAAGATCCGTCACGTCAAAATGGGGAAATCTGATCTGTGAACGTGAACATGAGCCTGGGAGATGGGAGATGACCTTCTCTGAGCCACTTGTCTCTCACAGCTTTAATACATCAGAGCTTCACGGTTTGCCATGAATAATTCATGGTCGAGGCGGGCCTTGGAGAACCTCGCTGTTATCTCTTTGCTCTACAGAGAGGACTGATTGAACTAGGAGTTTAAGAATACATCAAATGCACTGGGAAGTGCTAATCAACTATGGCACACGGGGGAAGGGGACGGGAAAATGGAGATTCAACAGGATGTCCTGAACTTGAGATCTAGTGAACATGCAGCTGCTCAGCAGTGACCTTTAGTCAAAGTACTTAAATAGCTATTCCTTAACACTTTTTTAGGGCCCAACCACTATTACATCATAGTGTGTGAGGGCCCTCTTGTTCTTCTAAGGATTTTGAGGGCCCGGGCACTGACATCAGCCCTATTACCCGGTAGAGCTCAGTGGTTAAGGCATTGGTCTACGGTTCGGAAGATCCCAGGTTCAAACCCCACAACCACCAAGTTGCCACTTAACCCTCAACTGCTCAGATGTATAATGAGATAAAAATGTAAGTCGCTCTGGATAAGAGCGTCTGCCAAATGCCTAAATGTAAATGTTATGTATTACATCATATTGTGTAAGGACACTGTTGATGAACAAAAGTAGATTTTTTTATACTATGACATCATAGTGTGTAAGGGCAATCTTGTTCTTTAGGGCCCAAGCACTATGACATCGACAGTACCACATCATCTTCTGGGGATTTTTTATTTCCCAGCATCCGGGGAATTTGTAGGATCCCAACATGCTCAAAAACACATGAACATTCGCAGACATGTTGAAATCTGTCAACTCAACAGGAAATCGATTATTTTAGGTCGTTTGCAAAACGCATCCCGATGATACACTTTGATACACTTTTCCTGGGGAATTTATATGATCGCCACCAGACCGGGCCAAAGTTATCTCAAGACTTTGAGGATGCAAAATTGCGAGAGGATTTTTGATATCTTAAACGGGTCAGCTGTGGCGATGCCTTAAACTTTATATGCTTAATATGTTTTTTTCTGTGACATTTTGACACATGATGTCACACATGAGTGACCTCACGTTCAGTGACATCACATTGCTTGATAAGTTCTTTTTTTTCCCTGGGGTGTTTTGAAGGTCCTGACATAAAATCCCCCCTTGTCTAAAATTCTGTGGTTAAGGTATTAAATATGTCCCCCACTGAACATGTCCATCATGTTTTTTGAAAACACACAGAACCGTTTTTAAGATTTTAATTGCGCGGTGTTTAAGCATTCTCGGATGTTTGCCTTTTTGCAAAAATGATGATAAAATGGTTCAAAAACATGAACTTGGTGATGCGTGTAAACAAGTCCAACTCGCACACACTCACAAAACTACGCGCACACACACAGAGCCTCTCACCTCCAGTCCATTTTCTCCACCAGGTAGGTGCAGATCAAAAAGCCTGTCCGATTAAAGCCGTGAGTGCAGTGGACACCTGCGGGGAGGAAAGAGACAGCACATATGAGTGATAAACAGTTCCACACAGGTCTTCCATCCATCATTTTTTTTTCTGTCAGCTTGCACGTGTGAGGATGGCGTACAATGAATCGATCTCCTCATCCAAAGCCGGGTTCACTGCCACGTGACGGCCCGAACCATCCTTCATCATCACTCCCTCAAAACAATCCTCTAATCCTTTTCCTTCCCTTTCATCCTTCTCTTCCTCCCCCCTCCACCACTTTGCACCATGCGGCACACGCCGACAAAGCGCTTTCACACACTCGAACGTGACCTCTGGATCTGTGTCTCTGGCTCAACCTCTGTTGCTCTCGTTAATTCCTTCTCTGCCCTCTCGTCTTCTCAGTCGCTGATGAGTTTCTGCCCTCGGAGGGAGATGCACGCAGATAGGTGAGAACGTTAGGTCTGAAGTCTGGCTTGTAGTACTTGCACAACATAAAAAATAAATAAATAAACAAACAAATAGTTGTGTACGGATTCCCAACACAACTGTTATCATGACTATGTGCAAAATATATAAAAAAATTTTATTCATCCGAGGCAGAGTGAGAATTTTAATACCGAAATAAAAGAGGGAGAATAAATCCATTAGAGATCTTGAGACTTGGATTTAATTTTTCATTTGATTAAAGGCAAAGAGCAGGCCCGAAGTTTAATACCTAATTTTCCTGGAAGGTTAGAGTGTCTCGAGCAAACGTAACTGATGCGCCATTTAAAAAAAACAACAGCCGCACCCCTCCCCCCTCTTCTCATTAACGATGTGTGAATGCGCAGGCACGCGCGTCGTAGCGCAGGAAGTAATGATGTGAAAGAGGCAAAACAGTGAATCGATGAAAGTTCGTGACCTAAGGGGACTGGATTAACGCAGGCATCTTCTCACACGCCCGGATGTCTCTGAGCATCCACCCCGTCGCAATTACCCCCCACCCCCACCCCCACCCCCCCCGCTCCTGGTTAGAGTCCTCGTTAGACTGACAGACAGTCTCGTCTGGTTCTCGGGTCCTCGGAGATGGGGTTCCGGCCCTTATCATGCCCACTCATGCCCCTCTCTAACTAGTGAACGCCTCACCCTCCTACCCCCACCTACCCTAGGGAGGTCGTTTCCAAGGCAGCATCAATAAGCCTCTCAGTGCAGCTATGACGATAAAATTCATATATTCCACCCTCGGGGAAACGGCGTGAAGGGCTGTCAGAAGCACGGGAGCACAAGAGCGCCACTTATAGGACGTATGATAGAATCACTCACACACACACACACAATGCAATCAATTCACACAGTATATATTTCTCATATATGTAGTTACACAGTTTTCTACTTTATTTCCTTATACAAATCTTTTTTTCTTCCTTTTTTTTCCCCTGCACTACAGCTAAATTCTACTCTCCATGACATCATCATTATCCTGACCTAAGTGTCTATTTGGAAGACAAGGGAACAGATGTAGTTTCTGCCGTAGTGCTTCCCAACTCCCTGACCCTGGATCAGGTTTGCTCACAGTTCCATCACTACAGGCAGAAACGTCCATTTTGTTCGGTCGCTGTTTTACCTGCAACATACAGTAACACAACCTGGAAAAAGGATCCAGAGGAGAAGTCTAGAGGTATCGAGAGGTCATCTGTTTGCTCTCTGAGGTGGACAGCTGTTTTGATATGATGTTCAACCTTCTTTGACTTTTTGTTCCTTAAAATTGTTACCTGAGATACTCGTCAGTGTATCGTTCATCCTTTATAAAACCCTATAAACCACACTTACAAGAGCGATACCACATACTGTAAATCTGATTTATTTTTTTGTATTCAGAACCATAAACAAAAAATCTAATATATATGTGTGATATAAAAGATTTCCCATGTGCAATCTCATCCCTTGATACAAAACATTTACAAAGAAAACAATTACAGGGAAAAAAAAAAAAGTATAATAACCCGGATTGCTACTAGAATTGGTGAATGTTAACAGAAATGACTGCAGTGGTGCAGACTTTAAAATAAATAAATAAATAAATAAATGATGCTCTGGGAAAGTGTTACAGTTATCCGAACATCACCGAGACCTAGTTGTTTGGTGCAAATTCATGCATATTTAATTAGGCTACACATAATCAAATGCAAATTTTAGCGAGAACAAAAAAAAAGTTTGAATCTCCGTCCAGTTATCACAACCATTAACACCGCTCTCGTGAAGTGTTAGATTTAACACTTCATTCCTAATTAGTTTTTTTTCCCTCTCAATCAAAAAAAGAACTATTTTTGACTTTGAACTAAGAGCTTTGTTGTACGATACAGCCAGAACTGTGTGACATATCGGAAGGGGGCGGGGCTTCAAGAGTGTCCGTTAATGTCTAAGAACTTGACCCTTTACGAAATTAAATAAAGTGGATTAAATGACAGAAATGTGAGCAAATTTTTCCTTGCGACACGCTGCGAAGTGCTGAAAAACACAACATGAAAGTTGGTTGTTTATGCAATAACCTCAGCAGCGACCTTATTTCCCCTCTCGTCTGTGCCGACCACTCAGCATTCAGCATCACCAGTACACTAATCACCATCCTCATCTTCCCTCATCATCTGCATCTGTTTCTTCATGCCTTAAGTTAGTTGTTTCGTTTTTTTATTCTTAAATGATTCATAGGTCACTGTGGGTCTTAACAAAAAAACATTTCTCTGAAACTGCTCATGTACAGGGACTGGACTGAAAATGAGAGACAAAAACAGTCTTCCAGAAAGCCTGAAGAACTATTCCTCTAGACTACATTAAAAATACAAGACACTCTTTCTGTTTGGAAGCAAAATATGAAAGAGGAGTGGGGCTCAAGTCTTTTGCACATTATACTTCTGCACCATCATCCCTGCTAGGAACTGGGAGATGGAGGTACGTTTGCTAAAATACTCTCCAGAGACGCGCGGGTATATTGCGTAACCCCGTTAAGGCCTGAGCGTGTACGCATTGCTCCGAATTAACAGAAGTTGTTTATTTCGGCTTTCTGGAGAAACCTGTGATGTATGAATCACCGGCATGACGACTCAACAGGATGACACGGACTCGGGCGGCTCGCTCGTGGCGGCGTCGAAGGCCCGCCGTGCTCGAGTGAAGCGCTGGTCGGTTTGAGGTTTCATGAGACTCAGATGGTCTCATCTTCCGTGAGATGAAAAACCAGGATTGAGAAATCTGTGCTAATATCTGTGACGAGACTCAAGAACCGGAGAGTCCAATTAATTAAGACGGCAATAATTAAATATTAATAAATATTAAAATTATATATTGCTAAAACCATGCTCTTCTTTAAGAAGAAATGTTTCATTGTTGTGATGGTGAAACATTTTTTTAAAAAGGGAGTCCAAGGGTCAAGAGGTCAGAGGTCAAAAATACCTCAAGCCCCCTGATCATAATGAAATAATTGAGAAATTCCCAGGTCCTAAACAAGAAGCGTAATCATTTGTATCGCAAATGTATTCATAAAAGATTTTAAAAGGGATTAAATCATATCAGAAAATTTTTAATCATTTATTTAGCCACTAATCCACGCAGATTTCCACAAACACCAGTTACATATCACCTCCCTATGCAAAAAAATAAATAAATCACCTCACTTTTATGTCACCTCAGATCTCAAAAAGAATTTTCCTTATCAGAAAAACTCCAGTTGATGCACAGATCTTAGTCTAATCTGACTTCCTCAGCGTGAAATTAAGCTGGAGATTAAAAGAATGTTATGTTTTATTCATCTTTTTCATTCACATCAGTAGCACAGGTGAAAAGATTCTTAAATAACTTCTTGACTTCCAGGACGATGCAGCAGCCGCAGTGCGTCCCTTTCTAAATCAGCTAGAAGACGTGACCGAGTCCTGGATTGAGAAATGTCAATCAAACCTCTCCATCAGGATATGACATCCCCTTAAACTTGCCTTTTTGTATTTGGAGTGCAGTTTGAATGTTTAATATGCAATTTTTACATCATACAATAATTTTAAATATGTTCCTCTAAGATTTTTAATGAAGGACCATATAAGAAGGAGAAATAAAATTTATTTCAATCCAGATGTCAGTCCGACGCTACACTAGCTCCCTCTTCTGGACACAGGTCCAGTACATGTATCTCAACTATGAGGGGTGTTCAAGTCAAACCGAGACCTGTGATAAATTGAGGTGTGAAACCTATTGACATTTACAGGAGACTTAAAGCGCAGTACGGTGATGAGTCTCTTAGAAAAGTGCAAACGGTTTAAAGAATGACGATCCTGTGAACGTCGATCTTGGCTGAGGTGGCTCGGAGCCTACTGCAATCGTTCCCGTGGACGTTCCCTGAGTGGAACGCCTGATACTTGGAGATCTACAGATAACTTGACGCCAACTTGTGCAAGAGACGCATCTGTCTGTGGAAACTGTACACACAATCATTCCCAAACACCACTTGCACATTACACATGGAACTCAAAACCATGGAGTTTTTGCCACGTCCCCTGTATAGTGTTGACCTCATTCCAAGGCATTTCCACATGTTTGGGGCATTAAAGGAGTTCCTGGGAGGCCAGTGTTTCAGACGTGAAGCAGGCAGTCCGGGTACTGAAAAAACTTTTTACCTTGATGGTGTCCAAGCACTAGTGAAACACTGGGATAAGTGCATTAGTGTAGCAGGGGATTATATAGAAAAACAAAGGGACATTTTACTCTAATAAATGTGTTCTGTTACTTGGTACAATCAAAAGTCCCGATTTGACTTAAACATCTCTCGTGCATATAAAAATGCAACAGCAAGACTTAAAACTCCTTGACACACTCTACCATGTGCTAAACTCCAACACGGTCATGCTTTTTTTCTTTCGTACCTATGGCTCCCCTGATATATTCCTCATATATACCACTTATATACTTAAAGAAAAAGTCCTTGAAACTTTTAATTATGTGTTTGCACTCATACGTAAAGTGACAGCTCATTTGCATGCAGCGACGCCCACAAAACTCCATATAAGGTCAAGTGAACAGCCAACGAGGAGCACAAAATGAACAATCACGGTCAATCACTTCACTCAATTCTTGACTCACTTTCATGCAGAAAAACATTATTTATTGACATAATATTAATATGTAAATCTTTCATCAGCTGAGGCATTTGTTTACTGGCTAACACTGACTGAGAGAACATTTTTAAATGTATACACAGCTAATAATAAACTTTGACTTCATCCATACCAGCGAAACACAACAACAACAACAATGACGTTCTGCACTGTTGAATTCTTCAATCGGATTGGTGAGAAGAGTCAGAGTTAATCAGCCAGCAAGTTCAAAAGTTCCACTTTTATTTAGTTCTACTACAAGTCTAAGGGGAATAAAACACTTCTTGAAGTGCTTCAAGTCTTTTTGTGTCTACGATGCCGTCTCCTGTCTGGACATACAAAGGAAAAGACACATCACTACGTAGGCTGATCAAGACAATGTCCTTGGTTATCTCACTGCTGAGGTTTTCTATATTTCTAATGCATGTTTTTTTTTCCTTAACATGATCAAATTCCTTACTCCGGTGCTTCTCATGTCCGACTGCAAATCTGCGAAAACCACCCTAAATCGTCCAGCTTCTAATATTAAACGGATTTCCGGATATGTAAGCTATGAGAAAAAAAATTATGCAAAACAAACAGCATGGGTTAATACATTTTTACCAGTTATTTTTTTATTTTACTGCCAATTAATCAATTAAATATCAATATCCCTGGTTTATAGGAACAGTTAATGTGTGGTACGACAAGATATGGTGCTACTTTCCATAGCCTGGTATTCATTTCCTTTAGTTATTTATATTAGAAATATATCACACTTTAGGTGTCAGATCAGTGAACCATAGCTTGACCATTAACTCATTTCAATTTGTTTTTGGCTGTTTCTATCTGATGCAACATCACTGAAGTTGGTCTAATTTGTCTCGAGCAGCTATTTTTTACAGGTTTTGAAGTATTAAAAAGTACTAAAAGTGTTTCTAATGATCATTGAAACACTGTGTAATTGTGATGTCGACTGTTTAAATGTCAGGTCAATATATTTTCTTTTCCTTCGTTCATTTTCTACTCCACACTACATTCCAGAAGAGGGCAGTATGGCAACAGCCTCCCATAAACTCCCATAAAAAGTTTAATTGTGTAATCAATCGGAAGTCAATTATTTGAATCAACCAACATAAGAAAAGATCACAGCTGAATAAAAATAGGATGTTCAAACTGCCAAAAGCCCCAAATTGCACTCTTGGGTAACTATTATTGAGAATAACTCAAACCGAGTTTCCAATTACAGTTAGTTTGGGAATTCTGAAAATCTCATCACCTACTGAAAGCTCTGGTGTACATAGAGTCTTTGAATACTTTTGATGCACAGGTCATGACAACAATCGGGATGAAAGCAGGAAGCTTAACAGAGGGACAAAAAAATAGTGTCTGAGGTTTAAACGTAAAAAAACACTGAACGTTTTACAGCCCAACTGCTCTGACGTACCTCCTTACTGGTTTCTGTATAGAACCAGTTAAATCCGACACTGAACCATGAATTCCTTTTCTATAATAATCTGGTCAGTGCAACAAATATCTCTTTGGATTTTAAATCACTTAATATGTTACATATATTTATTTTACTGACACGATAAAATGTTACATTAACCTGGAGTTTGAGGGAGAAAAAAAAAAATTCACTCAAGACTTTGGAAACGCCAACTAGCCTAATCTACATGTCTTTGGAGTGTTGGAGGAAAACATAGTACTCGGAGGAAACCAGCAAAGCACAGGGGAGAACATGCAACTCCTCGAACACAGACTGGATGCGTGAATCAAACCCTTGACCCTGGAAACGCGAGGCAACCGCAACACCACCGTCCCGCCAAGCTGCATCATACACCATCCGTAAACTTTGAAACCTATAAACCCTGAAACACTTGCCTATGAGTTCAGTGGGATTCTTCTGTATGAAGCTATCGCATATCCTGAGGAACGTATCCATCGTCTCTTTGGAGGGACACTCACCGTGTCTGTATGAGAGAGAAGAATGCTTTACTGAATACATAAAACAATACACGTTCATTCCTCTCAAAGGAACATATTCGATTTTAAAACTAATAGACTTAAAATAATCTTATCCTGCTTTGTGTGTGTAAATTTTACAAATGAAAAACATCTCTTTAATAATTATAAAATATACATAACCTATGACTGAGAGTACTTTTAATTAATGAAACTAAACAGTGTTAGGTTAATACTGCATACTTTTTTATACTAAAGACAACGATTACTTACCCTTTACACTGAAGTTTAATGTATTTGATCCCTTCTTTTTCGATATCTATTCGGTCGTAAAAACGTCCCGTGTTCGTCAGATCGATCAGCAAGCCCATCTTGACCTGGAGACGAAAAAAGGAGACCGGTTTTGTTTAGTTTTTTTGCATGTTGTGTAACACTGCCATTTTACAGTACGGTTCTATCTCGGCTGTGAAAATTGTTGCAGTGATGAATGGCCAGTCCTTTTGGGGGCGATTCATGCATCTCCAGAATCGATTGTTTTAAAACCCATCATCATAAATCATCGCCCGTTAGAAGTGTGTGAGAAGACGCACACATCCACGCGCTCACTGCCGCTCAACCCGCGAGCTCACTTTTGAGACTTTGGAGGCGGTAAAACATCGCCGTGTCTTTATAATTCTACTTGTAAAATATAGAACTGTCCTATGGAGGACAGAGATACTGCACGTGCTGCTCAGTTAAATATTAATCCGATTGGTCAGAAGGTGGTGGAACTGATAGCGGAGTATCTCTTATTACACTGACGCCTTCGTTCTAATTCCTTATCATTTCTAAGTTAACAGGTCATTCACATAAAGGGGTGAATCTAATAATATTTTTTTTTTAAATGAACTAATTTTATTTTTCTTAACACAGTCATAAGAGAAAGTTAAAAAGAGCAGGCAGTGAGGGAATGACTATTTACAGCTTTTAGTTGTTTAATAAATAAGAACTACAACTCAACACTAAAAATACTACATACTTAGAGAAAGGTACTGCATAGACAGCGACCGAAACCAGAATTTATCATTCTGGTCATAACCGTAACTGGCCCCTTTACTGCAGTGTCACTTTCAGCCATAACCGAAACCAGCTCGTAAATGTGTGCATCGGCTGTAACCAAAACCGAAACCAAACATCAGTTTACATCAGATTTAATACGGTATTAAACTTTTAGGAAAGCATTGTCCAAACAGGCAAATGCATCCTGTGCTAAACGTCGCTAACAACAACTAAACAACCGCCAAGAATAACAGCTTTTCAGCATTCTCGCCCAACAAGTTGCAGCGGCATTAACCTGTCCTGCCGAGTCAGAGAGCTGTTCCCTCTCGAAAACACGTACTTGCTGACTGGAGCAAATGAATTTTTCCAGGCTGAAGTAATTAATTTTTCCACAGTCAGGTCATGGCGCAAACACTTTGCCAGACTGAAACCGCTACCCGTTGCAGCAACTTACTTACAAAGCTGAAAACCACGAAGATGATTACAGCTGCAAAACAAAAAGAGACCAAACTTCATAATGATGTCAGCTTTGGCGCAGAAATCTAATTTCAGTCTGACCCTTCTACTTTAAGGAAAAACTGTTTCACACATTTGCTAAATCCGTTTATCCACCATAATTCGATGTTTTGTTTTTTAAAACACTGAATAGAGAGCGCCAATCACACATTCACAGATGTCCTGCACAAACACATACCTTCAGACTTTTAAGGTAGTTGGACAGCATACTCGGGTGGAATCTGTTCTCCTCTGGGACCATGTCATCATATTTGGAACCCAACATGGTTTTCATTGGTAGGAATTTTCCTGCATGATAAAACAGATAGAGAGCGACATTTAAAGATGGAACAGAATGAATTAATTCCAGCAAGGACTTTACATTTCTAATATAGATTATGACTCTCTCTCTCTCTCTACATCAATGCTTGTTAGAAAATCATTCATCCCTTAACAATGTCTTAAAACTCCTATCAGATTTGAGTCGAACTGAAAAACTTACTAATCATAGGTTAAACATTAATGCAAAAGTATATAATTTATAAACAATGCAGCTGGAGAAAGAAAAGAAAAAAAAAACACCTGCCTACTTTGGCATAATACGCTTTTTCACTAATCTGATCGTTTAAGTCCTGTCTGTCGAGGAGGGAAAAAAAACTGTGCCATCTTTCATTGACCCTCCCCGAGATATTAAACACACATATTTTTTAACTCTGGTTGAAACAACAAAATGTTCTTAAAAAAAAAAAAAAGCATTTAAACTCTGTTGTTCTTCTGTGATACACTACTGTCTTAAGCACCCTTTGTTTTTGTTAGTACAAACTTTTGTTATACATGATTATTTTATAACTTCATTATTAAGTCAGAATTAAAAAAAACATTTGTTTTTCAAAAATAAGAAATCCAGCGAAAAAGAATCTTAAGGAAAATTAGTAAGCCAGAAAAGTAACTTTAAAAAAAAAAAAAGGGAAGCGTATGAGTTTTGCATGCATGAAAAAGAAGCAGGTGTGACAAAATCCTCAGAGGGACTGTGGCTTGTTCTGCTCACGTGTCAAAACATAATATGGCTGTAAGCAACTAAACACATTACCTGATCAGCCTCAGGGGTGAATAAGAAAGCTTGAAACCTTAATCGGACTGATTTCCATAGAAATGAAGGAATACAATAGTACTACGCCTTAACTAATGAAAATTTGCAAGAAATTTGCCTCAGCGTACAAAGCATTTTGGCATACGAGCAAATAAACTGACCGAAACAAGCCTCGGCTAAATTGCACGTACGTCCGAGAGCCATTCAAAGCGAAGCGAGTTTGCAAAAAAAAAATTTTCATTTTGTCCAAGATTTAACAATGCATATGGGTCACAATGTATAGGCATAGGCATAGCACCATGGGTCACAAGTAAGTTATCAAGGAAAGTTATCAGTTTAATTTTTAAAGCAGCTGGTGCCAAGAGGACACTTATCTCCACTCACGCAAACAAGTTTTGACCAGCTAATGGAGATGAGTGAAACCATAAGTGCTTCAAAATCCAGGCAAAATTCGCAATTTCATATGGGGAGGGTCCACTATACATGATTTCATATGGGAAAATGCAGTGGGTTTTGCAGAGCACTGGATTATTCCGGCAGATTAAACACTATAGAGCAGGTGGGACCGTTTCTCACGTGTCAAAAACCTTATACAGCTCGCGAGCACGTACACAAACACACTTTGAATGACATCCACAGGTTTGAGGGAATATCAGTGCAGTGAAGAAACCAATCCAAACCGAATAGGGCTCTGGAGAGGAACGGTTAGCCACGCCCCCTCGCGAGATTGCGATTGGCTAGGAAAGGGGGAAAAACAGACAAATCTGAAAGGTGGTACTAGGGCAAGGGGGCGGGGCTTCCGTGAAACGTTTAAAATATTAATACAGATTGTAATGTATAAACTTATTTATTACACGTATAACTCAGTTGTGTACGCCGTGGCTCATGAGTAAGGAGTCGTTAGCTCAGGCTTGTGGCGCGCTGAGGCTAAGCTAAGCGGCTAACATGCTAACACCCGGACTGTGAGTGCTGTGTATTAGCCTTGCTCCTGTATGTATTAATCCTTACACGCGGACACAGAGCGCTTCACGCGGCAATAAACCCTGCTGAGCTCTGGGTAAAGCGGGGCTAATGCTACACGGGGCAGCAGGCTAGCTCGGGGCAGCTAAACAACACAAGAGACGCTCACCAGCTACAGGTTGTCCTCTCCTGGGACAGTTTAGCCATCGAGGAGGTGGTCCTCCGTGCGCCATACTCTCCGATACAAGAGAACTTCCTCTGTGTGTGTGTGTCTATCTCTCTGTCTGTCCTGGCGTTAAGCCTCCTCCGGAGATAAGCTCTCCAGCCCCGGGGCTGCTGTTACTGCTGCCGCTGTTACTGCTGCTCTGCTCCGCTCCGCTCGGGCTCTGAACTACAGCTCACACCGCCGTCTCAGTGTCCTCCTTACAGCCCCCGGTCCATGTCTCCAGCTCTGTCCTGTACTCATACACCAGTGCTTTCTCAAGGAAATAAACAAACACCATGCGGAATCACTCACTCATTCACTCGCTCAAGGAGCCATAATAATAAGAATTCTCGACTACAACGGAAGGTCGGTACCGAGTCGACACCGCAGGTGATTCGAATGTCGAGTCACTGCTGTTTGAACGACGCGGAAAGGTCACGTGGTTTGTGTTCACGCGAATCGAGAGAATCAAAGTCATCAAAAAATATTAATTTATTTTATTTAAAAGATATAAATACACACACATATTATATATATATATTTAATGTATATAATTAAAATGCCTGAATTTAATAATTAACAGTTTTGGACAAATATTATATATACAGTATATGTAAAAATATATAAATACTGTAAATTAATTTAATAATTTATTTTAAAAATTAACAATTTTGGACAGATGTTATTAGGATCTATATAATATCTGTCCAAAACTGTTAATTATTAAATTCAGGCATTTCAGTCAGGCCCCATATCCCCAGTGTGAGGCAATCTGGTCAGACCAAAATAAAACTCTGCACTAACACTGGGCACTTGGTGGCAGCATCATGTCATGGTGATGCTTTTCTTCGGCAGGGACAGGGAAGTTGGTCAGAGTTGATTTGAAGATGGAAGGAAGCCAATTTTAAAAGAAAACCTATCTACAAAACACTTGAGACTGGGGCGGAGGTTCACCTTTAACAATGACCCTAAACATACAGCCTGAGCTCCAACGGAATGATTTAGATCAAAGCATATTCATGTGTTTGAATGGCCCAATCAAAGTACTGATCTAAATGCAATTGAGAATCTGTGGCAAGACTTGAAAATTGCTGTTCACGACACTCAACATCAAAACTGACTGAGCCAATTTGCAAAAGAATGGGCAAAGCTGTAGTTGCAGTGAAAGGTGGTTCTACAAAATATTGACTACTTCACAATTATGTGTAACTTTGTGTTGGTCTATTATAAATCCCAGTGACAAAACATATGTGAGTATATGTATATAGATTATATATTCAGTGATGTTGTTGTTTACTGTTACCATTGTACGCCTGTGACATGCCCACTGTATGACATTAAAGGTGATAATCACATGTGACTACCATTGCAATTACCGGTCAGTCACCACCCAAGCACAATTAACCTAATCTGCATATGTTAGGAGGACAACCACCAAAGAAGGTAAAACATGCAAACTCCATGCACACAGACCCAATGTGGAACTCAGAGGTGCTAAACACTACATAATTTCATTAAATATGAAGAAATGAAAGTTGACTCATGTGAATGAAATGAAGGTTTACACAAGTAAAGTAACACAGAAATGTAAAGAATTAACAGCATAGCTACCCTGCATCAGTTGCGACATAGCACCTCTACCATGTCCTCCAATTGATTTCAGCCTTTTTTTAGCTTAATGAAAGAGCAACATAATGACTAGTATTTACAGGACTGAACTGACTAAGCCATCGTGCCACTATACTATACTGGGTTTTTTTAGATGTATTTTTGCTCATTTAAAACTCTTTACTTTTTTTTTTTTTACTTTAGCATTATACATTGGCAATAAAAAGTGTAGTCATTTATAACCCCCACAAAAATATAACTAAAATAAAAAGACAGAAATCTTACATTACATTTTGGCAGCATGGTGGCATAGTGGTTAGTTAGCACTGTAGCCTCGCCCTTTCAGGGTTGAGCATTTAACTCCCTCCTTTGTGTTTGTGTGTGTGTGTGTGTGTGCATGCAGTTTGCATGTTCTCCTTATGCTTGGTGGTTTTCTTCTGGGTACTCTGCTTTTCTCCTACAACTCAAAGACATGCAAATTAGGCTAATTGTTGTGTGTTTGTAAGTGTGTGTACCCTCCGATGGATTAGCACCTTGTCTAAAGTGAACTCTGTCTTGTGGCCTAAAACTCCTGGGATAGCCTCCAAACCCCCTGTGACTGTGTATAAAGGATAATGTATGTAGAAGATGAATATTACATTTTATTTCTATTTAACATTTTTGAAAATCAATTTTAAAAATAACTTCTTGAATTTCACAATATTATCTATACTCCAAACACATGCACAAAGAGCATGACTTTCCGTCTACATTGTTACAGCAAGACCATAACCCACCAAGTTTTCTGCATTGTTGTGGCCAAGTTAACCTCGCAATTTGTTTCGTGGCCCGCAACCCATCTCAAACATAACTGGAAACCCATGGACACATCCACAGTCCCTTATGTTGGCTGACCACCATTCAGGATCACTGTAGTTTCAATATCTGCACTTATTCATGATAATTATGCATTTTAACAAATCATGAACAAATAGGTTGTACTATCAAGAAAATAACTTTTTTTAATGTCATGATAAAAATAGTTGTGACATCTAATAAGTTCACAGTCTGTCTGAACTTCTGTAAAGCCAGTAAACATGTGAAATTTGGTTTCACATTTATGAGTCTCCAGTCTTATACAGCAAATAGTGTTGAGCACAGAAACACATAACTGACTATAAGGCACTTTTGAACTACATGGTTTTCCTCCAGGACAAACCAGTATATGATTTATATCTGCTAAATTGCCTTTCGATGTATAGAAGTGTGTATCTTGCCCTGAGATAGACTACGATTTTAGCCAGATTGAGTTCCTGTCTCACACACAGTATTAGTGTACACGGTTACCCAAAACAAAAAAAAGTCCTCACTGAAATTGAGTGATGATGTTACAACAAGTATAAGAAACAACCAGTAGAGGGAGACCGAAGACTGAACTTTTGAAATCTATTAGCTAGAGGTAAAAAAAAAAAAAAGATATTACATACTGTATCCTATCTATAAAAGAAGCAAAGCAGGTTCGTGTTTGTTATGTTTTGTTTTTTTCCAAGAAAGGTAAGAAGAAAAGAAAGGGTCAGAGCACACAGTCAGCGCCCCTGGGGCATTGAGGATTACGGGCCTTGCTCAAGGGCCAAAACAAAGGCAACTTAGTGAAGCTCAGGCTTAAACCAACAAGCTTCTTTCTGAACAGCAAGCTAGAGCTTTAACCCTTTGAGCTACCACTGCCCCAGAGCAAGTTGAAAGTAGTCTTGCATAAATCACATTTAAAGCAATATTGGTTCATATGCAAGTAAACATTTGCAACAGAGTGCATTTAAACGTTCCACCCTGTCAGTCTTAGCACTTTTACCATTTGCCTAATTATAGAAGGCATTGTTTGTGCATGTTGCATAACTGTGCACTTCAGCATGAGTCAAAACTTCCAATGATGACGCAAACTATTAGGTTGTTTTTTTCAACTGAAAATCACTAAATGTCTCTAAAACAGTGTCTTCTGCTACACATTCAGTGTAAAAAAACCTGTTTTAAATGAAACAAACCATTATGGTGCCACATGTTATTTTCTCACTCAATGTCACACAGCCTTTGAATTAAATTATAGTGCGTCACGTTGATCAGAATAATATGCAGTTTCAGAAAGAGAGTTTTTGTGACCCGTCACAGCTGGATAATGCTAAAATCGGCCCATGTTGAAAATCTCTCCCTGTATGTTGCCTAGCAGAGACTCAGAACACGACAACTAGCAGTCAATACAGAATACTACGGGGTCATACAGATATAAATGCTGACGTGTCTATGAAAAGGAATGCTAGGTTTATTACCACTATAAAACTGAGCAATCTTGATGAGCACTGCTAGCAGTATAACCATAAAGAAATTCATAATCATCAGTCATGAATAAACTTGCTTCACTTGCTTGATTCTCTGTGAAAATACTTTTAAGTTAATTACAGCTTAGTTATAATAATCGCTAATATGTTTACATGCATAGAAGTTGACTGTCCAACATGTTCCCTGTCCTGCCTCAAGTTGGAACAGATTTATCATCGTCACCTCAGTTGGGGCTCTCCAGAAAACCCTGCAGCTTTCTGGTTACTGCACCTGCGGATACTTTGGAAACTTACGCAATCATATCTCTTTATCCATGATTGATTCTGATTATTTTCCATTACACATTTGGTTATGCTTCCTTAATATATAAGGCACTTTGTGCCAGGAGGACAATAAAACCCTGACGAGGTTGTCTGTTTAAATCCCATGATAAGGTGTTCGTCTCTATACTTGCACATGATTTGAATTTAACATTTCTTGATTTGTAAGCATCGGCCATTTAATCTGGTGTGTTTGATATGTACAGGGTTTGTTTATGCTTTCGTTGGATGTAATAAATCTATGGGTTCACTTACTTTTTTCTCTAGCACTGTAATTGTTTAATGGGTGTGTTCACCCGTTAAACCCGTTGTGTTCAATAAAGACACAAGAAGTTATAATTGTTTGGGCGTTGTCAACTACAGCACATTGTGTTTGTCCACTGCTGTAACTTAGTTGAAAATCAGATCACTTGTTATGGCAAAGTAATGATGAAAACCTGTAGCCTATCCCAGAGGACTTAGAGGTGTCAGTCCATTGCAGGGTGCACACACAAAGTCTGGCAATTGGGGAACACCAATTATTACTAATCTGCATGTCTTTGGATTGTGGGAGATGCCAGGAGGAATTCCACCAAGGAATGGGGAGAATATGCAAACTCTATGCACACAGACCTGAGGTGGGAATCGAACCCAGAACCCAATGATGCAAGGTGACAGTGCTAGCCATTGCCCAACCATGCTGCCTTTGATGCGTCAATTCATGTTAAAAATTATATGTTGTAACTATACTGTAACCCCTGAGTACTATATACTATATACTGTACAGTGGTATAAGGTTTCAAATACACAGTCTACTTTACTTCGCATGTTCCCTGCTGTTGACTTTTCCAAAATAATAAACACCAATTACATGGACAAATTGTACAAATTCTCCCTTATTTGTAAAATATGTTGAAAAATAGTATATATATATATATATATATATATATATAGTACATTCCATCACAATAAAAAC
Organism: Clarias gariepinus; assembly: GCF_024256425.1. Lineage (NCBI taxonomy): Eukaryota > Metazoa > Chordata > Actinopteri > Siluriformes > Clariidae > Clarias > Clarias gariepinus. The sequence goes on along the minus strand of NC_071101.1, from coordinate 39,545,193 downwards.
AAATGTTTTTTAAACAAACAATGTTTAAAAAAAATTTTTTTTTAATTCCTTGTTGCTCAGCCGCACACAGAATTCGGTGTTGTTTTTGCTAACCATTCATCAGTACCAGTTCTGCTGGTCTTAGTCCTGTATGCTCATTTAACACATGTGATTTACATCAGGAACGGATATGAATCGCTCATAAACTAAACCAATCAGGACTGAGCTGTTTGGGCTTTCATAAAACCACAGAGGAAAACCACTGATGTAAACTGCTTCGTTTTTTCTTCTTCTTTGCTTTCTGTGCTTTAGACAGTATAATAACAAACACCTCACAGCAAATTAGTAGCATGTTTCTATACACTAGCACTATCACGTCATGGATGAATAGCAATATTAGCAGTTTTGTAGCATATAAATTATCACTCACTCACTCAATTACTCACTCAGTGTGTATACCGCTTCATCCTGTATATACTGTCACAGGGTCACAGGTGGCCAGAGACTTAGGGCACACCCAGGACTTAGGGCTCACACACATACATACACTTATTCACACACTACGGGCAACTTGGGAATGCCAATTATCAACTGTAGCTGTATCTTTACAAATCCTCTACCGTGGAAAGCTTGAACCTGTTCCAGCATAACAATGATCCTGTGCACAATGTGATCTCCAGATACCATTACAGCTCTTTTAGTCATTTTTTGTTTTGCTGTTTTGCATTTTGTTTATTATTTAAATAAACATATATAAGGCTCAGGTTTGTTTAAGATAAAGTGGGGTATCCTTTTTTCTGCACAACCTAATCTCATTTTAAGGCACTTAACTGCTTTTCATCTAAGCATTTGTGGGTTGAGGGACCTTGCTCGAAGGGCCAACAGTGGCAACTTGGTGGTCGTGGGGTTTGAGAGTTCTACATTTAAGAGTTTAAGAGTTCTACATTTTTGTGACGTCATTCCCATATTCCGGTTAGAGGTAACATTTACGTACATGTTATAAAAGTAATGATAATTTTCATCCTGCCAGACATATCGAATACACAGTTTGATGTCTCGAGTCTCCGGCACGCCGGCAAGAAGATATATGTTATTTTTAATCATCTTTGACCTATGCTGTGTTGCTGGCACAGATTTGTCCCACTTGAATTTTAGGGGTTATGTCACGGTTTGCCAAATTTGATGTCTAGAAGTTCATCTAATCAACTTTGGGATGAACATGAACATCAAATGCACAGGCCTCCTCAACTCTGACCAAGTCTGACCTCCATAATGCTCATGTAGTTGATTGAACACAGATGCAATTTAAATAAATTTTTATTTTTTATAGCACTTTTTTCAAAGGTCATTGTAGCAAATCAGCTTTACAGAAACAAAGAAAAATAGGGAAATGAGTATGAAATATATGAGGAAATATGTATAAATCCAAATGATTGGACTGTCCCTGATGAGTAAGCCAAGGACGATGGTGACAGGGAAAAACTCCCTGAAATGACGATAGGAAGAAAGCTTGAGAGGAACTAGACTTAATAGGGAACGCTTTCTTATTTGGGTGATAACGGATAGCAGGGATTGATCTGCAGTCATACAGAGTGTTAGTGAAGCTGGAAGTTCTGTATAACAGGAGAGGTTAAAATGTTTAAGTGAATATCCTGTGAGATTAGATTTAAAATCTAGTGTAAAGCCTTCCCAGAAGAGAAGAGTGCTGGTTAATTTAACAACACTAAAGTGGGACTAAATGTGTAATGGGATGTTAAACATATGATGAAAAATGGGTGTGATGATCTGGGGTGCACATACCTTTGGACATGTAGTATACTGTAGTTTCTTTTGTATTTCCTGTGTCTGTCGAGTTACACATCCCGGAAAGTTGTTAGGGGATTTCTACATACCTAAAAAAAAAAAAAACACACACCACCAGTTCTATTACGTAATGCGCCGGATGATATGACCATATTTGGAACATCCCGCTCTGACGTAGTTTCGGTTAAGTTACGCTCATGCGTGTACGCTCGCGCTACAAAACAAAAACATATCTTGTCATTAATTTGGGACACTTTTGTTTAATTGTTTCGAACTTTTCGCTAGAAACGAAAATCATTTACATGAATACATTTCAACGAAAAAAATTTTTTTTATTCAGCTCCAGCCCTAAAACAAGTCTATTTTAGGTTTTCTTTGTTCAGAGGATGAGGGGAGGCGGTGCTAAGGGGGCGTGGTTTGTGGTTGCTGCGCTACAAACATGAAGAACAGGAACTCGCACGTATCATAGCTACGCCATTTCAATACTACTGTAGATAGACAGTGGTCGAGCTGCGCCATTTTGGTTGAAACTTTCCGCTCGTGCTTTTAAACTTGTCGACGAAGTTGTTCTTGCTTCAAGATAACGAATTGGTCTCCTTTTGGATCGAAAAACCAATTATTTTTATTTTTTATATCAGAGGAGTTCCCCGAGGTGTGCCTTGGTGTATTGCTGCTTGTTGTTTTTGCAGCGTACAGGAAGCCATTTTGGACCCTCCGTTTCTCATGTATCCTCCATCCAGCAGTTTGGAGATGATGTTGGGTGAAGCGCTCGGTGTTGAACCGAGCCTAGGTAACGTCGGGAACAATGAAAGGACTCTGCTGATTTCCTACGGGAACCTAAACACGTCCAGCAGACGGACTCTGCTGAAGAAAGGAGGGCACCGAGTCCGGCTACAGAGCAGGAATTTCCATAACCAGGCTCAGCAGCAAAGGCAGGCGGTGGTGTTGAGGAACAGCACGGCGTGTTTAGCCGACATCATCAACAACAATAACAGCAGCAGCAGCGAGGTTAAACCCACATCCCCGAGCAATAACACCGAGCTTCCGGTGAGCAGAACAGCGCCGAGTGGCTCAGCTCACCTCAGAGCAACAGCCAAGAAAGAGGTGAGTTTACCGTTTAAATTTGCAGTAAACGGTTACTTTTATTCACGTGTACTGATAACCTGGAAGGTGTATAAAACATACCGATACATTTTTGGTGCAATAAACAAATTTCTTCTATTCAGTTTGTGTACTGATAACCTGGAAAGTATGTAAAACATAATAGTTTTATCACCACATTATTCTATTGTATAGGATATTTTAATATACCATTATGTTTTACATACCTTCCAGGATATCCGTAGAATCTACACAAACAGACTTGAAATTACAGTCTGATTACTTCGAAGCTGTTTGTGCAAAGTGTGAACTAGACTTCTGTACCTTTTTTAAATTGCTTTCCAACAGTATTTTCTACTCAGTCCCTCATTGTCTATACCACTTTATCATGCATACAGGGTCTCGAGAAGAATTGGGACATGAGGTGGGGTACAGCCTAGACAGGGTCCCAATCCATTGCAGCACACACACACACTCACTCTTAGACGCTCATTCACACACTATGGGCAATTTGGGTGCATCTTTGGACTATGGGAGAAAACCTGAGTATCTGAAGGAAACCCACCAAGCACACAGACCAGAGGCAGGAATCGAACCCTAAACTCTGGCTTCTGAGGTGCGAGGCCACAGTGCTAAGACACCATGCCGCCCATATTTTTTAACAGTATCATATTTTATTTGGCACAGTGGTATAGTGGCTAGCACTGTGGCATCAAACTTCCTGGGTTAAGGGTTTGATTCTTGTTTAAGGTTAATGTGTGCATGGAGTTGCATGCTCTCCCCGTGCTTGGTGGGTTTCCTGCTACAGTCCAAAGACATGCAGATTAGGCTAACTGGCATTCCCAAATTGCCCATAGAGTTTGTGTCAGTGTGTGTGTCTTGCAATGGATTGGCACCTTGTGCCCAAAGTCTCCTTGATTTGGTGTGGCGTTGCATGAAAGAAGCACAATATTTTACTGAATGGATCTTTTTTTTCTCCTCTAAATTGAATCTCTATTGATCAGAAGTCGTTATTGTTTAAGAATGGTGAACAACATTGGAATAATAATAATAATGATGATGTAGATTATAGTACAGTGAAGTTTTTGCGCTCCTGGAGCGTTAGCTTGGCAGTGCAGTCGTGCAAGAAAACAAAGTAAAGTGCTCAGGGCGATGGGAAAGCACTGACGTCAGAATGCTTATCTAATCGTGTGCTTAAAGCCTGAACGCATGCACTACATGTCACAGAGGGAGGAGGGGGGAGGTGCATAAAGGGCCTACGTGCAGTTTGAAAAGTCGGTCATGACCGCTAGGTCAGATGTTTCAGTTGACCTAATAATCAGTTCTTATTACATTCTCCATTTTCGAGTCTAATTTTCCCCCCTCTGTTTGTCCACAGCTGCTGAAATCGAAAACGGGTCGAGTAGAGAGAGGAAGTCAGTCGAGTAGGTCGTCCCCGCACAGCGCAGACAAACACAAGCCGTGCACTCCAAACCTGAATGCCCATGCTCAAAGGAGCAGACACATCAGATGTGAGAACAGGGACAGGAAGAGGCCTCTGAGCTCAGCAGATGTGCAGAGAAACACCAGTGGCGAGCTCTTATCTCAGGAGAATCTCAAAGAGACGGAGAAGATCTACGCCGGAGCCAAGTTTAGTGAGCCGCCTTCGCCGAGCGTGTTGCCCAAGCCGCCGAGCCACTGGGTCGACGAAAACAGCCCCAAACATTCCGACAGCAGCCGGGAGCAGATGTCCGTGCATCTGAAAACCATACTCAAGGTCCAGTCCAAGCCATGACTCCAGCTACAAAAACACCACCGCCACCACTATTAATGATAAATAATAATAAAAATAAAAGAAGAATCCCTGGATTTTCAGAACAAGAAGAAAAAAAAATCTCAGGCAAAATAAAATTGTCAGAAATTAAGATTCGAAGCTTGTTGCAACAGGAAGTGTTGAATTTTGACTGGAATATCAAATATGTCTTGCGTTTGTCTTTAGAAAGAGACCTCGTGTTCATCTTTTTTAAAAAACAGAATCTTGTGTAACTGTAAATACTGTAAGACATGTAATATATGTGTATAATTTTTTTGGATGTTATTTTAACAGAAGAGTAAATCTAGTTTTGTTACTGAAACCTACGGTGATGTTTTCACCATGATTTAATGGTATGCTCTTGGCAAGTGTACTGAGTGAGGGATCGCACACGTCCCGGGACGCACATTTTACATGGAAAAGGTTTGCTTAGTTTTGCACAAGACTGAAAAACCAACACGGGTCCCCTTTAAGATGTGAGGATGAACTAGCGATGCGACGCTACGGCCGAGTTCTGGTTTTTCTGTATGGTGGACTGTCTTGAAAAGGGAGTGGAAGTTTTAAAACAAGAGGACTGTGAAAGGAGTATAAGGAACACTGCCTACAAACGAACAAATCATGGACAGCACTTTGGAAAACAAATGATTTGTTACACCATTAACACAAGCGTAAAGCATCAGCTGTTCTGGTAACAGACTTTTTTCTTTTTTTTCTCCATTCTGTAGCATTTTGCCTGGTTTATTGGATTAAGAATGTCGATTCAGATTTTCACACTGTGAGAGAAAGTTTTGTGGTTGTGATGTGTTTACATATCTGTGAGGAAAAAAAAAATAACCAGGTGCCTCTCATCTTCCTCTTTTTTTTTTTTTTACTTTTCAACTTTGACTAAAACCCAAGACATTTCTTGTATTCGCAGAAAAAAAAATCCAACACATTTTGTTGCAACACTGATTGATTTTAATGTTCGGCCTCGTTTTAAAAGTCCTGAAGATAGCATAACTTGGGTCCACGTTTATTTAATTGGTCTGAGAAACGTTATGAACGTTTTTAACAAAAAGTGTTATAAAAAGTGAAATAAAGAATTTGGCCATCCCCCTTTAGATTATTGTTTTCTTGTCTTTCTTCACTGCAAAGTGTCATTGAAAAAGATTTGGTGTAATTTACAGTTTTAACAAGAATCTTTTTTGTTTCCTTCAAACATAATTTTTCAGCTTGGATCATGCATTCTAGTATCTTTTGTTTTTCTTTGTCTTGCTCTTTTTCCAGTCTGCCCCTTTGCAAAAGTACATTTCTTAGCCAATCAGATCAGTCACTGGAAACGTCCATGGATTGGATCTCTATCAAGCATTTCCCTCGTGCATTTCTGATTAACAAAATAAGGTAGTAATAATATAGCCTATATGTAAGAGCGTTCATTCCTGAAGACAATCCTCAATGTTTAACAACATGTACAAGTTAAAACACCAAATAAAGACATGATGACATCATGAACTGCTAAACACTAAGGGCTAGTCGAGCCATTCTAAAGAGCTAAATGAGGCCAGGTTTGCAGTTAGCCATTAGCTTAGCTTTACTTACTGTAACTCTTGAGGTAAAGTTCTCTTAAAGAGAATGGCCTGAGCAATGAACCAGAATACAGTCTCTTGGTGTATGAGGTCACATTGTGTGTGTGTGGGGGCGGGGGGTATTTTTTATTTCATTTATTTTATTTTTTGGCTCACACAGACTGGAGATCCAGGTTTAAAACAATAAGTGAGTTGTATGTTTATGATAAGGGTATATAGGAAGGGTGGATGGATAATCAGCAGCTTCTGGAGACTAGTGAAAAGAAAGAGTAACAACAGCGCCCCCTGTCTTATAATAATGCCCATAACAATCTCAACCGCTTTGCTTTTTTTTTTTTTTACAAAAATGCACAATTAAAGCAAAGTTTTATATATACAATTTTTTTTTTTAGAAATTATGACAGAAATTATGACAGAAATACTATTCTCAGGGAACTTTCCCTCATCTCCAGCTTGTTCATTAGATACAAACCGTATCCTATACAATGATTTGCGTTTTTTTTTTTTTTTTTCCCAGAATGCTTTATTTCGGTAAAGCTCCTTTACAGTAGGAGGATATCCATTGTTAAGACTGCTATACAAACAAAACTGAATTTAATTTAATATAAACCAGTGGCGATTTCTTTAAGACTGCAAGGGAAGCTCAGCTTCTCCTATAATGTCACAAAATTAATGGTCAAATTATGTACTATTGTACATAATCATGGGTAGTGTATACCAGTGATTAAATATAAACAACACAACGCACTTACTGAAATGTTTACAGCCTACAAGTGACTCAGCCGAGGTTCATCATTCTAAATATGTCCAAGATAACAAGGGAAACACATCCTAATGGCTACAGTTCGTCAGGGGATTAAAAAAACTCTAATAATGTCCTCTTTGGCCTGTACTGCGTTCCGTAGAACTTTACTGGTTCGCGCATAACCCTCCGCGGGCGAGCTTTCTTCCAAAATGCGCGTTCCCTGTGCCGATTTCATGGGGGTGGGGCTAAAAAAAAAAACGCATCCTGATGGGGGAACCAACTTCGACACAGCACCGGTACTCCAGATGGCCAGTCCGCCACTGCCCGTGCGGGTTTGCAGGTGAAGTGTTACGATGATCTGCTGCACTCTGTATTGTTTGCTGGTGATATAAGCCATTGTTGTTTGTACAAATCATTCTTTAAATAATTTAAAAAAACATATTATAGCCTTTTTGACTTTGCTCAGTGTTTCAGCATTGTAAAGTTAGTTCGTTTATATAATTAAAGTAGCTCGTGGAAGGACAAACTAGCCAGAATTTACGTACAAATAACATAATGAATTTTATGATGAAGTCCTAATATGAGCTTCCCCTGTTTCAAAAGCTAAAGCTAGCAGCCGCCACTGATATAGACACATTTATCATGTCCAAATTACTCCAATTTCCAAACTCTTAATTTTATTAATCACATAAACGGTTATACACAGTGTGGTATAAAGTGAAACGCTTATACGACCGCTGAGGGGGGGGGGAATTTCAAAATAAGAGTTTTTTAATGATTTTTTTTGTTTGTTTTTTGTTTACAAATTAGAAATATAGGAAAAAATTTGCTGTAATTTTTAAAAATTTACCTCATGTACAAATAATAAAATAAAACAGAATTGATGTACAATATCGAAACCATTTCCAGACATGAGCACGGCAACGTGCAGAATAATGTGCAAAGTCACAGCTGAATATCATCTTTTTCATATGCAGTTGTTCTTATGTCAGACTGTTGTGCAGCTGTGTCTGCTACAAGCACTGCAATGTTATATAACACCTAGGAATGCAAAGGTCAATGGCACGTTGTTGCATAACATTTCAGTTCACCTCCTTCTGCACACGCCGCTTTGAAACCAGTGCTCTCTGAAGAGTAAGACCAACACCTGAGGAGGACTTTACAGACTGCCACTCATAGCTTTAACAGAACACAGTTAGGAGATCACATTACACATGGGAGTAAAGTGGATTAGACTTGAGTGCTGACTGATCTAACCAGTGATTTAGTTTTATTCTCACTTCTTAAAGGTTTTACTGACTCATAAATATAAGTAACAGACAACTAAGTCATTGGTTTTTGTTTCTCGCATTGCTTTGCTGTGCTGTGCTGATACAGAATGGGTGAAAAACTCCAGGCACTAAAACAGCAGGTTTGTGTCTCCATTGACGAGGCCAAGGACAAACTACACGGATTAGGAGATGCAATATGGCGCCACCCAGAGCTCGCATTTGAGGAGAGACAAGCCCATGACACCCTGGTCCACTTTTTTACACACGAGAAAGGGTGGACCGTGGAGGCGCACTACAAACTAGAAACAGCATTTCGGGCCACGTGGGGACCTGTAGGTGGAGCAGACGGTGACACTGTGGTGAATGTGGCGTTCCTGTGTGAGTATGATGCTCTGCCATCTATAGGCCACGCGTGCGGCCACAACCTGATAGCAGAGAGCGGAGCTGCGGCAGCGGTGGGCCTGAAAGCGGCGCTCGAGAGCGGGCAGGCGGGGCCTGTGCCAGTCAAGGTGTGCCAACTAAGTCTAAAAATGAATATACAGCATAAGTTTTTTTTTTTTAGAATTGTAAGTAAGTGAAATATATGCAGGCTTTTGATTGAAAATCCAGTACCTCAAAATGTTTAAATTTGAGTTTGAGTAAATTACTATTCATACAATCAGTCTAGTTCACGAATGTGGAAGGCCGCTGGCTTGACAGTTGTCCAAAAGACAATCATCAACTCCCTCCACCAGCAACACTACAGAAGGTCACCGCTGTTCCAGAGTGTTGCATCAAAACATATTTATGGAAAGCTGACTTGAGTGTTGTAGGAAAAGGTGCACAATCAACAGGGATGACCGTAGCCTTGCACAAACATGATTCAAGACCATGGGAGAGCTTCACGAAGAGTGCAGTGAGGCTGGGGTCAGTGCATCAAGACCCACCATGCACAGGCGTCTTCAGGAAATGGACCATGCCACAACTTTTGCGCTGTTGCAACAGCTGGACTGATGAAAGTAAATTTTCAGATGAAAGTAAATCTTGCATTTCATTTGGAAATCAAGCTCCCTGAGTCTGGAGAAAGAGAGGAGAGGAACAGAATCCAAGTTACTTGAAGTCCAGTGTTACGTTTTAACAGTCGGTGATGGTTTATTGTACCATGTCATCTGCTGGTGTTAGTCCACTGTGTTTTATCAAGTCCAAAGTCAATGCAGCTGTCTATCAGGAGACATTAGAGCCTGGTTTGCTGATCATAATTTTACTGCAGTTGATTGGCCAGCTTGCCTGACCTAAACCCCATAAAAAACATATGTCAAGAGGCTTGTTTGTTGTAAATCCATAGTAAAAATCTTGAGATAGAATATTGTAAAATTTTGAGATACTGATTTTTGTTTTCTTTTCATAAGCTGTAAGCTGTAAGCATTGAATGAAAACAAAAACTTTGAAATATTTCACTTTACTTGTAATGAATATAGAACATACCTTTTCACAATGTTAACATTTTTAAAGATGTACTTTATACAGTACATGCACACGCACTACCAGTCAAAAAAACAAAACACTTATTGTCGTTTTTCAAATTTTTTATGTCTTTCTACTTATATAAAATAATACTGAAGGCGTGCAAAATATACAATAATCTCCTTTGAACAGTTGATATTGAGATGTATCTGCTACTTTATGCTCTGTAAATCCTTCATAACGGCTCTAATTTGAGGTGCTGTTTGAGGTTAAGTGGTGATTTCTGAGGCTGGTGACTCTAAATGAACTTCTCCTCTACAGCAGAGGTACGTTTTGGTCTTGCTTTCCAGGAAGGTCTTCATGAGAGCCAGTTTCATCATGGAGCTTGATGGGTTTTGCAAATACACTTGACAATACTGTCCTGGCAAGAACTGTTCCAGAACAGCTGACCTTTCTCCTGATCTCATTCAAGCAATGTCTGATGAACTCTCTGAATTATTAGGTAACTGTAATAGGGACTCCAGCAGAAGAAGACGAAGGTGGGAAGGTGGACTTGCTGCGAGAGGGAGCATTTGATGGCCTGGATGTGGTGCTTATGGCTCACCCTTCACAGGAAGACGCCACATACATCCCAGATGTGGCAGAACATGAGTAATTGTATATGATAAATTATTTTAATAAGAACTGTTTAGATTTGACTTTGCCCTTTCTTAGATCTTTTCATTCCTTATGTTTCCTTTCCAGTTGAGATGGGTTCAGTCACGATTTATGATGATTGGGGTCATTGGGGAGTGCTAGTAATTAGAGGAAGAATATTTCTTGAGCACTTCGAAACCATTGTCTGTACAGTATGTGATGTACTGTATGATTTTTATTGTTGCTAACTATAAATGCTGTGGCTATTTTTTTAACATAACTTACGGGAACTTAAGGGAGCCACTTTTAGAGCATGTGCCAGTGTTGTGTCAATGCTGTGCTCTGGCCGAGTCTCAGAATAGATTCCAGGCCAAAGAGGTCATATGCACATTGGGTAACTAGGCAGATTTGTTTCTGGAACAAGTTTTACATTCTGGCTCGACTACAAAAAAAGCAACAGTTGTGATACTATGACAGTGCAGAAAGGAATATAGTAAATGACCTGAAAGTCTAACCTATATTAAAAAGGCTGCAGCTCTGTAGCTTTCTCTTCCATTGTGTCCCAGTTTGGTCCAAAGTGACCATGTTTTATACATTGCATAATATCATTGCTTGTTTATTATAGTCTAATCGGATAATGATAGATACTGCTGTCTGACAAAATGGCCTGTTACATTAGAATATGTGTTAAGGTTTCTCTGGCTGATTCCACAGACATGATTACACAACACATTTGTGTGTAATGGCGTGAACGATTGCATCATTTTATGACTTAACTGTATTTTGCATGTTTTTGTGCAGCCTTGTAATAAAGTACCATGGACGTGCGTCTCATGCATCAGCGTATCCCTGGGAAGGTGTAAACGCTCTAGACGCAGCCGTCCTGGCCTACAGTAACATGTCTGTACTCCGTCAACAGCTCAGACCTGACTGGAGAGTCCATGGTGAGATTACGTCCTCAGCTTGATAACCAGTGATATGCAAATCTATAAGAGTGATAGACAGATCAATGCACAGGACATTATATGTATGGAGAGAAAAGTGTGAAGCTAAGTTACAGTATATGTCTTGCTCAGGTATAATAAAGAACGGGGGTGTGAAACCCAACATCATCCCCGACTACACGGAGCTGGAATATTACTTACGCACCCCTTCGCACCAGGACCTGCCCAAGATCAAAGCCAAAGCTGAGGCCTGTTTTCAAGCTGCTGCTCTGGCCACAGGATGCACGGTCAGTGAGGTGTAATCACACTAGTTATTAGGTTCGGTCTCAGAAAACTCTTCTAAACGTTTTATCGATATACATGACCTGGACAAAAAAAGTCACCATTACAGAAAATTAAATTATTGAAGCAAAGAAAACATCATAAATACTGAAATAGGGTTAGGAACTGTCCAACGCGTTATTAAATCCTGTTAGGGAGTATAAAGATTCGACTTTGGAGCAATGGAAAAATGTCATGTGGTCCAATGAGTTCAGATTGACCGATTCCAGAGTGATGGGCATGTCAGGGTGAGAAGGGAAGCTCATGAAGCAATGCACCCATCATGCATAGTGTACAAGCCTCTGGAGGAAGCGTTATGATCAGTTGGTCAGGTCTAGACACAGCAATGTTATGTAGCAACAAACTGAAGTCAGTTGATGATCTGAAGGTACTGAATTACCAGATTATCACACCTATGGAATTTTTCAATCCCTGATGGCACCAGCCCGAAGTTGATCGTTTTCCTTTGAACTGTAAAGTGTAATGTACTCTGTCTTGAAGATTTCTTGTGTAGGGGAATACTGCCTGTTACAAAGCCTTAACATGGAAAAATCTCATGGTCAAAACTGCACCATATCGACAATTATGTACCTCTTTAGATTATATGGACACCTGTGGACACAAATCCCTGATTTTTCAAACTCTTTGGGGGGGCTGTGTACTGTATATAGTGCATATAATATGCTTTTTAAAAGTTATAATTAGAGAAATTAAACTAAGGCTTGTTTCTTACAGGTTGAGATTCTGTATACAAGGAACATGTTTTATGAAATCCTGAGAAACCGCACTTTGGAAAGCCTGTATGAGGAGAACGGGAAATCTCTTGGCATGAACTTCATTACTGTTGAGGATTCATCTGGTAAGAAAACAACAACAAAAAACTAGCATGTTAACTAAGGGTGAAGTTGTGTGATACATGCACTATACAGTATAATAAAATCTGCTTATTGTACTCCGGCCTTTTATTTCATGGAAAAGCATTCTGTCACAAAATCCAATCAAATCATTCATACCATCCCTCCTTCTTCCTGCTTTTCTATCCAGATCAGGAGACTTAGGGCAGAAGGTAGGGTACACCATGGACAGGGTGCCAATCTATTGCAGGACACACACACAACCACTACGGGCAATTTAAGAACGCCAATTAGCCTAATCTGCATGTCTTTGGACTGGGAGGAAACCGAAGTACCCGGAGGAAACCCACCAAGCACGGGGAGAACATGCAAACTCCAGGTGCAGGCGGAAATCGAACCCTGGACCCTCACAGTGAAAGGCGACAGTGCTAACCACTTATCATAAAGCCCTTGTCTTGTGCTACATCATGTCTTATCCATCTCACCCATTTTAACCCTGTAGGTTGCCTAGTAGAGTTTAGGAGAAGACCATGCATGCAAATCTCAGTTTTTCTCCTTCTCATTTTGCCTGGCTTTGCTTCCACCTTCACCATCATCATCTCTCTGACACACATACCTGCACCTACACTTCCTCTACTACTGTATATCCCTTGACTCATTTATCATTATAAAAGTAAAATGTTATACAAAACTGTGAGCACTGAACTGTATATTGGTCAGGAAGGGTGCAGGTTGTAACTTATAGGGCCATGCTTTTACTAAAACAGGCTTTTTTTGTGTTTCATATCAGGCTCTAGTGATATTGGGAACGTGACTCAGGCTGTTCCAGGGATTCAGCCTTATTTCTACATCGGTACTGAGGCGCTCAATCACACTGCAGAATACACCACTGCCTCTGGTGAGTCTGAGAAACAGCAGCGTCTGTCAGTGTACTACTGTATATTTGATGTTTCACACTCAACACCTTGCATTAAGGGCATTTTCGGGTGATTCTATCCATGACTGCGATGTGATTGAACTTTTCTAACAAATGTATTACTTAAAAAAAAAATTTAACATTGAAAGATAAAATAGGGTGAGCATAAGGTCTTTCCACGATTGCAAATATTATTATGGCTGCTCCTGTGAAGGGGTCGCCACAGCAGGCTATCCGATCCGCACACAACTTTGGCACAGGTTTTACGATGGATACCCTTCCTGACACAACCCTCCTATTTTTATCTGGACTTGGGACTGGCACTGCATGCAGTGGTTAGGGTAGTATAGGGTGTGGCGACCCACCAACAGCGGGGCTCAAATATACAGTATAAAACCCATAACCTGTGCCAGCTACAACAGATATTTTCAATATAAATTGCCATAAACCATATGTTAATTGGTATTTGTAATACTACGAGAATCATGTTTTTATCTAGGATAGTCGTTAAGATATAACTGTAAATAATCAGGGGAAATATACAATACAATACACACGTCTGGTTAAGTTAGGAAGTGAGACGTTGTCATTTTCTTAATACAAAAGCCCTCTTTTACGCTTTGTTTGCAGGTGCAGCTGAGGCTCAGTTTTACACACTCCGTACTGGCAAAGCTTTGGCTATGACTGCACTGGATGTGATCTTCAGCCCAGGTGTGCTAGACAAAGTCAAACAAGAGTTTAAAGAAGCCAAGCTCAGAGAGGAGAAAGGACAGAGATGCAAAAACTAACAAGAAATAGGAAACAGCCACAGTCTAGACATAAAGCTAGTTTAAAGGCCTAATACTTAGCCTTTACAAAGACTCGCAGTCTTCCGTTTCAAGCCTCAGGCTCTTTGGTCTTTGTCCTTTGGTCTTTTTTTTTTTCAAACACTGGAGTTTGATTGACATTTTTCAACAAAATGTTTCCTTGTCATGATACAATCTTTAAGGTGACAGAAAGAAAACTAATCACTACACAATATCACATTCAGTCTGGTTTATTATTATCGAAATCTTTAAATCAGACATCACAACAAATTTACACACATTTATGCTTTAATTATTTGATCACATCTTTTAGATTCATTAACTGAATTTCAATAAATAAAAGCAATTTTTTGACTTGCAGTATGCCTATTTATTAATCACATTATCCAAAAAGTAATATGTAGGCTATTGATACAAAGATGTAAGATGATATGGATGGACTAAGAAAAATTGGTTTTGTTTTTTTCCCCCCATTTTGTCCCTAATTAGTCGTATCCAATTCATCCCTGTTACTAGGAGACTCCCACGCGGGAATCGAACTCGCGATCCCCGGATGATAGGGCGGGCACTTTACCACTGTGCCACTTGGAGGCCCCGACGATAACGTATTGTTGATCTCCAGGAATGGCTCCGTTAAAATAGCGGGGACTTGCCCAGGGGACGCACACACACAAGGGGCAATTTGGGAACACCAATTAGTTTCATCTGCATGACTTTGGACTGTGAGAGGAAACTCACCAACCACAGGGAGAGCATGCAAACTACATGCACACAGACCTGAGGTGAGAATCGAACCCTCAACCCTAGAGGTGGGAGACCACAGTTCTAACCACTAAGCCACCATGCCGTATAGACTGTTATTAAGTCGATCATTTATAATTATCTGTATTTTTTATAATTATCATAATTTGTCACATTGCCCAGCCTAAAAAGTCTCCACATGGATTTAATTAAGGAAATAATTAAGATCATTTTCAATGGATAATTACTGCAGTGATTAATATGGTTCAGCTGCAACAAGTTATTTAACCCTAACTGATGCAGTGGGCAGCTTTTCAATTCTTAAACAACCACATCCTGTGGTCGAGGCAATGGTGTTACTCTGTTTCAGATGAGTCAAATTATTGTCCTGTATCAAGCAAAGACAACAACTAAGGAGATTGCTGAAACTACTAATATTGGGTTAAGAACTGTAAAAGACATAATCAAAACCTAGATGGATAGTGATTAACTTATTCGAGGAAGAAACGTGGTCAGAAAAACATTGACGCTTCGAGAAATCAAATCATGTAGAAAACGCTATGATCAAAACCTCTTAATGTGCAAAAGTACTCAGATATATACACAAACATGGCACACGCATCAAAAGTGCTTCATTCACAGTAACCATTTCTGATTCCTTAAGTTTCTTTCCTAATAAGTATTAGGATTCATCACACACTGTCTAAATGATGCTTTTTATTTCACAGTGAAATGCCTAAACAGCTCATTAGTCAGTGTATAATGCTGTCCAGCCCAGTGGAAATGAGTGGGCTGGGCAGAACTGTCTTGACCTGAAGAGTAGTGAAAGTGAGGACTGAACTCGATGGCCAACGCAGAGCGTACCAATCCCACGCCACCTACCTGCTCAGGAGCAGGATGGTACACTCTGCCACTGTCTGGATGCATGAACAGGGAATGAGGTTGGAAAGGAAAGGTCAGTTTGGTTCCACCTCCACAGTAGGACAGTTGGGTCCCGTGCTCGGTCTCGGCTAACAGATGCGTAAATACGATTGGCTGATCGTCACAACGTAGGAAGTTCCTCTCGCGTCCACATAATGACAGGAAGGGGAAACGTTGCAGGTAGCGGCCACTCCGGTTGACTTTTAAATGCTTGAAAAAGAAAACCAGAAACTGTTGATCTGGAGGGAGTAACAGAAGAAAGGGAGATTTCATTAATATAATTTAAACTTTATAGACTCTATACATATTTTACATACAAAAATAATATTTGATTTATTATAAAATATGGCAGACAATGTAATAATCAATTGTAAAGTTAACAAAAACCTGGGTAATGTAATTAATAGATGGCATGTAAATCATACACCAACTAAACTGGATAAACAGTTTAACAGGTGGTGATGAAGAATAATAATAACCTAAGCTACGTGTGTGTATGCATTTTTCCCTTAAAAAAATTATATTGCTGCCTACTGTTACCCTCGGCAGGGAACGCCTGTGACACGCTCATAGTATGACATAAAAGTTGATTTTACCAGATGTGAATTGTTCTTTTTGCCATGTAATAATACACTTCATCTTGTTTGTATATAAATACTTGTCATGTAAAATCAGTATGTGCTGCTATAAAGTGAAGCCTGTTAGAGAAGAGGATCTCATGAAACAGTAAAGACAAGAGCTGATACGAAATCTGAGAGGCGTGAAAAAAAGTGTATATTATATATATATATATATTTTATTATTACTATAATTATTCTTTCCCACTTTAAAAAACAATAACTTTATACTAGACAACAGATTGGAGCCTGAGCCACACTCCAGTCCAGTAGGTGGCGGTAATGCACCTTTACGTTGTGTGTCAACGGCCATAAAACACAAACAGATGAAGAAGCTCTCATACCTTTAAAACAAGTGACGAAGTTCTTCACTTTCGTATCGTCCAGGAAAAGCTGGTGACAGGACACACACACGTACAAACAGTTAAAAGGTGTAATTATGTATTAGCGCCATGACTAAGCTAAAGTCCCTATAAATCCACACAGTCTCTGTACTCCACCTGTCCCTGATGATCCAGGTAGTAGAAGTACTCGCGGATCCGCGGCTCAGGACTCTGACCCTGTGTGTACCCGCACTGCGCTCTCCTAAACACGGCCGGGACCCTGACCCACATCCGGCCTCTAAACAAACACAGCCCGAGTACTCTCATACCGGCACGCGCACACACAGTGAGGTTTAATATCAGAAAGCGGTTGACTAGATGACTGTTATAAACAGCGCGGTCCGACTCTTATAAAAGTCCGGGGGATTCTGAGGACGCTACACAATAGTTCCACACGCTTTGTAGCGTACAAACAAACAAAAAACAATTAAACAGTTTTTAATTAAATGTCTAAAACCTATAGCTTTTACAAACATTTTGGACATCACATATTTTATTCCCCATTTTTTCAGGGGTTACGGTAACTGTGGGTCATTCTACAGGAAACGTAAAAATCTCCTAAAAAACATTTCTTCTTTATTTACACCTACAACAACTTCCTTCTAAACTTTAGGAAACCACAAAAAGTAAAGCCTAATGCATTTTTCTTTTAAAGTATATACGCTTAATAACTGGTGGGGCAGTACGGTAGCTTAGTGGTTATAGTTAGCTGTTGAGCCGCCTCCATGTCCTGGGTTAAGATTCCCGCCTCAGGTCTGTGTGTTTGTGTGTGTGGAGTTTGCATGTTCTCTTCACACTTGGAGGGTTTCCTCCGGGTGCTCCGGTTTCCTCCCACAGTCCAAAGACATGCAGATTAGACTGGGAGATACAGTATAAAGCAGTGAGTAGTTAAAGACTGGTGTTACTTCTGTTCCTGGTATCACCTATCACAGTAATACAATCACAATTTAGAGAAAAGGTGTAACTATTTTCTAAACGACTGCCTTGTGTAAGACCACTGTAGTTGTTGTTGGTCTTTAGGCTGCTCACCACCATCCAGTCCACGCATACTAGCTTGGCACATTCTTAAAATGGGTTATGCAAAAAAAAAAAATCTTGTGACAAATAATTAAATCTTTATCTATTAAAGATCTTTATCTATTATAAGAATCTTTATCTATTACTTTATCTAGTAAAATTACAGACATCTCTGAATTATTAATGAAAAAATCTAACAATTACATAATAAGAACTCACTTTTTATTATTAATGGTTTTTTAAAATTGTTTTTACTTATCTGTCAGTTTTCATATATAACATCACTTCATCTGACAACTGTGGGTGAGTCCCAACACCTGGATACCCTCTAATGCACAGAGGATATCATGTGCACCTGTGTGTCATCGCCTGTCTGAAGAGTCACTTAACACCAGCTATTTTTCAAACTCTTGACTTTTTTAAACGCTAAACTTACACTGTATTCTTTCCCATCACCTACATACTCCATGTACAAGTGGCTGAAGGGTTGTTACAGCTCAGCCCATTAGAATGTCAGATTGCTTAAGGTGCAAACCACCCAGCCGACAAACCTGTCACAGCATTAACCCCGTTTCCCATGGTAACCTGACCAGGGTGCACAAGAAGCGCTATATGCTAAAAGGTACTTGATGATTAGATTCCTGAAAAGATGTAGCTTTGGGGTCTTGGCCATGCCTACGTCTGCACACTGGAGTATTGGATACATTTCCCTGGCAAGTCATCTGGTGTTTTGTTCTTGCATCCACTACGTTGCATTACCGCCACCTTCTGGTCTTGATCTCCCTCATCTTCCTTTCAGTTTAAATCCTCATTTCTAGTCCCATTGCCCTTAAAAAACTTATCTTCCTTGCACTTTGCATCACATTACACATGGTATCTGGTGTTTAGTTGTTAATGGGTGGCAGTTTTAAGGCACCCGATGAACGCCAAAAAGTAGGCTGGCCTTGACTTTTGCCCAGGAATCCTGTCCTTATTTTATGGATTTCTGTGCGTTGTTGTTTGATCATGTCCTTGGACACCTGCGGAGATTCCTTGAGTGCCTGCTCAGAGGATACCGTCGCTGAAATAAAAAGGAAGTATGCTCTTTTTTCATGTTTTTAAACCAGGTGAACAAATTTAAACCATGTCTGTAATGCTGTGCCTCCATGTAAATGATTTTAAACATGACTACAGTGCATTGTGTGTAATATTTCATAAATAATAGCATCCAACAACACTATGTGAGGTGTTTGAACTAGTTGTGTTAAATGACTCCAGGGACAGTGTAGAATAATAGATATCTTTCTCCTTTTTTTTTTAAACTTACATTCAACACTTGGGATCCTCTGCTTTTTGAGTCCCATCTGCATTTCGTGGGACGTTTTCCTCTCCTGACTGGGGTCTTGAGACAACAAGGAAGCCATCTACACATATACAGTAGGCAAAATACATCAAGCTATTTGATATGCACTGCTGTGGATACCAAATACTTTTTCCCTGACTGGAGATGGCTCAAGCTAAATGTAAGAGTGGATATCAGGAAAGGAAGTGTTACTAATATTTAATTGAATTCTATTTTTGAATCAAAATGATCAGATCGGCAAAAAAAAAAAACTCTCTGGGCTGGCAATAAAAAGAAACTTTAAGAGGAACCAGATTCAACAGAGAACTAATCCTCATTTGAACCCCATCCCCATAACTTTCTTGTTACAGGTTAGTGGTGTCCCACAAGGTCCTGTGCTAAGCTCTTTATAGTTTAGAGATGTTACCCTGATTTGTACCTTTTCTACTTTTTTTTTAACAATACACAGATATCTTTATTTGTGCAGCTAGATTTAACACAGTCACACAAAAAGCAAGATGTTAAAGTGTTTGAGACATTACAGTGTAAATTACTTTCTTCTCCTAATTCCTGATAAAACTGATGTACTGATTTTGGAAAGATAAGTTGACCTTAAAGCCTGATACCTGTTCTTTTGAATCCAAAAGCTACACTTGGTTGCAGGTCAACCATTCTAACTTCTTAACTGTTTAAGTCAGCTTCAGCTAAAAAAGAATGACTGCGGAACATTACCGGATTATATCACCTTAACTTAAATATGCAAAAATGTACGGTAACTAATGTTTTCTAGTTTATTAAAAAACAGATTATTAAAACTATTTCTAGCCATCTTAATCTACAAGGGTGAGTCAAAAATTATCCACACTCATACATCATTTTTCGACATAATCTCCTTGTTTTTCAGTACACTTTGTCCATCTGTCAACAACCGTTCGTGTTCCCTTATTTAGACTGAATTCTTCTCTTCTTCATCAGAAGTGACTCCTTGTCCTCATAGGGCTGCTTTCATGGGACCAAACAGTTGAAAGTCTAATAGAGTGAGATCAGGATTATAGGGAGGATGCTTTAACACCTCAAAACAAAAGTTTTGAGTGTCGACAGTGTGGGCAAAAGTTTTCAGTCGTGCATCGTCCTGCAAGATCACAACACCCTTGGGCCATCAGTCCTCTGTGTTAAATCCAAATTTTCAGCTTTTCGATAAGTCGATAAGGAATCCCAGAAAACCATAAGCATCAATTTTCCAGCTGATGGTTGACTTTTGAACTTTTTCTCAGTCTGTGATTGAGGATGTTTCTGTTCCATACTCTGCTGTTAACTCTCAGACTCGTAGTGACGAATCCACATCTCATCAACAGTAATGAGTCTCTTTAAGAAACTTTCACCTTCCTTTCAGTATCGGTCCAAATTTTGTTTGCAGATATCCGAACGCTTCTGTTTATGCTCTTTGGTAAGTGGTTTCATCACCAGGTACAGCCTCAGAGAACAAAAAACAAAACACTGCACGCTGCTCTTCTTTCATACAATATTTAAGTGAGGCATCCATTTTTTCACACTTGCACAGCAGTGACTAGGGAGACAGTAGCCTTGAACGGAAAGGACTCATAAAAGGCCAACTCATATTTTAAAGCTTAATAGTTTGAAGAGTTTGAAGTTTCATTGGCAGATTAAGAAAATAAAACACAACTTGTGAAGTTTGAACACATAACTGCAATTTAATTAAATCAAAACTGTCTGTGTATCGACTGAAAAGTTTTGTTGATAATATAGATTAAAAGATTAAAGTTCTCTTTATTAACTAATCTTACTAAGCATGTTACCTATGAACACCTATGATTAATCGCACCTCATAAAGCAGGATATGTTTTTTTAATCTCTGGTGTATATACTGTATAAGAAAAAATCCAGGTCAGTGTTTAAACCACTGTTTAATTTTTTTGTAATTAATGTGTAAATGGTTGTTTAAAGAAAAGTTCTTAAAACAGGAAAAAAAATAACACTGATGATAAATCCTTTGTACCTTCATGATCTTGGCGGGATATGCTTCCTGATTCTTGACCTCTATGGCATCCTGTTTCCTCAGCCGCCTCTCCAGGAACATCTGCTGCCTGGAGTGCTCTGTCGTGACCTCTGCATCTATTTCATCTGTCACCTAGAACCGGCATCACACTTAGTCAGGTCTAAGCAAACTGGGCTGTGTACATTGAGTGTGTGTGTTTATTTGTATCAATGTGCATATATATATATATATATGTGTGTGTGTGTGTATTACACTTAGATCTGCATTATGGATGTAGCATCTGTTGAGTTTGATGAAGTAATCTTTCAGCATCTTTGGGTGCTGGAGGAAGCTGCAGCCCTTCTGGATGTCATCCTTCATCCTTTCCACCAAAGTCTGTATGTTTTTAACCTGAAGATATGAAGACAGTACACACACTGGCACTTGCAGTTAAATTGGAAAATATTATCTATTATTATATATTACTATTAATAATATTATATATAATTATTATTATAAACATATTGCAAAATGCTGAATCCTGACACTGGAATAGCAAAATTTTGCAAAAATACAAAAAAAAAAACCCAAACATATTTGTTCTCCTACTTTCCATGTTCTGCATATCTGACTTTAAATGCATATGTTACTTTTCAAAGCATCACCATGCAACATGTAATTAACAACGTGCAACATGGACCGCATGTTACAAACATCCTTAAAGCATTTTCAGGAATATATTATTATATTACAAATTATTATTAATAATAATTACAGACACTGTGGTGAAACAAACCTTATCTCTCTCCTGGCACAACTCCTGATCCTTTGCAATCAGTTTCTTCTTCAGGCCTTCAGTGATTTGCTTGTTTTTGATGATGTTCCTCATCAGCTCGGTCTCAAGCTAAAAGGTAAAAAAACTTTCTCTAATCAGCTACTTATCATCATCATCTTCATCATTATCAAACCTCATCAAGAATATGTTTTTTTGTTTGTTTTTGCATGTTTGTCACATTTAAATGATTGAGACATTCAAACTAATTTTAATATCACACAAAGATAACCCGAGTAAATACAAAATGCAGTTTTTAAATGATTTCATTTACTAAGTGAAAAAGTAACTGCCCCCTCAACCTAATAAAATAAATTGTTCTGCCACCCTTGGCGAAAACAACTGCAGTAAAGCATCGCTGTGGAGGAATTTTGGCCCGCTCTTCTTTGCAGAATTGCTTTAATTTAGCCACAATGGAGGGTTTTCAAGCGTCATGAACGGCCTGTTTAGGTCATGGCACAGCATCTTATTTGGATTTAAGTCCAAACCACTCCAAAGCCTTTTTTTCACGCCACTGCACTTGTTAAACTCCTCACCTTTTTGATGAGCGTTTTGCTTTCTTCAGCCTTTTTCTGCAGTAGCTCATGTTCCTTCACCAAATTTTTCTTTTGATCTTGTTCTTGCCTTGACTGTTTCAACTGCTCCTCCAGCTTGAAAATGTTCCCCTCATATTCCTTTCTGCACACATCAAGCTGTGTAAGCAGTGACGAGATCTGATTTTTCTGCAGAGACAAAACAAGTCCACTTCTTATCTACTCAACAAAGATCAAAGACGCTCAGGGTATAAGTAAAACGTTTGTTGAGATAGCACGGGTCTCACCTGTGTAACAATGATCTTATTTTGTTCCTCTCTTTCCTTCTTCAGCTCTGAAATTTTAGAGACTGCATTTTTATGTTTGTCCTGGATGCTCTTAAGGTCGTCCTTTAGCCTGTGGACTGTCATGTCCGTATTCTTTACCTTTTTTCCGACTTGATTCACCTGCATTAGCTTCCAACAAATACATACATGTGTTATTTACATTGTGAGCGTGTAAATCCAATCACACCATGATTGATAATGACACTTTGTGGACAATTGTTCACTGTTTGTTCAAGCTAAGACCTAGGTGTAGACAATACTACACTCCTGCCCTGAAAACTGCGTGCACAAAGGAGATAAATTATTCTATAATAAATAATTCTCCACACATCTCCTTCATCTCCTGGTGGAAAGTGGTCTGCTGCTAAATAGTGAAGATGGAGGAAATGAAGGAAGAGAAGAAGGAGCACACTGTAAATGTACTGATCCCAAGGGAAAGTTGAAACCTTAAATATAAATGAATATTGTGCCTCTGTTTTCTAAGTTTACGCAGCCTATCTAGCGCAAAATGAAGCTAATTTAAGTAGAAAAATCAAGATAATAAAAGACAAAACAAGACACAGATAATGTTAACTACAGGGCAGTCCAAAAGTCTCCATATATGAGAGTGAGTCGAACATTTTCCGCACTCTGGGTGTAGAATTTACTTTAATATTTGGAAAAGACAAATACATCATTTTCCAACACAATCTCCTTGCTTGTCAATACACTTTGTAACGCTTGTAATAAATAATTAATAGTTAATATTTAGTTAATTTATAATAATTAATAATTAATAATTAACTTTTATATTCCCTGAGCTGGGAGCCAGGAATGCACCACTGTCTTCATTTCTTCATCAGAAGTGGAACTTCTGCTCTAGATCACGTATGGCCGGTTTTAGGGAATCAAGCAGGTGAAAGTCTGATGGAACGAGATCAAGACTATAGGGAGGATGCTTTAACGCTTTTAAAAAAAAGGAAAGCACAGATGTTTTCATATAATTCAATTTCAATTCAATTTTATTTATATAGCGCTTTTAACAATGGTCATTGTCTCAAAGCAGCTTCACAAAGATATAACCAAAGTGCGGATCATTTTTGACTCACCCTTGAACTGTATATAGGAGGGATTTTTTTTTTTTTTTTAGCAACATGTAACATTATTTACATTTCACACACACACACACGATGTTAATTTGCTCTTTACAGTATATGGAAACTTTTGGGACATGTTGTACTGTAGATACGTGATCTAGAGCAGATCCAGATCAGTACTACTTCCAGTTTTTTTTTAATATTATTCTTTAATATGTAATATTACTTTTTGAGATCTGTTTAAAAAAAATTAATGGAAATCCTAAAATGAATCGAATCTTGACCTTGTCTTGTCCTTCAATCTGCTCCATGTATTCCTGCAACATGTCATCAATCTTCTTCTTGTAGTCCATCTGATTCAGCTCGCTCTCCTGCTCTACCTTCAGACACGCCAGCTCGTCCTTAGGTGATGTATCTATAGGTTCCTTAGGCTTTTGTAAAATATGGTCCTGAATTTTTAACACAGAAAAGAGGTTGTGAAGAGCTTGGACATCAGTGCAAAGGATGACACTTTTAGGCATTTTATCCTACAAAATGTATCACCAAAGATTGCATGATCAGCACTATATAAGGGATACCCGTGTGGTACGGTACTGCAGCTGTAGGCTCATGTGCTCCCTCAAATATGGCCTGGTTTCCATAGCAACTGCTCTCATTTAAGGCCAATATATTGTTTGAAGTACACCAGAAAAACCAGAAGAAACCCACTCATGTTTTGAAGAATGTCAAATTCAAATTTAAATTTTATTTGTCACATACACTGTCATACACAGTACGATATGCAGTGAAATGCTTAGACAACTGCTCGTGACCTTAAAATAAAAGACTATGAATAGGAAATAAATATGAAAAATAAAATAAAAGGTAAATTTAACTAGGAAAGAATAAAATACAAAAAATAAATTTAAGTTAAAATAAAAAGTTAAAATAAAATAAAATAACTGTACAAATAACTGTCTAAACCTTATGGCTAGGATTTTTAGGCAAGCACTTTTTTTGAATACGATTCGGTCTAGGAGAAAACTGTTTGAGTCCAGTAAAAAAGTTTTTGGCCTTTTCTGAAATTTGTTATTTGCACATTTGTCACACTTAAATGATTCGGATCATCAAACAAATTTTAATATTACACACATATAACCCAAGTAGATATAAAATGCAGTTTTTAAAAGATGATTTCATCTTTTAAAAGATGATTTCATCTTATATATATATATATATATATATATATATATATATATATATACACTCACTTAAAGGATTATTAGGAACACCATACTAATACGCTGACGACCCCCTTTCGCTTTCAGACCTGCCTTAATTCCACGTGGCATTGATTTAACAAGGTGCTGAAAGCATTCTTTAGAAATGTTGGCCCATATTGATAGGATAGCATCTTGCAGTTGATGGAGATTTGTGGGATGCACATCCAGGGCACGAAGCTCCCGTTCCACCACATCAAAGATGCTCTATTGGGTTGAGATCTGGTGACTGTGTTTTAGTACAGGGAACTCATTGTCATGTTCAAGAAACCAATTTGAAATGATTCAAACTTTGTGACATGGTGCATTATCCTGCTGGAAGTAGCCATCAGAGGATGGGTACATGGTGGTCATAAAGGGATGGACAGGGTCAGAAACAATGCTCAGGTAGCCCGTGGCATTTAAATGATGCCCAATTGGCACTAAGGGGCCTAAAGTGTGCCAAGAAAACATCCCCCACACCATTACACCACCACCAGCAGCCTGCACAGTGGTAACAAGGCATGATGGATCCATGTTCTCATTCTGTTTACGCCAAATTCTGACCCTATCATTTGAATGTCTCAACAGAAATCGAGTCTCATCAGACCAGGCAACATTTTTCCAGTTTTCAACTTTTTTGGTGAGCTCGTGCAAATTGTAGCCTCTTTTTCCTATTTGTAGTGGAGATGAGTGGTACCCGATGGGGTCTTCTGCTGTTGTAGCCCATCCGTCTCAAGGTTGTGGCTTCACAAATGCTTTGCTGCATACCTCGGTTGTAACGAGTGGTTATGTTAGTCAAAGTTGCTCTTCTATCAGCTTGAATCAGTCGGCCCATTCTCCTCTGACCTCTAGCATCAACAAGGCATTTTCGCCCACAGGACTGCCACATACTGGATGTTTTTTTCCTTTTCACACCAAATGGTTGTGCGTGAAAATCCCAGTAACTGAGCAGATTGTGAAATACTCAGACCGGCCCGTCTGGCACCAACAACCATGCCACGCTAAAAATTGCTTAAATCACCTTTCTTTCCCATTCTGACATTCATTTTGGAGTTCAGGAGATTGTCTTGACTAGGACCACACCCCTAAATGCATTGAAGCAACTGCCATGTGATTGGTTGATTAGATAATTGCATTAATGAGAAATTAAACAGGTGTTCCTAATACACCTTTAGGTAAATGTATATATATATTAGCATAATAAGTAGACTTTTGTTTATCAGTGGCACTGTGGCAATACTGTCAAAAAACAGAATTAGACAAATTACCTTAAGTTAATTAACAGTTAACACACATTTGACCAAATAAAGGACTGGTAGCATGTGTTACAGGTTCAGCTATACTGTATCCATCCATCCATCCATCCATCTAGGAACCTCTGTGGTCCAACTAGGCCAATGGTGATTACAATTGTATTTTTCCCATTTTACAACTTTGGTAGGATCTCCAGTCAACATACACATACGTTAACATACTATGACCCTTTTGTAAGTGCTACAGGTAATTAGCCTAATCTGCATGTCATGGGACTGTGGAAGGAAACCGGAGGACCCGGAGGAAACCCACCAAGCACGGTTAGAACATCCAACCTTTATGCACACAGACCTGATTTCCTCCCACTGCCTCCACTCTACCTAGTTGGACTGCGGTGGTCCCTGGACAGATTTATGTAAGATTTCAAAAATTAATTTCAACAAATCCGTATAAGTTAATTAATTAAATTACTGAAGTCTGGTTATTCTCTACAAATAAATAAGGTGTTTAAATAGCTGATATACACAACAACAAATTGTACAAATTTCCTCTCCACTTAACTCTTAAGACTCTTGAACCCAAGACATCACTGGTGGTCATTTCGAGCGTAACTCAGCACGATTACCGCTAGGGGCGCTAAACTCTAAAATAGGTTAGGTTACCTGTTTCCTTCGAAAAACTGCGAAAAGTTTTGACATCGCTAACTTTAAACTTTAAAAAATGTATTCTTTGTAAATATAATCTATGATTCTCCGTGTTCATCTGTCACTGACAGTGTGACGTCAGCGCTTCGTTATTTTATTGCAGTCGCCTGGGAACGATTATTACGTGCCGTTATTGACAGCCGCGTAAAAAAAAAACAAAAAAAAACGCCATTCTGCCGACGAGTGAGTCGACTCATTTCGACTCTTTTAAAAATCATGGATTTTTTGCGTTTTGTACGTAAACCACAGCCACAGTAACCGTTTGCTTGTGCACGTTATTCATATAAAAATTAACAAAGCATGAATAATAAAAAATTACGTGTTGTTAAAGTTATTATTGGTTAAATGTCCCCCCAGGAATGAGTCAACTCTTTTTGATTCACTACGGAATTTTGAGTTTCACTGTAGGTTTGAAGATATTTACATATTAGCAGTAAGTATAAAATTTGGACACATTTGCTAGACAAAATGATTCTCGTGTCTGTGGATAATCTATATGTCGATAATAAGGTTTTTAGTTGGGTTTCAGTGATGAGTCGATACAACTGTGTCGACTCTTTTGGAAAAAATACATTTGTATAATTTGTCTGGTGTAATAAAGATGCTCTACAGAAAATTTCCATTGATGATTAATTTTTGACTCGTGTGTGTGTGTGTGTGTGTGTGTGTACTGTGAGTGTGCGTAACACTGTGTCCTTACATCGCCAGGGTCTAGGTTCGATTCCCGCCTCTGGTCTGTGTGCCTGAAGTTTACATGTTCTCCACATGCTTGTGGGTTTCCTCCCACAGTCCAAAGACATGTAGTGTGTATATGCTGACTGGAGGTTGTAAAATGGGAATTAATCATTATTGTTCTTTACTTTATTCCTACAGTGGGGGTGGCCTCTTTTGTATATCACTCTCCATTTACAAGGGCTTTCTGAATCATATGCTATGACCTTTATTTTGATTTGAAATCAAGTGGTAGATGAATTTGGAGTGATATATTACACAGCATTTTGCACCACCACTATCATCAAAATAACAAGTTAATTGTGGGATTTAAAAAAAAAAAAATGTTTTCTCCAGTACAGTTCTAGAGGCTTGGTACAACACTGAAGGATACAAGGAAGAATGATTGGTTTTCTGCTGAAAAGAACAATGAAATAGTCGTCTTCCACCGGGCAGCACGGTGGTGTAGTGGTTAGCATTGTCGCCTTGCACCTTCAGGGTCCGGGTTTGATTCCCGTCTCTGTGTGCATGGAGTTTGCATGTTCTTCCCGTGCTTGGTGAGTTTCCTCCCACAGTCCAAAGATATGCAGGTTAGGCTAATTGGCGTTCCCAAATTGCCCATAGAGTGTGAGTATGTGTGTGTGCCCTGTGATGGATTGGCACCCTGTCCAGGGTGTACCCTAAGTCTCCTGGGATAGGCTCATGACCCTGAATGCAGGATAAGGTGGTATAGAAGATGAGAGAGTCTTCTCCTTCCCTATTAAAAAATAGAATGAAAACTTAAGGTGTATCTTCATGTTATCCTTATTATATAATCTATAAAATACGTTTCATTATAAATTTTCATAACCTAAGATACATGGAGTTCAATTTGATCATTACATAGGGCCTTAATACAGAGTAGCAGCAAGTCAGTTACTTTAAATAATGTCAGAGAGAGAGAGAGAGCGGCCCAGTCAGTGTGAGGAAAGCTGGGTCAGTATACATGTGCTTTTTCTTGTTTGTTTCTTGATATTGTATATGATTTGCGGGTGTTAAGATACCATCAATATGTGGGACAGGCCTATGCTTTCTGGGAGAGTTGTGATGTCTGTTGATGATCTAGATAGTAGACGGATTCATGAATACACAGCTATGTGACCCTGTTCCTACATGCCTTGTGCTCTTGAAAACATGCCAGTGTCTTGGCCCACATTGTGCTTCTCCAAAAAGTAGCCCAGTTTTATTGACACCAACATGCACAGAGCATGGGTCATGACTTGGTTTGGGGTATTAGAGATAGAGCAATACGGACTGTTGTAAACAAAGTCAGGAGACACTTCTTAAAGCGTCCAACTTAGTTGAAACACGTTCTGTAGGGTACATTAATCCCAGGCACAAAAATCCTAAGTAATGTACATAAGTAATAAACATTGTGGTTACTGTAAAAATCAAAAGGATTTAATTTACCCAACATGCTTTGATATGGCTGGTGTTACACTAGATGGTGCTGTTGACTTCTTTACAGTAAGTGTTAAACAAGGCAGTTGTTTTTGTCACAAGGCTTAAGGGCCACATGGCAGTGTTTTGGGAATTTACTGTAGACATAACATTCAATACTGATAACACAGATTCTAAACAATAAAATTTACACTACATACCTAAACCATAGCATCTACACACTAGATACACTAGACGACAAAAAGTTTGTGGACGCCTGACCATAAGATTGTTGATCATCATATTTCAGATGTAGTCACCTCCCTTTGCATAGACTCTCCTGGGAAGGCATGTGCCTTTAGGGTTTGGTAAACATTCGGCTATGAGGGCATATAATGAGGTCAGAAACTAATGATTTTGGCTGCAGTCTGTGGTTCAGTTCATCATAAAGGTGTTCAGTGGGGTTGTGCACGGAAATTGAGTTCATCCACTAAGGGTTTGGGCCCCTTAGTCCCGGGTTTGGGGAACTGCAGTGCTATATGGACATTCTATACTTATGGGTTTCCAAACTTTGTGGCAACAATCATACAAGATTACAATCATCAATAATCTCTTTATTATTAACGAACACATTAAGCGAAAAATTATTTCCACAATAAAACTCTATGATCCTATGACTGTTTCTTTCAGACAAAAATTACAATCAAAATTTTTAAATATATTTTTTAAAAACAGTTTTGTGGAAATGGGTGTTGATAAGAGATATCCAATTAGACACTGTACAATCATGGTAAGCAGAAAAGCATCTCAGAACGCATAAGTGTTCAAACCATGAGGCAGATACGGTAGGCAGCCATGTCAGGTTCCTCTCATGCCAGAAAATAACAGGTAAAATATACAAGTAAAATAAAATAAATATGTTAAATATACTACACAGCCAAACGTATGTGGCTTGAACGTGTTCCTGTGAACTCCATGAAAACATGATTCGCTAAGGCAGGTGTGAAAAAACTCGTGTATTACCTTGCTGTTACCTGACTGAGTTAGTAGGACTGCAAGATATTCCCAGAACTATCTGGGATCTATTTAGGGACATTAGCATGACCCATTAAAGCATTCCCAGACATCTTCAGAATGAGTCTCATACTATGGTTGTCTTCAAGATGACCCAAAGACCTCTTAAGACCTCTGAAAGCCGGCCTGACTCAGTAGCCTTAAAGGTGCATTAAATATAATTTGTCAAAAACTGTAAAAAATCAAAATAAATTTTAAAAGATTTCTTGGACCCACAAAAAAAAAAAAAAAAAAAACACAAAGCTGCTCTCCCAAAACAGGGGTTTAAATCAGAAATAACATTCTCACCAGAGTCAGCATTAGCAATAACAGTTGGGCCATAACATCACTTTCAAGCTGAGTCAGAAATTTGCCTGCTCAAAATGATAATGCGAGTTAGGATGCCATAAACGTAATCGTGGCTGTTCGTCCACAGACTCGCTTTTTGGAAGACTCACACTCTGAAGGCAAATAAATCCGAAATCAATAAGATAACAAAAAGACCTTAACATTCTGCATACCATCCAGCTGTATTAGTGTTAGCCCACAATACAACAAGTCTATTGTTCTGATAGTTATAAACATATACACATATATATTTTATAAATATGATTTAGCCTATACATATTTGTGTACATTTTTTTTCAACTCACCCTGGAGTGGGTGCCAATCCGTCACAGGGCACACACACACACTCATAAGCTCACACAAACTACAGGCTATTTGGGAAGGCCAATTAGCCTAATTTGCATGTCTTTGGACTGTGGGAGGAAACCGAAGTACAGAGAGGAAATGTGTGTGATCGGCACCCTGTGCTTATGCCTTAAGTCTCCTGGGATAGGCTCCAGGCCCCTGTAACCCTATACAGGATAAGCAGTATAGAAGATGAATGAATGAATAATAAAGTCACTATAATGTTATACAAAACTTTTCACAATAGAACACTTTAAGAAAAATATTTAAATAAAAATCCAACCTTGGCAATAAAAAAAGTCATACCCTGCTAGATAAACACACATTTCTTGTTGGTTTGCTGTTGTTCTTGTTGCTGTTTTTGCTTCCCTAGACTGGGATGAAATAATGTTGCGTCCATGGTGGTGCCTTTAATATATACATATAAATAAAGAAAGGTTTTGTTTGTACATTGGTCAGAATAGCTCTTTCAATAATATCTTTATAGCTCATACATTGGAGCAGTCAAAATCAGTCTCAGATTTCTGTCTGTATGTCTGTCCGTCCGTTTGTCTGTATGTCTGTATGTCTGTCCAGCCAGGTTTTGTCACAGCATCATGCAAAACTGTCTGGACAGAATTTAATGAAACTTTGTCACTACTTAGGTTGTTACCTGAAGTTAAGCCTGTGCCATAAATGAAATGACAAATGTGGAGTAAAAGTGAAGTTATGAGCAGTTTTGTGCCAGATTACAAACCAGACCTTTTGACAGCGTACTGTGCATACTGCAAACTGTCTTAAATCGACCGCTGGACAGGATTTAATGAAACTTTTGTAGTACTTAAATATCTGCCTGAAGTTTAACCTGCGCCATAAATGAAATCAAAATGTTTAGTAAAAGCGATGTTAGGAACAGTTATGTGCCGGATTTAATAATCTGCTTATTAAAATAATAAGCTACTAATAAACTATCCCAATAACCAACAATAATGAATATTTTTTCAGGGATTATTTATATTTTCACTGCTGAAATAAGTGTGAATTTTAACACGCTGGAGTAAATTTAAGACAAAGCGTAAAAAATCTTTATCAGATCTACTTTTCCCATTTCTCATCTGCGATATAACTGTCCGATTACGAAACAGGGAGTGTACCTGACTGATGACAAAAGATGTAAACAAGGCGTAAACATTTCCTATTGATAGTAATAAGATGAAATGACAGTTGATTCAAAATCTTGTAAATTTTTTTTTTTTTTTTTTTTACATTTACTTAATATTTTGCTACCAATCCAGTGCAAAACCAATACAATAAGATAATGTTGTAAAACCTGAAAATAATTTTTGTGCAAAAGTTTATAAAGATTTGTTGCAGGCAGACATGGTACGTGGGCTTCAACCTAAAATAATAATAATAATAATAATAATAATATCACTAATTACATTAAAGCGGTTTAGCTTTTTTTTTTAGCTTTAATTTTTTTTAACCATTTCTAGTATTACTGTAATAACGAACATTTGCGCTTTAAACGTCGGCGTTGGAACCGGTGCCATGGCAACCCGGCGGCCAGCGCTATCCATCCATCCATCCATCCACAGGAGCGCAAGATGACGTCAGGTTGT
The DNA here is from genome assembly GCF_024256425.1 of Clarias gariepinus. Taxonomy (NCBI): domain Eukaryota; kingdom Metazoa; phylum Chordata; class Actinopteri; order Siluriformes; family Clariidae; genus Clarias; species Clarias gariepinus. The sequence goes on along the minus strand of NC_071101.1, from coordinate 39,512,578 downwards.
CGGTGGTGACGGAGACGCGCGGGCAGAGATACAGCGCGTGCTCCGGATAGCTGTACACTGCGGTGACGGAGCGCGGTTCAGCACCATGACAGACGCTCCGCGGATTATTACCTCCTCTGGATTATTATTATTATTACTATTATTACTATTATAATAACAGGCGAGAGGGGGGGGAAAAAGGACCGGAGACCATGGCGGAGAGGTGGGTGAACTAACACAGCAATGCCGCATTTTGCACGCGCTAGATCGGGTTGAGGAGGTTGGGGATAAGTGTGATGTCGATGTCTAGCAGTGACATATCTATCCGTCGATCTGTTTATCCATAGATATATCTATAGAACCATGCATTTCTCCATGCACGCATCTCCATGCATCCACCCTGGCTGGGACGCGACTCCCGCACCACCGCAGCAGCATTTCACCCTCACCCTTATCCTCATATCCTCATCCTTATCAGATCTGAGGGCAGTAATTAAGTTAACGCGGTGGGTGGGGATCAGACTATCGCACCGCACATCACATCCCGCATCCATGCGTTACAAACATCATGATCATCTCTCTTTCTCTCTCTCTCTCTCTCTGTGCATCCTCCACACCCATAGCCACATCTCAAGGATATCCTGACATGAGCTTCATTGTTCATTGGATAATCATGATTCGAGCGTTTGAACATCTCTTAGGGCGCGTGCGCGCGCGCGCGCGCGCGGGCTCGATCCCGAGACAGGGGGGGAACAGAAGAGAGACATGCTCAGGGCAGGATCAGTGGACATGGAGACAACCTGCAAGCACGACATCACAAACAGTATAAATCATGCAGTCAGTCATATCATCTTATAATGATAGCTCTGTTTCAAACTGCTCATTGTTGCATAGCATTTAATATGAGAGCTGCTTAATTTTTTTTAATCCTCTTATATATAATACAGAGTAGTCTTAGGCCTTAGGTTACAATTTTCCTGCTATCGATAAGATTATATTATATACTGTAGGAAGGCTTATACACTGCACTCTGCACTGCGTTCACGCCAGTGAGGGTGGCTAACATCTGCTCAAGTTAGGCAGACCTTGGGTGTGTGTGTGCATGTGTGTGTGTGCATGTATGGATGGAAACAGCTGCATGGGTGGATCTGTTTCCACATATGCTGTGTATCTCACCATAGCATATCATACTGTAGTACTACTGTATCATGGCGTAAGTCCCATAAGGAAGGTTTAAAAAAAAAATAAAAAATTATTGCAGTCACAATGTGGCTTAAAATTACAACACTTATGAGAAAGGCTAATTTCTAACAAACGCCCAGGTAGACCTGTAGAATCACTCCTAGCTATGCCTGTTTATCGACCCGTACATTTGATCTTCTTCAACGTTAAACTGCTGCCACCGTGATAAAATGGACGTCTGTCTGGATTATGGGTTCAGACATCGTATTTAAACCCGTGTTATTAAAGAACTAAACGGCACCCTACAGCAGCGAGGACGGTTAGCCTGACATGCTTTTTTGCTCCCAGTAGGCGAGGGCTAATGAGTGCTTTGATACACTTGCAGGTCATGGAAGATGGCAGCCGCTAACATGCCTGCATGAAAATGTGTGTCACTTTTTAAAGAGCGTGTCTTTGAAAATAATCCCAGTTTATCCCGGTCATGGGATATGGACGCTCAGGGTTGGTTCAGGCTGTAAAAAAAGAGAGCTCTTTGCCTGACCTGTGCTTTTATGTACCAACTTGGGTTTGTCTATTTGCACAGCGTAAAATACTACTCAGTTTATGTGCATGCTTACATTTACACTAGATCAGGAGGTTCATAATGGACAATCTCTCAGACATGTTGCACTACATTGTTTAGTTGAAATTTAAAAGGTTTGTTTTTAGGAAGAAGTAAAAAATCTTATTCATTATTGCATCAACTCACTTCCTCAATTCTTTTGCCTTTTCTTATAACAATAGATCTATCATTTTCAGATTAATCACTATTAACGGTTTTGTACTCAATGTGACTTTGCTTCTAATATATTGTAAATGTAATCAACATTTACCGAAGAATTAAAGCACAGTACGGTGATGAATGGTGCAAACATTTTTAAAGAAGACCAGACATCCGTGATTGACGATCCTGGCATGGAGTGGCTTTTTTTAGTACACTGCAGTCGTTTCCTTTAACATTCAGCGAGTGGAACATCTGATCCTTGAAAATCAAAGACGCATCTGTCTGTTTACACTCAACCGTTCACAAACACCACTTGCACGTTACAGGAACTCGGCTGGGAGTTATTGCCACATCCCCCGTACAGTCCTGACCAAGGCTATGGCGTACTAAGAAAACTGTGCCGGGATAAGTGCATTCGTGTAGCAGTGTTCTCTTATTCTGGACGATCAAAAGTCCTGGTTTGACTGGAACACCTCTCGTAAACGATTCCTACCGAACACAATCTAAATAAGTGAATAACTCGTAATAAGCTTTGGGTTTCTGCTTGTGGAATGTTAAATGACTATATAGAGTCTGGGTAACACAACTTAAGACAAAGCCAGAATAATGACATATAAAAAAAAGAATGATTTTGGTGACTTTGACTATCAGTACAGTTACCCTTTATGAAGTTTTTTTTTTTTCTCGCTTAATTATGTAGCAGCATACGATCACTGGTGTGTACTGTATTGCTTAATATTAGCAGGGTCAGTCATGCTTAAAAATGAAATGGCCAAAGGCAAGTTGGATGGGTAATCCATGTAGCATTTGTTCAGTACATTAAGAGACGTTATTTGAAGTAAATAATTTTAATAAGAGTTTGAACACAATTGAATTTTAGATTTGTGACCAGGAACAAAGGACAAGTGGAGGACAACATAATGAAGTTTCGGGCATAAAAAAATGCACCTCATTTACTAACCTGTCATTTATTTTATTATTATTTTTTTTTAAAAAAAGGTTGTCCTTTCTCACCATCTGTCCTTTCCTTCCTAAGTTGTGGCTCGAACGAAACGTGCACATGCTCTGCATTTCTCGATGCTGATTCAATCAAGATCGACAGATATATGTCATCATCATCTTTCCACAATGTATTTGGGATCGTCCTTTCGCATCGTCCGTACGTGTTCAAATCCTCACATCTTCTTCACTATGCAGAGTTTCATTTATCATATTTTTGTTAGAAATAAAAACTGAGAAAGCAGTTATATAGCTAAGTTATAAAGCTTTTTTTTTTTTTTTTTGGTATTACTATGCGCCTAGAGGCTCGTGATCTCATGATGCCTTCTCGTATCATTCTATAGCTGAGCCTAAGGCTTGGCCAGAGAAAAACTATAAAATATAAGAGAAAAATACATCCAGGGAGAGCAGGTGATCATCCCAAGATAAAAAACGCGCTTACACCGTTCTTTACATTTGCAGTCCTGTCGCATAGACCGAGCTCTATACAGGGTTCGGTAATGTTTCAGTCTCCTAGAGAAGGAGATAAGAAAAAATGAAATCCTCATCGTTTTTTTGTGTGTCTATATATGTGGATCCATGTATGTGTGTGTGTGTGGACGTATTTCTGGCACTACAGACGTAGTGTATGAGGGTCATGGATTTGCACAGACCATGGTTGCTAGGATACTGTTAAAAGGATGCCTTTTTCTGGTGAAGGGAATTTCATTGGTGGTGACGAGTGCAAAGCTGGCTTGAGTCATAGGTCACACACTGGTGGAGGGTGATTCATGTCTGTATTAACATGCTCATTTACTGTAGGGCCTCGTACACACTGATCCGTCTGTGCACGGGAGCGAAAGCAAAATTGTGTGTAAGCACAATATGGAGCATGATAAGGTTTTGCGGAATTGATGATCCTTGCCCAAGGCATCTTTCCAACAAGGAGAGGTTTCATTTTAGATTAATATGCTGCGGTTACTGGTTTTATGTTGGTCAGGGTCGTTGTGGTTTAAGTTGTAGATGGTACAAAATACTGCAGTGTAAGTGGGTGGGAGTGGAGTTGGTCCGGAGTGTCTGTGGAAGCGGACGGTTCCTTCGTGAGTGGGCGGGAGTGGGATTAAAAATAGTCCTGGCTTTCAAAAAAAAAATAATAAATGAGAAGATTTTTTAACATGTGAAAATATCAGTTGAATATACTATAATAAATCTACTGGAAAACAAAACATATTTTACCATGGGATAGGCACATGTACAGTACATATGTATCTATGTATATGTATATATACAGTATGTATACACAGTATATGTATTCTATGGTACTATGGACCACATACCACCATACTGTCAAAAATATGTCATGTACCGTAATGATAATATTCATATCTTAATCTCTGTGGTGCCATTTTACATGTATAGTGGTTAGCAATGTCGCCTTGCACTGCCAGGGTCAGGGTTCAATCCCTGCCTCAGGTCTGTGTGCATGCTTAGTGCACTTCCTCCGGTTTCCTCCCACTCTTCCCAAATTGCCTGGTGTGTGTATCTGTGATGGATTGGTGTACCCCGCCTCGTGCCTTAATTCTCCTGGGATGCGATCCAGGCCCCTGCGACGCTGTATAGAGGATAAAGTGGTATAGATGAGTGATTGGTGAATACCATGATACTTATTGAGAACCATGGTACCCAACGTGTGGATAATAAATGTAGTGTACTAGTGACTACCACTTAAGCTCAGCAGGTATCTGATATGGTTTGTTTCTACATACTGTACCATATTAGATACAGTATATTAGTACATACTACTGGTATGGTTTAGTACACACAGTACCCTATTAGATACGTGCTGAGCTTAAGTGGTAGTCACTATGGTACCCAATAAGTACCAGGATATTCACCCTGGTCAGACATAAAGTATGGTGCCTACTATGGTAAGAACCATGCTAATACTTTGATATGTCATGTACTATAGCTTACCCTGGTCAAATTGTTCATGGGAAACATCTGGAATGATATATATTATCTTTTCCTTAGTGTCATTTTAAACTAGCAAGTCCATATTCTAAATATTTCATTCCCAGTGCCGGTGCTAGTGTTTCTGCCGCCAGTAAGTGCGCACTATTATTAGGTCACAGCTTTAGTGTGCTCTTGAGTGAACATAACAGCTCTAATAAAAGCAGCATGTCGTGGAATAGCCCAGTCAGTCTCCTGGGCGAGTTCGCTACGCAGTGTGTTAGGTCTCCGCGATCAGCTGCGTCAGTGTCGTTGTTTTCTTTCTTTCTTTTTTTTTTTTATGAGTTTAGGTTTTTATTCCCCAGAGGTATGAGAAACCCGTGTCTGCCATTTGCTTCACGTTCTGTTGAGGGACTGCAGCATCACAGGCAGATAATAAAGAGTCAGGATTATTTCCCTAGCTGTTGAGTCATGTTTCCTGTGTTGCTCCTGGCATCGTGCTGTGTGCAAGTGTTTGCTAAGGATTAGCCTGGTGGCAAACGATTCAGGCATCGATCATGTCCATCATCCGCCTGACAAATCTGTTCAAATGCAAGTGAATTTACAGTAGGGTGAATGCAGTCTTATGTTTAAGAGCGATAATGGACAGACTCCAATTGTGTAAAATGTATTTGTATTAATCATCATGAGATGATTGTTGAGCGGCCAGACGCTACGGTCAAAACTGATTCTTGTAACTATTGTCGATTAGGGAGTTAAAATATTACGCACTATATATATTTTTTTGCTTGTTTAAGAAAGAGATCATGTTTCATGTGTCAGGTTTGGCGACGTTTTGATTCAAATCATTTCAATCAGAGGTTCCAACTTAACTGTTTACATGGACGCAGGCCGGATAAGATTTTATCAAAGTAATCACAACATTTCATCAGAATAGAACTTGTTTTGACGTGCAAAGTGGTTATGGACGCTGTGAAGTGTTAAATCTGATAGAAGAAGAAGTATTTTTCTGTTATAATTAACTTAGACGTCAGGTTTAGGCTGCCTATCTTTTCCGGTATTTCCCGCCCTTTATGTTATGATTGGTTGCAATAATTCAGTCTACAATTGGTTAGATGTGGAACGTCAGCCAATCAATGTCCTTCTTTATCCGGATCGGGCCGGATCGGATCAGACTGTTCCGTCTGAGGTGTTTGCATGATGATTATTTGTAAGATTCTGATCTTTCGGCTGCTCCCTCATTGAAGGGTAGTTATACAGCGGACCATCTGATCCACCCACCAACTTTGCACAGGTTTTACACCAGATGCCTTTGCTGACGCAACCCTGCCATTTTATTCAGGCTTGGGACCGGCACTGCATCCAGTGGCTGAGGGTTTGGGCATTGAGTTGGGATTCGAACACGGGCGAGAAACCTACGACTGAGTCACCAATGACCACAGTGGAATATTAGGGTCTATGTAAACACACCGAATGATTGAATGTTAAATACGCTGTATTACCAAAAGTATTTCACACTCATGTCCTTATTGAACGTCCCATTCCAGATTAAGTCATCTTGCGCTGTTATAATACCCTCCACTCTATTGGGAAGGATATCCGCTAGACCCTTGGATTTGTCTTTATTCAAATTCAGTTACAAGAGCATTAGTGAGGTCAGGTATCGATGTTAAGTAAAGAAACCTGGGGTGAAGTTTTCGTGGCTTTCCAGTTGATCTCAGTGATGTTCATTGTGGTTGAGGTCAGGGTTTTTCAACAGAGTTCTTCAACTCCATCTCTTTATGTGCACGTAGTCACTGGCATACTGGGACACTTAGTTCCAGTGATACAAAGCATTCTATACAATTGTGTACTTCGAACGGTAGAACCATGTATGTGTGTGATGGCCGGGTGTCCACATACTTTTGGTTAGTGTGTTTGGGTTCATACGAATCACTCATGTTAAAAGTATTTGGTGTAAAATCATTACGCAGCCAGCCACAATATTCATTACATCCTTAGAAATGTATTCTTTAAAAAATTGTAAAGCGGTAAGGGATCAGATGCGCCATTCATACACACCTTTGTCTTGATGTTTAGACATCAGCACACTTAACATCTCTAAAGAAATCGTGTAGGAGCCAGAAGACTTGAAGGCGAACAAAGCTTCACACTTGGCTCCGTCGTCTTTGTGCAGCAACACTCGAAACACCTGCTACACAGTGTTCAGTTTCATCAAGATGTAGACGTGTGTTTATTTTGTTTTTTCCCCACAAATAAAAAAACAAAAACAAAAAAAAAAGTCTATTTCATGCTTCGTGGTCTGAAATTTGTCAAAGGGATCCATGATTGATCCGTTATTGCGAAGAGCCTGTGGCGCTTTTAATCAGAACACATAAGAGCGTGGCAGCAGACACGACAGAATGAATTCTGATGATACAAGTAACACACACACACACACAAAACACGGCTCAGAGTGTCTCAATTTCTTGTGCGGTTTAGTGCCAAAATCCTGATCAGTCAATTATTTTCTATATTCACACTTTAAATGAAATATAAAGCATTTACTAGTAACTTCTACTCGTTAAAGAGAGACTGGCAAGTGCTATATACAGTATCTCTTTTCCAAAACTAGATCTCCCAGCAGTTCACGCTTCAAGCTCAGCCTCAAATCTGTGCAGAATGCCAAGGATTCTTCGCCGTCGTTCTCACACCACAGCGTGGCGGAGGAGTAGGAGGTGGGAAACAGACACGAACAGGCATCCTCCTGCTTGTAAAGCACCATCGTCTGAAAAAGCGTCCTGATCGGACTAAAGGCGTCTCGAATGTAACAACCTCTATTCATTCGCACCGATGCGACGTGGCTGTTTGAAGTCTGCTTGTCGTTCCAAGCTGCGCAGTTGGATTTTTGGACACATGCGCAAAGCAGATGGTCACCATTTTTAGGTCTCTGGAATGCCACGTCGGAGCCAGACATGACGAACATTTGTCACATCTGCCACGCAACAGATCTTTACATATTGTTTTCTCAATGCACATTTTAAATACTGTCGCTCGAATATGGTAGGGATCGGGAATTTTAAGCAAGCTCGGGAAAAGGTTAGAGTAGCATGCTCGGGAACGAAAAGAAACCCTCATCTTGGTCTCTTTTTCAACTTTGATCGCTCCTTTTTACTTAGATAGCATCAGACCTAGACCTAGGAATGTTTACATGACTCTCAAAGGAAGGATCTTGGAAATTTCCTCACCCAGGAAATCACAGCGCGATCCTATTTTCAGCCTGTGACACATTTAATTGCCTAAAGAATAATGTGGTCTAATTGTGCCCATAAATGTGAGCATTAATTAAATTCTGTTATTCCTTCAATCCCCCAGGATTGATGAGTAACACATCCATCTCTATTAGTGACTCTATTCTACACCCAGCCCCCCACACCCACACACCCAACATGATTTAGGATGCTTTTCTGCTTCCCCTCTGTTAATTCTGTTTTCTTGCTTGTTCGGAGCACTTTAATTCTTCTCAATTTCCCTTTTTTTTTTTTTGTCACCTCTGTTGTCACGCACGAAAACAAATATACAGAAGTTGTTTGATATTAAAATGAACGTGTGCTATAAATGACGTGTTACATTTTTTCAAGCGAGAAAGGTGTAGCTAGTAATATATTGAATCTACTTTGTTGATGTTCCTTTAAGAGCCTCCTCACATTGAAGTAGAATAAAAGGGGTTCTTTCTCTCAAGAGCTCTCTGAAAAAAACCTAGACGTCTCTCAGAAGGCCCAGGTCAACTAGGTTGTGACTTCACCCTGTGCATAAATCCATGCTACTGTTACCATTGACTTTGGGTAGTATTTTAAGATTATTATTGTTATTATTATTATTATTATTATTATTATTAATATTTTTGTAGGTTTGTTTTAAAATTTTTTATAATTTGCATGAATAATTATCAGTCGACTTAAATCAACCTGTCAGAAAGCGCTACCAGTGTGTCAGAAATTGCTACCTCTATTAAAATGGTTTATTCAATTGTCATTCAAGTCACCCCAGGACTTTTAACTGTCCAGAATAACAGAACACAGTTATGAGAGTAACTTTATTTCTCGCTATAATCCCCTGATACACTAATGCACCCAGCGTTTCACTAGTGCTTGGATACCATCAAGGTAGAAAGGTTTTCTCAGTACACCAGAGCCATGATCGGACTGCCAGCTTCACGCTGGCCTCCCAGGAACTCCTTTAATAGCCCAAACATGTGGAAGTTGCTTTGAGCGAGGCCGGGACTGTTGGTGGCAGTAACTCCCATTTAAGCTCTTGTAATGTGCAAATGGTGTTGTGTGTACAGTGCCCACACACAGATGCAGTCTTCTACAAGTTGGTGAGAAGTTAATCTTCTATTTTCAAGAATCAAGATGATGAGTCAAACTATTAACTGTTATTCTAGTCATACAGTATACTAATATTGATAGAAAATATTTTTTTACTTAAATTGATTCAAATTAAAGTAACAGTGCTAATAACATGAGAATATGGTATTATATTCTGTGAACTGACATCGAAAAAAAGGGGCCCCTTTTCTAAATCTCCGCATGCAAAGCAATGAGTGGGATTTGAAACAGAAACAAGAAAGATTGCCACTATTTTACATACTGCACAAAAACATTACAGGAAATGGAAGATGTAGAAACTGTGCTTATAATGATGATAGAATTCCCTTTCAGTGTGCTGCATGTTGTACAGTGCATGTGACAATAAGCTACTGAACTGGAAAGGCATGTATAATCAGCTGTGCTGTGTGTGTTATGTTAACTATGCAGGAATTTGGACCTGGAAAATATGTCGGGGGGGTTAAACATGAAATCAACCCCCTAGCTGCACTTCTGTCTACAGGACACACTCATAGACTACAACAAATGACGTGACACAGCAGGGAACACTAGGGAAAAATGTGATTTGGCACAACAAGTTATACTCAAAAAACTCTATCTGCAATAGAAAGAAAAAACACACACACACACACACACACACACACGCAAGGTTATCCTGCCCCAGACAGCTCCTATTAAGTTTAGTTGCAGTTACTACTTTTGACCACTAGGAAATGACATTAATTCATTCATTCATTCATTCATTTATTCATCTTCTATACTGCTTATCCTGTACAGGGTTGCGGGGTGGGGGGGTGTTTGAAGACACACACACACACACACACACACACACTTACACAATTGGTGATTTGGGAATTGCAATTAGCCTAATCTGCATGTCTTTGGACTTTGGAAGGAAACCGGAGTACCCGGAGGAAACCCACCAAGCATGGGAAGAACACGCACACTCCAAGTACACAGACCCAAGGTAGGAATCTAACCCTGACCCTGGAATAGCCATGCCACAGCGCTAACCACTATGCCACTTGTGCCAACTGGTACAAACAACAGTTTTGGTCTAAAAAGCTTGATTTCCCATTTGTGACAACTGGAATTCTTTTAGCTTATCTGTTAATATTACATTAAACCATGAATTATGCATAATTAGGTTCGAGTGACAGCTGCATTGAAGCTGTCAAACAGCTAGCTGTCTGCTATGCATCACTTTAGCTAACAAGCTAACTAAAAAATCTGTGAACATGGGAAAACCTATGGCTGATGTCACGTAGGGTTTGTCCATGGTTTTTTGGGTTTGTTTGTTTTTTTAAATACTGTGGTCTGTGGTCACCATCTTTATTTAGTCTCCTAACCCCAACCTGTTCTTGTATCAACTGCTATCATGTGACCTTCGGGGTGATTTCATGATTTAGTTCTTCAGTAGCATTTAAAGTGTTGTTAAACTCTTCATATAAAATATACAAGGCACCACAGGGTTGTGCATGCTCCAGATTTTTTGCTGGACATTGGCGCACACACACACACATACACACACACACTCCCATCCTTCCCCTAACAACCCATTCACACTCTTGTGCCTGGCAGACAATCAGACTTAAGAGTTTTTTATGCCAGTCTGTAAGGTCTCACCCAGTCCCTCTTGCCCATTAGGATCCATTAACTTACCACTGCATTATACTTTATTTGGCTGCCCGCACCCTACTCCCTGACTCTCTCCACATTATTTATGGCAGACATAGCATTTACAGAAAAAATAATGATAGATTATAGGGGGGGTGTATTATATGATCGATGTTAAGCAACCTCTGTTCCCCTGCAAACACAAGGCATGATCTGATTCATAGAATGATTCCCATGATTAGATATAAGCATTTGTGTTTCAGAAAGAAGTGCAATTTTGGTTAGTGGGTAAAACAAGTTAAAATTGGGTCTCCAGCCACTGTAAAGACAGAGTTAAAGAAAAAAATTATTATACCTTAGCACATCCCATTCATGCGCTGCACTGTATCAGTATTTATCAAGAGTATTAGCTTTCTGGTGCTAGAGCATTTACAGTATTGCACTGAGCCCTTGCAGAGCCCTTCTGGCTCCAAGAATATGTTACAATATCCTCTATAACCTGGGCCATACTCATGCCGAACCATCATGGAGTATCTACAATGATTTACCTAGGGAGTAACTACGACACCTAACAATGTGCTATAGGAATTGTCAATACTCGATATATTTTTTATTGATCATGGACCATATAAAAGTTGAGATGTTTTTCATTTTGTCCTACACGGTAAACTTTTTGAAGTAAAAAATAACTCTGATACTATATGAAGTACATTTTTCATGTCTGAACTTTAACTTGAGCCTCCACTACATGGTACAGCAAATACCAGTACTTTTACTTAACTTCATTTCTTCATGGCATTGTGTTACCTAACTGCAGTGGTGTGTAGCTTTTGAAGGAGGGAACCACGTGCATTAACTTCGAGATATGTCCAGAAACATAACAGATGTTTGAAATCATAATCCGAGCTGGTTGCAGACATTAAGAAAAACAGCACAATTGGGAATCAGAGAGAGAGAGAGAGATTTTGAATCTTTATGAATACTTTGAGCTAATATAAGCCCTGAACCCTGATACTTAAGTACATTTGAAAGTAAGTGTTTTTGTACTTTTGTTTAAGTAGAAATGTAAATGTAGGACTTCAACGTTTACTTAAGTACTGTTTGATTTAGGGAACCTCTACTTGTACAGGATTTGAGTACTTTGCCCACTCCTGGATTCGCCCTATCCCCCGGGTGCAACCAAGAAGCGATTAAGAAATTTTAATTATGAATACTTGTGAAAAATACTTAAATAAAGTAACATTACATTCATTGTAATCTGTTACTATATGATGACAAAATGATTGATTACGTTTGGCAGCACAGTGGTTCGCACACAGCGTCATGCTTACGGGGTCGTGGGTTCAAGCCCTGCCATTGGATAAGTGTGCATGTGCATGCAGTCACCCCTGCTTAGTTGGATTTCTTAGGCTAATTGGTGCTTTCAAATTTTACCGTTATGTGTGAGTTAGTGCCCTGCGAAGGACTGGCACCGCGCCTACTGCCCCGAGTCCCTTGGGTTCAGCTCCAGGCCTTCTGCGACTCTGTACAGGATAAGCAGTATAGAGAATGAGGGAGTGAGAGAGAGTGAGGTAGGAAACAATGAATACTTCCCAACCAGGAGCTATATCTGTCGTTTCTGTGACACTTACTTACAGGGTCGGGTTACCAGCCTGATGCCTGATTGTCATTCAGATACTACGGACAATTTGGAAACTTCAATTAGCCTAATGCGGAAACCCACCAAGCTTGGGGAGAACTAGCAAACTTCGAGGCGGGAATCGAACCCTCGACCCTGGAGGCGCAAGGCGACAGTGCTAACCACTAAGCCACCATGCCGTCATTGGAGCATATACAGTAAACGTATTGTGCCAAAGTAATCAAATAAGATACACATTTTTTAATGTGATGCTTTCCATAGTTATGAAACTTCAGCATCTGATAGCAAAACCAAGGAACTGAGTGTTTAAAGGTGAGACAGCAGTGATCAGCAGTAAGATGTTAAAGAATTAACATGGCTTGTGAATGTAGTTATCAATATTGAATCCGAAAGTTCATAAAAGTCAAGTGCATCCATGGCTGGTCTGAAAAGCACTGCAATCATCTTTGAGGCACTCGCTCGAAAGTGCAAATAAAGGAAAGTATATTTCTTTTTGCTAAATGATTTCTTTTGCCTGATGATTTCATCCATCATCTTCTATACCGCTTTTATCCTGTATTCAGGGTCACGGGGACCTGGAGCCTATCCCAGGAGGCTTAGGGCACGAGGCAGGGTACACCCTGGACAGGGTGCCAATCCATCTCAGGGCACACACACTACAGGAGTAGTAGTAGTAGGAGTACGAGAGCACCCAGGAGAAACCCACCAAGCACGGGGAGAACCTGCAAACTTCATGCACAGGAATGGAGACAGGAAGAGCACGGAGAGACAGGAATCAAGTCTGGCCGGGAATCAAACCCAGACCGCCTTCTGATGATTTCATTAAATTTTAAAGATGTTGACAAACCTAACTGCACAGGATTGGTTTCTTTGTGCGTTTTGGGAAGAAGCTTAAAAAAACCCACCAACAATGGCATAAAAAGTATCTGCTGGCTTGACGATAACATTCTTACTTAAGGTGATTGATGCATTTGGTGGGTTTTAAGCTAATGTTAATATTTCCTTCCCACGTGTTGATAAATTAATAAAAAAGGATGTTCTGGATGATTTAGTAGGATTATCCCAAGAAGATCGCTCATCTTGTCTCATGAAGGTTGCTCATCTGTGAGACTGATTTTCTCAGTACAAAATAAGTAACGCTTACTTTAAAAAGCAGTAAGTGTAAAAGATGACTTCTCAGTCTGATTATCCTTTTTATGAAAAAAAAAAACAGTAAAGCACATCAAATCAACCCATTTGATGCAGTGTAGTATCTCATGGCTACATTAGATTGTGTGTACAAATATTTGTCAGAGCATGATCTGCACGTATATACAGTACATGCTAGTACTGTTTTAGACCCCTTTCGCCTTCATTACTGCCTTAATTGTTCATGGTATAGTTTCGACAAGATGCGGGAAACATTCTTTAGGGATTTTGGTCCACATCGACATGATAGCCTCAAACAGTTGCTGCAGATTTGTAACATCTTTGATGAGAATCTCCCGTTCCACCACATCCCAAAGGTGCTCTATTGGATTGAGATCTGATGACTGTGGAGGCCATTAGAGTACAATGACCTCATTGTCATGTTTAAGAAACCACTTTGAGATGATTTTAGCTTTGTGATATGTTTCTGTATTATCCTGCTGGAAGAAGCCTTCAGAAAATGGGTACGATGTTCAGAAAGGAATAGGCGTGGTCCATGGGGCTCAAATATTCAGGTACCATGGGGAGGAAAATATGCCCACACCATCACACCATCACCAGCAGCCCAAAGTAGAAATTAAGACTCATGAGACCAGGCAACATTTTTCCAACCTTCTTTTGTCTAGTTTGGTGAGTCCATTTCCTGTTCTTAGCTGACAGAGGTGGCACCTGGTGTGGTCTTCTGCTGCTGTAGATGATCTGCTTGAAGGTTCGACATGTTGTGCATTTAGAGAAGATCTTCGGCATACCTCAGTTGTAACAAGGTGTTATTTGATTTACTGTTGCCTTCCTATTAGCTTTAACCGTTCTGGGCATTCTCCACTGACCTCTGGCATCAACAAGGCATTTTCATTTGCGAAACTGTCACTCACTGGATATTTTCTCTTTTTCGGATCATTCTCTGTAAACCCTAGAAATGGGTGATCTGCCCATGTGGCACGAACAACCATGCCAAGTATAAATTCACTTAAATCGACCATGCTGTCCATGTTGATATGCAAAAATGCATTGAGTTTCTGCATTAACGAGCAGTTGAACAGGTCTACTCAATGAAGTGGGCGGTGAGAGTATTTATCCTCAGTATGTGGTATCTAGTAGGAGGTGATTTACAAGTTGTAATAACTGCATTTCTCACCTTGGGATGCTTGAATAAAACAAGGATGCATTCATTAAAGTGTGTCTTCTTTTGGCTTTGACAGACCTATTGTAACAAGCTATTGTTACAGTTACAGTCCTAAGTGACTTCTGGCTCTGTTGGCCCTTTTTACAGTGGCTACATTTTCAATATCTTGCTACAAAGGTGGATAGAAGTGGGTGGAGTATATTATGCAGCAAGTAAACCTTTTTTTCCTGACATAGATGCGTTGGAAGCAGAAAAAATAGCCAAACGTAAGGATCTGAATGACTTTGACAAGGGCCAGATTGTGATGGCTGGAGGACTGGGTGAGAGCAACTCCAACACTGCAGGTTTTGTGGGATGTTGCTGGTCTGCAGTGGTCAGGACATATCGAAAGTATGATCCATGGATCCAGAGTAGCCAAGGCTCACTGATGCACATGGGGAGTGAAAGCTGGCCCATTTAGTCTGATATAATAGAAGCGCTATTAGAAGGGTGAAGATCTAACTGATGAAAATTGATGAACTGCCTCCGAGTGGCGCAGCGGTAAGAGGCTCGCCCTATTATTCGGAGATCGCGAGTTTGATTCCCGGGTGATGCTGTAACCTCTCGCAGCCCGAGGTCTAGAGAGAGCTGATTGGCCGAGCTCTCTCAGAGGGGAGGGATGAGAGGTACTTGTAAGTGCTCCCACATTAATTATGACTCTACAGCCAATCAGGGACGTCTGTGAGCTCACGCAAGCGGAAGGCGCGGATAGTGCTGTCCTCTGCAGTCAGCTGATCTTCGGCCCTCCCGACTAAGTGGTAGTAGTAGCCTTAATGTGGGAGCCCCCTACTGACTGGGAGGAATTGGACACGGCTAAATTCGGGAGAAAATCTGGGAAAAATGTCAAAGAAAAAAAATTATGAACTGGGGTTCGGAAGGTCCCAGGTTCAAACCTCGGGTCCCAGGTTCAAATAGGCCGTCTGGATACCACCAAGTTGCCACTGTTGGGCCCTTGAGCAAGGCTCAATTGTAAGTCACTCTGGATAAGAGCATCTGCTAAATGCCTAAATGTTATAATGGCAAAAGGGGGACCTAATCAGTATTAGGCAGGTGTTCATAATAATGTAATGGCTGATCAGCGTATGCTTGTATAAACAGCATTTTTTTTTCTTTTCTCCTACATTGACATGTAGTAGTGGTTATTATTAGTTTTTGTTTTTTTAAGTTGAATTTAAATCATTTTGAAATAATGTGATATAATTTATGATCTGTGAATGAGGTTCTTTTAAAGCCGCAGGAAGTAAAACTAGTGCATGTTCGCAATGTTTGCGAGCATGTGTAAGTATTCATTAACTCTTTTATTTTTTGTAAATCTCGAATTGATTTGCTTGCCACTAGGTCACGATATATTGATAGACAGACTGTGTTGCTCATCCGCTCACTCCTGCACATGCACATGCAGTAGATCTAGAGCAAATCGAACAGGATTGAACTCTCTAGGACACTTTAGACATTTAGCAGGGTTAAATTACAGGCTGTCTGGATACAGCGTCTTCCCAGGAACTCCTGCTCACGTTAGCTGGCGTCAGGACGAATCTGATTCGATTACGGGATCAGAACATTTGTCTGGATTATCAGGGAACTAAAATGATTTATTTATTTGTTTACCAAAGGAACATACAGTAGATAAAGAATATAAATAAGGAAAAGATGTATAGTGGTTCACTCATGAGTCATACCGTGTGTGTGTGTGTGTGTGTGTGTGTGTGTGTGTGTGTGTGAATGTGTATTTGGGTCATGGATAAAAATAAAAAAGGAATATTTTAATATATAAAAATATATACATTTACGGATATGATTTTTAACATAAAGAACTGAAAATGTCTAGATTTGGCAACCCTCATAGGCAGGTGTTTTGCTCAATGATGTCAGATATTTGGATTGAAATGCTTTGAATGAGTCTCTTTTTTTTTTGGACGGTCAGACAGGATGGTATTTTGTCTGTATTTGAAGTAAACTTACGAAATAAAAGTACAAGAGATGTACCAAAAGTAATGCAAAAGTGTATTATGCATAAGTTTAGGTTTTTTATTAACTGATATGGGTCGCCTTCTGTTTTGGTGTGTCCAGGTTGGAATGGGTGGAGATCATCGAACCGCGCACACGCGAGCGCATGTATGCCAACCTGCTGACGGGCGAGTGTGTGTGGGACGCGCCAGCTGGTGTGCACATCAAGCGCAGCGGCCCAGACCAGTGGTGGGAACTGTTCGACTCCAACACGTCGCGCTTCTACTACTACAATTCCTCCACCCAGCGCACTGTCTGGCACCGCCCGAACGGGTGCGACATCATCCCCCTCGCCAAGCTCCAGACTCTCAAGCAGAACACAGACACGCCGCTCCCTGTCGCTTCGGTGATCAGTGGATCGGCTGACAGTAGCCCGGCTCGCAGTGCTGTCAGCACCACGTCGTCGCAAGAGCAGGAGGATAAAACGGCACCCAGGGAGGAAGCGGAGAGGTGAGACGGAGAGATAGAGAAAAGAGAGAAACAGGAACCATAGCTGACAGTTCTTTTAATCCTAAATCCAACTCTCGAGATCAATAATTCAATTGATACAACAGTTCGTTCTGACTGCGTAATCCTATTGGATGAGAGGTTTTTCACGGGTGGTGATAATGGATGGTAACAGCTCTGGGACGTTTAACTGCAGTATACTGTACGTATCGCCCCTTGTCCCAGAGTGTGGGACACTACAGTTGTTAATTACACCAGCATGGGTGTCTAACAAAACCTACATTCAAATTCAGTCACTGATCAAGGGCTCTACTTAGTGGGATTGTACACTATATATAGTGCACTAGCTTTCTAACAGATTATAATCTGTCGATGATAATAAATGGTGTGAAACTGTTGTCGGCCAAAACGTGGTGTTGGTGCTAAAAAGTCTCTCACTTAGGAGTAGTGTCTGTCACTTTTTGGAATTTAAAGTTTTCATTGATCTTCATTGTCATTCAGATGAAACTTGGCCAATTTAGATTGCACACCAAAAGACATAACACTGAAAAGGGTATTATTCCAAAATGCAAAGTTGTTAATGCATGCAGCATGATGGTTACGGACACTACAATGTTTTTTGGCGGGGGGGTAGAAAGTCCTCAACTTTGCACAAAATACTTTAATTTAAGCAATAATTTATACTGTTCATATGCTTTTAGAAGCTTATACCAGTTTTAGAATCATAAACTCATGACGAAATATGAATAATTAGCATTTTTTATTATTATTGTTTAAAGCGAGACAGTATAACGCGGAAAAATGGCTATTTTTGGGTCACATATAAAATCATCTCTTCAAAACGGCTGAAGTTAGCAACTTGAATTTTTTACGGAAGCAAGATTAGTCACTTCCACATTGCATACAGTAAACTTCTAAAGTGGTGGTTTGGCACACACACATTTTCTGTATTATATGTATAATATAAGAAAATTAAATCAGTACCAACACTGTGTTCTTATATATATATATATATATATATATATATATGAACACATAACATAACGCTGTTATGAAGGCGGTGCTGATAACCAGAACAACAGCACAAACTTGAGTACGATATTGTGATATTTCTTCAGTATATACACTTTCTCACCACCAAATACTGGAAAACACCAGGGAAATTGTTTAAATTTTGAATCTGAAGGTCCAATTCAATTCAATTTTATTTCAGTTGACAATTGTCATCAAGCAGGTTTACAAGGAGAAACATTCAGGATGTACGTTTCAAATGTAACAAATGTATAGAGTAACAATAAAGTCACTCACGGGAAAAAAAAAAACTCACTTACACGACATAAGGAGGAAATCTTGAGAGGAACCAGACTCAAAAGGAACCCCGTTCGCATTCGGGTAACACCAGACACCGCGCCTATAAATAAATCCCTTCTATAACTTTGTGCTGTAAGGTTGAAAATGGAAAAGTTTAACAGAAAAATGCATTTCATTTATCATGAAGGCTTATGCTGAGGTTACTAACTGTTCAAGGATTTCAGTCTAAAATTAAAAAGATTTTAGTTCTAAAATGAAAAGATCAGAGCAACTGCAATCATAAGCCATCATGGCAAAACCATTCATCGTAAATGCAATCCAAAGCCGTCTTCTAAGCGAAACCATCCTGAGCAGTCACACATCATCCCCACCTGACTTCTCACCTATAATTATTATTTACATTTAACTATTATTTTTAAACATACCGTCTCCATGACATGTTGTAATAAATCTTGATTCCGTATTTAAAGCAATAAAAAGGCAGTTTATGGGCATTTTCCATTTCCCCAAGATAATTTTTAGTTCCAAATAGTTCAGTGCAATTGCTATTTACAGTATACATGAGTGGTGTAATGCAATGCCTTCATGTTGCATTGCACATCTGTTTTTATAGCGTTTTGCAAAACGTTCTCCTTTATTCAACTCCTAAACCAGATAGAGTGTGGAACACTGTGGAAAGCTTTCCATCTTCAGTCTAATGTATCACAGTAAGCTAAATTTCAAAACAACGTCTTTCCTAAACAGAATAACATTTTATTCTGGTAGGTCATATTAGAGTAGCAATAACTATATAATAATATATCAGATTTCCATTAGGTTCTGGGTTTGTTGCATTCCAAGAAAAGATCAGAAAACACACCAACACTCACAGTGTCGCATTTTATTTCAACACATGATTTACTGAGAACGTGTATACATATGTTACATTTTATTGATATTCATTTAAACAATAACACTACAACAACAAGCATAATGTATTGTGACATGTTAGGTTTAAAAAGAATGCCCAAATTGTCTGAAAAGTTTTAAGATGAACGATAAGAAGATGAATTATCGCTTGTTGTGTCGATACACTTTCGAAGACGGACAAACACACCCACACGCAAGGTGTCTCTGTTCAAGACCTCTGTTTATTATCAGCAAAGAGAGAGCATATTTAAGCTTTTGGCCAGGTGCCTTGTGTCACGTACATCAAAGAACCAGTCATTAACATCTAAGTCATAGAGAGACCTGGAGACAGACACACGATACATTTGCATTTTCCGGTTAATCAAAAGCAGCAGACGCGAGCTGTTTTTATGTATATTTATCTGAACACAGGCTTTGGGAAGTGTTACCATGTAAGGAATCAGGAAGCGCACCGAAGGGGGATTGTTTTATGGATGCAAAGGCATGGAAAATTCATGTCATATTACAACACCTTACAAGAAGTTTTACAATATATTTTTAAATAATGAGTTATATTTTTTTGTAGATACACCAGCAGAGATTTCTAGATCTGGTCAACTCAAGGGTTTACAGGTTCTGTGTATCAAAATGTTCAGACATACTGTAAACATATTAAAAATATTACCAGGTGAAAATTATTAGGTGCATATGTTGTAGTGTTGGGAAGTTTATTTTAGTGACATCAAAATGAAGAAGTCTTTTTTTTTTGAGCCATTTAATTAATTTAGTTTTTTTGATCAGAAATAAAATAAAATGTTACATTTTCAATAAACAGACCCCCAACACATCTACATATACAAATATTGGCTAAAGTTCCAGTAATGAAAATATTACAATGCAACTAAGGACATATTATGATCAACAGAATGGGCAGCTCACCTCTTATATCTTCCAGTCTGAGTCGTTCTTTGGTCACGTTACTCTCATAGACGCTATGCAGTGCATTATGGAAGGCACATGACAAAAGAATGTACAAAAAAAAAAAGAATGAGTACCTTCTTATTTATGTTTCCTGTACATAACGGAGGTTTTGCGATGCTTTGCGCAGTAGAAAACTAACGAATCACTCTCTAAGACTACTTGTTCTTCTGAGTCACGTGAAAATTTTAGGAGTTGAAATTACAAAATTGTTCATGAACGACCCATCACTAATATATTGTCATCTTGTAAATTTCATCCATTTCTTAATGTAGGAAAGACTTCACTGTTTCAAAACCCACTTAGCTAATTTTTAAGACTGTATAACATCTGGTTTAGGAGTTGAATATATAGTACTGTGCAAAGGTCTTAGGCACCATATTATATTTTTTATACATGTTTATCATGTCTGCATAACTATGTACAAAATCATTCAGTATTTCCATATATAATTAAAAAAATTAATTATAAATAAATAACATTACAGAAGAATATAGGCATGGCTGTAAAACAAAATTTATATAGTACAGGACAGACCAGTTTTCATATGGAAACAAAAAAACTAATGTACGCTCCTGGGATTTGCATAAAAATAGAAAGGACCGATGTGACAAAGTTACCAGAAGAACTCATATTCTCCAGCATGCTCAGTAAAACCTAACAGCTGATTTACTTATAGTACTGCACAAATCTGTGTCTAAAACTCCTGATTTTAAGCAATGAGTTTTCACTTGTAATATGTTCATTTTATTGCTCTTCAACCTAGACTCGTAAACCAAGACTTGTTTGTTTTCCAAGTCAAAATATATTTAAAAAAAAACTTTGCTCGTCTTGCGAAACACTCGCAAACCGCGTTACTCGCAATCCGAAGTTTCACTGTATGCCTAAGTTTGACCCTAATGGCTTTCCATAATCTCAGTGTGGTTACCCGGGCTGTGTGATAATGGCACAGATAATAAGATGACTCAGGAATCTTCACCAGGTGTGCTGAACGGCATGTTGCATTATAAAAATCTTCTTGATATAAGTTTGGATATTAACTAAAGTTGTGTGACAGGCCCGTAGCCAGGGGGGGTTCGGGTGGTTCGAACGACCCACCCCCCCACTGCCAAAGGTCCAGAATTTTTTGTTATTATTATTATTATTATTTAATTTTTTTTTATTTTTAAGACAGATTAAAATTGTTGGGCATTATTTAAAATAACACTTTATTACAAAACAATTTACAAAAAAAAAAAAACCCGCGACGTGACAAACCTGCGCAGCAACTGACGTCTTTTAAATCTGTGCGGCGGCATCCAGTGGTGTATAATATGGGTCGAAAAGAGCAGGAGAGACGGAAGAGAAAGCAGGCAGCAGCGTCATTATCGCAGAATATTGAACATATGTTCAAAAAGACTGCCAAACAGAGTAGGTCTGTTACTACCTCAAGATCAAATTGCTAACGCTAGTTAAGTGGTAGCTAATCGTCAACCCCACATCACACACAGAATAGTTCTCTTGTGCCTTTTCTTGAGCAGTCTGAATGGCTATGACAAGTCTGTAACATCTTAAATAAACATTAACAGACAGTAGCCTATCTGATGGATCTGTGAATTTATTATGTTAAAAATGTTAATCTATCAAAAAAAAAAAGAAAAGAAAGAACGACAAGTTCAATGCGTAAACAAACCTGCTTGACCATGCATAATATTAGGATTTATTAACATTTTATTTTGAATTAATTAATGATTCTATTAAATTAGTAAATTTATTAAATTATTCTATTAACCATAGGCGATGCTGTCTAGTGTCTATACGCGGTATAGACAGCATTCGAATAAAGTTTATCATAAATAATTGTTACATAAAACATAAAATAAAATAAGCCCACAAAAAATTAATTTTATCCATTCCACAGTCTTGTAAGTACATTAACTGATCGTCTTTTCCTCGTAATATTTGTATATTATTATTATTAGATAATTATTGGTAATATTTTTATATTTGTTTATATTCCCCTCATTTCGATCTCTTTACGTTCTGAAGGTAAATGATAGCCTACTGTAAATGCTCGACATGCCAATAAAGATTAAATTATGCTATATAACTGGGATTTTAAAGGCTGAATTTAACATATTTTATTATATTTCGCCTAATTAATAGACTATATAAATAACAATTCGTTGAATATTAAATATATTTTATATAAGTTCAATAAAGTGAAGAGGCAAAGACAAAGAAATGAGAGAGCATGTTGATGAGAGAAGTTGAATTTGTAGTTTAATAATATTCCAGTAAAAATTCCTTAAATGTATTCTGTTGTTAGTGGGGTTTTTAAACTTTTGAACACTGAGTGTGTGTGTGTGTGTGTGTGTGTTTGGGTGTGTTTTTGAAGTAAAAAAAGTCACACGTGATCTTGATAAGCAATTTGACAACATTGTAGCAAATATTTTTGGTGCATCAAAAGCATGCACATTATGATACCAGCAGACAAGCTAATCCAGCACATGTCACTAAAATGCAGTATTTAATCCTTAAAATGAAATACAAAATAAGTAAATACTCAAATACAAAATACTGAGAAAAAAGGTCTACTTTTAAAAAAAAAAAGAACCCCCCCTTGCACTAGGCTGGCTACGGGCCTGTGTGATCGAGCTACCTTCAAGATGAACCATTTTACAAGAATACATTGAATGTAAGCTGTGGGAGCAGTGGCTCAAGCGGCTAGGGCTCTAGGTTGTTAATTTTCAGATCTGAGTATCCGGGGTTTGCGCTCCATTGTCGGTGGGTTGCCACACCCAATAGCCAATGCATGCAGTGCCAGTCCCTTTTAAGAGATTTTAATTTAATACTTGTTAAATATTAATGTTTGAGATATTTTAAAACTCTTTGTCATGCGTTTCTTTATTCCAACAATGCACATTAATAATACAAGTAAATCCGAATATTTTTAAATCGTGATTAATCGTGAAAATACTTCTAGTATAGGCAGTTAAAATATGAATACTAATTCCTCATAATTGAGTATAAAATAAATACAGATACAAATGTGCTACATATAGTCTGCTATTTAGTTGATGGATTTTAAAATTCAATTTGCTTCAATGCTGATGTAAAGATCCAGAGACACAGGCGTGGGTTGCTGATTGTGGGTGACAGAGTGAGCGAGAGTGAGGGAGAAAGAATGTGTAAATTGATTAGCAGCTCAGATAGCATGAATTATTTATGACCCCAGTGTAACACTGGTCCCTTTCTAGGAGTTTCTTTCTTGAGAGAAAAATGGAATTAGGAAGAGAGAGAGAGAGAGAGAGAGAGAAAAAGAGAGTGCATGAGAGATGAGCTGTCCAACATCCAAATGAAGCACAGACCCACACACACACACACACACATACACAACCCAGACATCCTTATACACTCTGACACAGTCTTGGCTGTGTCAGCAGGTCTGGTCATGGGGAGTTCTCAGGCTGTAAGAAAGTGCTGAATTGATTTCAGACTACTGTTTCACAGCTTTACTTTAATACCAAGAACCAAAGGCTGGCTCTATACACGTTAATCCCTGGCAAGGACTCTCGGATCTGTATAGACAATGGTCTTGATTCATCGAAGTTGTATATGTTTTAATCTGATCGTGAAATGAAGATGTGCAAATTTCCAAGACCAGTCCGGTCAGAGTGGGCGTCACACTTCGTAGTTGGCAGTTAGACAATAAAATTAGTATTAATCATCATAGCAAGTCAAGCAGAGCTATTGTACTGGAAGTAATAACAGTAAAAATGAGAACACATTAATAATCAAAACTATGTACTAGGAAACTCTGTACTGAAATTGCTATAGATTTCACTTAGTTGTTGTTGTGCATCTTTATAGTTCTTCTATTAAATAATTAGTGTGTAAGTACTGTACAAGCTCTGGCCTGGATGTGTGGTTTTATTTCCCAGGCAGGCCTCTTAAAGAAGTGCAAATGTCATCACAATCATTTATACCCTACCTTATTTCATAACAAAATAAAGTAGACCAGAGGTGATTGTTTAATCTATTTCTTTCAGCATTTCAATGTAAATTATAAAAAAAATTGCTCCAACTCAGCAACCTGATTGGACGAGAGTGGTGAAAACAGGTGGTAATAGAACTGGGACGTTTAACTATACTGTACACATCATTCCACGTCACAGGTGGTTCGAATAACCATTAATTACACTAACGGTTGAGAGAGGAAGCAGCTGCCTGCCAAATCTCACATTCAAAACCAGTCACTTCCAGCAAGAAAACACATCTGCTAATGTTATGTCTACTACGAAACACCTCTGAACTGTCCGTATTCTGTTTATGTTCGGCTATCAAGCTTCTAACACGTGGCTGAATCCCAAATCCTGCTCTAACCCCTGATCAGGGGCACTACTTGGTGTGTGTGACACGGGATTGTACACCCTACATAGCACACTAGCTTTCCATTAAGCGCCATTTGGTATTCAACCCTGGAACCCAGAAGTGAGCAGATACTTGGAATAATGGAAAATATACAGTAAATATCGTAAGCTCCTCAGGACTGTCCACCACCTCCATGGTTTATTCTCCTCACCTTTTGGCTGCTTTCACCCCTGTTACACTAGCTGTTGGTCACCAGCTCCACCAGTCTACCTATCTAAGGAAGGATATGTGTTGCCAAGGTAAAATAAATAAATAAAGTCATAATCTGTTGTACAAAACGAATATCACACTCGAGGTCATGCTGTTGTGCAAAAAAAGCAACATCACATGAACCTTTGATTAAAGCAACACGGATGCTTGGACATTTAGAGCCTAATGTGATTGACAGCTTCCCATCATACATATCCTGTATATGCTTAATGAACATCCCATTCCAGATGTTAGCTCCATTCTTCGGGGAGGACTTTGCTGTAGGATTTAGAATGTGGCAGTGTAGATTTGAGTTCATTCAGCATTAGTGAGGTAAAGTTGGTGGCTCAGTGGTAGATCTCATGCCTGCTATGTGGAAGGCCTGGGTTCGATGCCCAAACCTGAGCTACCGAATGCAGTGTTGGTCCCAAGCCTGGGTAAAATGCAAGGGTTGTGTCAGGAAGGGCATCCGTCGTAAAGGTTCACGTTGAGGTGTCTAGATTACTTTTTTTTCCATATATTGTGTCATTTAAAACTAATGCAATTGTAAAAATGTCTTTCTTTATTTATCAGTTACAGATGGGGGACAACCAGTAAGGACAGGATGTTGATTAAAGTATCTGACAGGGAGCCAAGTTTCCTGTCACAGGGTAACGGTTATTCCAGCTCTTCGCCACGCTCGAGACGCTCGTCAAGTAACACCCTGCCTGAGGCAGAAACCACTCCGCATTCTTTGCCAGACCGTCGCCAAACACAGTCTCCCTTTCTAAAGAGAGCTGACTTTGGGGGAACTCAGCGGCGTTGTTCAGGTGACTCTCAGCCTCCTTCGCCACGCTACGCTTATGAACCCCCACTCTACGAGGAGCCTCCTTCTGAGTATCAATCCCCACCCATTTACGAAGAACCACCCTCTGACATGCATTGTGAACCCGGCCTGTATGCCGCAGACAGGTCGCCAGCACGCAAGCCCGGTATTTACCATTCTCCCAAACAGAGCCCGTCTCCCTATGGTCAGCTGGTGTTGACTAGACAGAGAGGCTCCACCCCTGAGAAGATCTCCAACCAGGCAGAGCGGGATTACACTTTCAGTGGGCGGGATTATAGTTCTGCAGGGCGGGACTATAGCTCTGGTGGACGGGACTACAGTTCTGGTGGGCGTGATTATAGCTCAGGAGGGCGGGAGTACAGTGCAGCGGGGCGGGAGTATGTCAAGCAGCTTGTGTACGTCGAACAGTCAGGGTCCTCTCCAAGGTTCCGGACAACGGATCGATTTTTAAGCTATGGAAAGCCTGGACAGGGTGGCCTACCAGCCGGAATGTGTTATGGTGGCTCTTTTACGCTACAGCACAGCCACGAAGGTGGTGGCGGTAATCGAAAACGTAAAAATCGAAAGCCCTCTTTGCCTGGTGGGGAGGGAGATGGGATGGGGGCTGGAGTAGGAGCAGTACTCACACAAGCACGACTCGCCTGGGAAGCACAGCAGCTTATGCAACAGCGTGGAAGTGGCGTCTTAGGAGGTGGTACTAAGGATGGTTATGAAAGTGATGGCGCGACACCCTTGCCACTGCCAGGGCCTGTGGTGCGGGCATTCAGCGAAGATGAAGCTCTGGCCCAGCAGGATGGCCACTGGAAGCGTACGACGTTGGACAGACTTGCATTTCCTCAAACGCTGTTAGAGAAGAGCCTGTCTGTGCAAACCAACCTGGCATCTCCAGAGCCTTACCTGCATCCCTCTCAGGTATAACGCACAGATAAACTGCACATAAGACATAGTTTCGTAATATTTTCTCATTTTCGTCTCCATAAAAGAGTGGCTTAGTGGTAGAGAGCTCTATTCCCGCTTCAGGTCTGTGTGCATGGACTTTGCATGTTCTCCCTGTCCTTTGTGGGTCTCCTCCAGGTACTCCGGTTTCCTCCCACAGTTTAAAGGCATGCAGATTAGGCATAATTAGCGTTCCCAAATTGCCTGGAGTGTGTGTATGTGTGTGTGTGTGTGTGTGTGTGATGGACTGGCACCTCATCCAGGGTGTACCCCACCTCATGTTCTAAGTCTCCTGAGATAATCTCCAGGCCCCCCACAGGATAAGTGAGTGTCCTCCAAAAATTGGCGCCAAATTGCTGTCCATGTTAATATTTCACCTGCTTACAGTGGGCCTAAAGTGCAAAACTCTAACAAATCAAAAGCGAGGGTGAAAAAACAAATCAAGACATTAACTCGAAAAAATTATTTAAACATCATGTGCTCGTTTCTGATTGGCTACATCGCACCGCGTCCAATCAGGATTGAGCATGCGGCACTCACTCAGAACTTTATATTTTCATTTAATACTGTATTTTTCTGCATATATATTTTTTATTGTAAGTATTTTGCACTTTATGGTCCCTGTAACTACTAGTAATTTGGGTGCAACTTTTTTTATCTGTATGACGCATATCCGATAAACGCACGCACGAAACACTTTATATACCAGACCCGAGATTGAAAGAGGTGTGGAAAATCAGAGGCTCATTTCAAGGCACTGTTTGTTGTGCCAGGCATTCATTAGTGTCTATTCATTTTAGATCCATCTGATGTTCCAGCATTCCCTCCAGGACTTTCTCTTTCTCTCTGTCTCTCTCACACACACACGCACACACGCACACACACATATGGGATTATTCCTGTTTACAATCACATCATCTTTAGATAGTGAATTATAAGGTAAATTCATATACAGTGTGAACTCTAAATAAATGATATAACATACTTGTACTTTTTCACGTGTACTTGTTTTAAACCAAGATATCACATTGTCGTGAACATCCAGAACATCAATATTCCAAATAAGCAGACATATCAGACTCAGATTTAAATCCAAGGCTGGAAAAGGACAAAGCAAAGGAAATGCACATCAGAAACAGTGGATCGACTTTGCGAAGACACATATTGCGCAGGCTGCTAGACAGGTTTCGCATAAGGCTCTATCATTCCAGTGATGGTGCCCTCTGGTGCTTGTGGGAGAAAGTTTAAAGGACGGCTTTTACACAGATGGACCCCTAAGTTTATAAATGCACATTTACAAATTAGTAAAGTCTTTAGGAATTCTTGCGCTAAAACATTCTCATCAAAGCCTCCCTTTATTTAACATACCGCGCTTTACGCAGAGGAACATCACTGTTTTATAGACTTTCATTCTGAAGGAGGTGAGAGATGAATCCTTACTCCAGAATTCTTTTTCAGCACTTATTTTAGAAACTCAGGCTTTGACCTGCTTCAGCCCCGAGGCTGCTTCTAGTTAAGTTCCCTCTCCGCCGCCTCCTTTTTCTCTTTCTGTCTCTTGTCTGCCTTCTTCTTCTTCTTCTTCTTCTAATTCTTGCTGCACTTTGAGGTTCTGACACACCTCGAATTTCTATATAATGCTGGTTATAACTGCGTTATCTCTCTCTACCTCTCTAACAGTCGGAAGATCTTGGTGCGTGCTCACAGTTCGAGGCGAGTCGGAATGCTCGGAATATGATGCCGAGTGCTAGTTGTGGTGTGTTTCCAGAATTCTCCCTGCGGAAGCCCTCTTCGGAGACTGACATCGAGAACTGGGCATCTAAGCATTTCAGCAAACACACACAGGTACTTTGATAGACTCTGTGCGGATAATATGGTTCTTACGGACCGAGGGTGTGCCCGAGTTAAAAAATTAAAGCCGAAAGGATCTTTCCTGGAAGGTAGCATTGTGTATGAAGTCACCCGAATGATGTCATTAAAGAGGCACCAAATGTCATTTAACTATGTGTACTTCAACACATCTTGTTGTCTAGTCAAAGATCGGTATGTGCCTAAAATCTGCACCCCTTCTTATTGATGTGTCAGGGTTTGTTTAGAAGAAAGGTGTCTATCGCAAACATGCTGGCTTGGAGCAGCGAGCCCATCAAAAAGCCCATGATCCACACAATGGACCGTACGGTCAAACGAGACGCCGTGGACCTCTTCAAGCTTATCCAGACCTACATGGGGGACAGAAAGGGCAAAGGCGAGCCTCTGGCTGTGGCTCTGGAGATCGCGGTGCGCGGCTGGAGCAACCAAGGCCTCCGTGACGAGCTCTACATCCAGCTGTGCCGGCAGACCACTGAGAACTTCCGCTACGACAGCTTACAGAGGGGCTGGGAGCTCATGGCCATGTGTCTGGCCTTCTTTCCTCCAACGCCGCGCTTCCACAACTACCTGGAAGGTTACATTTACAGACACATCGACCCACTGAACGACACCAAAGGTACACACGCTGTACTTCTAACCAAGTGGGTCCAATAATACTAAGCCATGCATTCTTATTATTATATTTTTTTTTTTCAGTGTGGAAGTTTATAGGAGATTGTACTTTTTAACTAATAAAGATATTGTTTAAAAGATTTTTGCCACTATTTTGTGTGTAAACGCAGGAGTGGCTGTCAGCAGCTATGCGAAGTACTGCTACCGTAAATTACAGAAAGCTGCACTGACTGGAGCGAAGAAGGTTCGTGCCTTCAGTTACTTTCAGTTCTTGCTTTAGCAGGTTTTAAGAGTTAAAATTTAATTGCATATGTTAATTTAGAACCTCATGCTTGAATCGATTAAACAGCAGCTGGTAGTGTTCATGATTTGAAATAACATTAAATTCAATCAAACCTGATGGTATTTGGCCAGTATTGGCAATTTTTTAATTGGCTTTCTGGGATGGGGTCATACTTTTGGCAAAAAAATGATATATAATTACAAGATGTGGATTTATATGACCAGTTTGACAGCAAAATATGATGAATGACATTTTCATCCTTTTTTTTTACATTTTGGCAAAAAAAAAAAATCCTCTGACATGCAAAACATTTGTTACATAATATTTTTTTATAAGCTTTCTTGAGCAAAAGCAGACAAGTCGTGACGAGCCAGTCGCATCGCTCCTTTCTTTCACGTGATCGCTATCGCGGAACTAGCAGCTTCACAGAGTACCGGTTGTCGTGAGTGAGTAAAATGCATTTAGTGGATTTTTGAAGAATGTTCAATCCCAAAAAGGTCATTTACACTCTGTTACCACTATTACAGTCAGTCCAGCAGTAATGAATGACAGGTATACATCGCTTAACGCCTGCAGTACGTTTTGTGGAATTATTTGTATACTGTATCTGTACTAGTGTACTGTTGGGTACACCAGTACAGATACAGTATACAAAAAAAATGGTGGTGCTAGTTTGTAATGCAAACTTTCTGCATGTCTTTCCAGTTGGTACTTTTCTCTCATTTTTTCCCCGATTCGCAACACTTGAAACACCTGCAAGCGATTTGTTTAAAAGAGACATGAGGTGCGCAGGCTGTGTGGACGCTGTTGTAGTCACTTTGTGCTGCACGGATATTAACCGTAGAGGATGGCTGACGAAAACATGTGATCAATTGCTGTATGAATGCATATGATAGCACCGAAATCACACTGAAGTAGCCAAAAACTATTTTGACATAATATTTTAGCATTTGTGCTTTTTAGCTTCCTTGTGGGCGAGACGGTGGCTTAGTGGCTAGGACGGTCGCCTTACACCTCCAATGTCCGGGTTTCATTGAGTTTGCATGTTCTCCCCGTGGGTGGTGGGTTTCCTCCGGATTTTCCCGTATCCTCCAACTGTCCAAAAACCTGCAGATTAGGCTCATTCCTGTCCCCAATTTGTCCATAGTGTGTGAACGTGCATGTGAGTGTGTGTAAGTGTGTGTACCCTGAGATAAATTGGCACCCATCCAGGGTGTACCCCACCTCGTGCTCTAAGTCTCCTGGGATAGGCTCCAGGCCCCCGGCAACCCTGAATACAGGATAAAGCGGTATAGACGATGAGTGAGTGAGTGATAAAGTTCTTGTGAGAAACACGTACACAGTTTGCAGCTCTTCCAATTTTTGCCAAAATGGAGTTATCTCATTTTGCTGTCAAATTGTTCATATACTTACTATACATACATACAGTATATGTATACAGTATTTAAAACAGCTGCCAGTATGAAATGTCAGTTTTTGTTCTCAGGATCTCTCTATCTATCTATCTATCTATCTATCTATCTATCTATCTAATGCAGGGTTTGAAAAAGCCTTGTATTGAGGAAGTAGCGTATGCACGGAATGCCATCTTTAGCCCCTCCATGTTTGGTTCCTCTTTGGAAGAAGTCATGGCAATGCAGAAGGAGCGCTACCCTGATCGACAGCTGCCATGGGTACAGACACGTCTGTCAGAGGAGGTATTAGGCTTGAATGGAGACCAAACTGAAGGTATCTTCAGGTGAGATGTAAAGATAAACTACTGTTCATAATCTACAACGTGGCACGACAGTACTCATCCTGGACTGAATGAATGAATGAATGCATGAATGAATGAAGCATTTAATGATGTAAACTAGTTTTTATTAGCTACACAGCATTACACAACTGATCATGACTCGGTTTTAATTGACTACATATACCAATCAAAGTGTTTGTGAATCTGTGTCCATCAGGGTACCTGGTGATATAGACGAGGTAAATGCCCTGAAGTTGCAAGTGGACCAGTGGAAAGTGCCGACCGGCTTGGAAGACCCACACATTCCAGGTATATTCTGAGATATTCTCAAAATCCACAGGTTAATCAGTACAACAACAAAAAAAAGAATAATTAATTAATTAAAATAATGCATTAAATGAAATAATAGTTATTCATAATTGGCTTTGCTATTATACAGCAGCATCCATGATATGAGCAATATAACTGTCTGTTTATCCACCAAATAAAAAAAGTCTACAGTTATACACACACATCATCCACAGACATTTCTCTTTTGCACACACTCTTTCTAATGTGAACACACACACGCACACACACACACACTCGCTCTTTTAGCCTTGGGCAATTGCACTGCTCCATTTCCCACTGAATATAAATAGCCCAATCTCCAAGTGCATTATAGGAAGAGAAGAAACAAACCCTGTCTATCTCAACAGAACATGAAAAAAGTAAGGCTTTGTGTCGAAAAAATTGAATTTTCTGTCCGTGGTTTGCTAAAAAAGTGTTTATTTAAATAGCTTGTTTATTTTAATGCATGAGGGTTCTTCAAGTCAAAGCAGGACTTTTGATTGTGCAGAATAACAGAACACAGTTACAAGAGTTCAAAACTTACTTTATTTCTCTATATAATCCCCTGCTACACTAATGTACTTATCCCAGTGTTTCACTAGTGCTTGGATACCATCAAGGTAGAAAGTTTTCTCAGTTCTAGAAATCGAAGCCATGATGAGATTGCCTGCTTCACGTCTGAAACACTGGCCTCCCGGGAACTCCTTTAATGCCTCAAACATGTGGAAGAGGCTTGGACTGAAGTCAGGACTGTACGGTGGATGTTGCAAAAGCACCCAGACGAGTTCCTGTAACGTGCAAGTGGTGTTGGTGAATGATTCCGTGCACAGTTTCCAGACAGATCCTACGTTTCACCCGACTGCACAGACGTACAGCCTGCTTTAAATCGTTTGAACCATTCGAATGTTCTACCGCGGCTAAGAGTCTCATCACCGTACTGTGCTTGAAGTCTTCTGTAAAAATCAGTGTTATGCATTCATTCATTCGATTTCCTGATCTGAATCCGGTTGAAAATTTTTTAAGGGGCTCGAAATCGCAAGTGACGTTAAGCTAATAAGCCTGGAGACGATGTTCAGCCAAGACGAATAGGCCTGAATGTAACCACAATCTTGCAAATATATAATAACTTCTTGTCTAAAAGCTGTAATTGTCTATACAACAAAGTAGGTACTATAGTTGGCGATGTTGGTGATGGTGTCCAGAGTTGTTCGAAGACTTATTTCCCTTCATTGTATGGAAAGTAACATATGAATGCTTGCATAATCTTGTATTTCTCTCTCTTTGTTTTTTTTTTTTGAACAAATCTGATTTAAAAAAATTGCTCTTTCTTTCTCAACAGCATCGTTGTTAAAGCTGTGGTACAGAGAGTTGGAAGATCCAGTAATTCCTCACGAGTACTACGAAGAATGCATCTCTAACTACGACAGTCCAGAAGCTGCTGTCAGTGTCATCCATAACCTTCCTCACATCAACAAACTGGTGCTCTGCTACCTCATCCGTTTCTTACAGGTCAGTCTTGTTTTATCTCAGAACATTAGTTTAGTTTGAAAATATACATGCAAGGACTGTAATGCATTTAGATCAGAAAAGCCATTCTGTCTGCCATGCCTGTGAACATACTGTAACGTCCCTCGTATCTTTCTTTGTGCTGGAAATTTCAGCCGTATGCAGTTGTCGAGAGTAAATTATTCATGGCATTGGTAGCAGCAAGGTTCTAAAAGAACATATTAAAGGGGAGCTCTTCTGCGAAATTCACAATAAACAAACTGAAAAAATCGGATTTTTGTGAGCTCATAGAAGAAAATCTCCTCCCCTGGAGTTCTCTGAAGTACAGTAGTGCTGCTCAGCAGTAGCTCCTTAACACAGACAATTAAACGGCACAAAGTGAAAGAATAAAGTTTGAGTTTAATGCATTTGAGGGGAATTTTTGTTTAGTTTACAGCATTAACTTGTTAAAGAAATAAAAAATATGGGACCTTAAAAAAAAATAACACTTAGTGGACCTGAAGTTTACATGGGGAGAACATGCAGAACTTCATCAGGGACCACACACACACATACACACAAAAAAAAAAGCCAAGAATGCACTGCTGTCTTCACTTCTTCATCAGAGGTGAATCTTGGTCCTCGTAGAGTCTGAAACGCTGATGCTTTAACACCTCAAAATGAAGATTTTGCTGCAGTGTGTGCAGAAGTGTGCGGACGTGCATCATCATTCGAGATCACGACATCCTTGGATATCAGTCCTCCTGGTTTAATCTGAAGTTTAGTCTTCAGCTCTTCAATAAGCGTCTCACTGTAACAAACACTGCTGATTGTTGAACCCTTTTCCTGATAATGCTCCAATACTGAGCCTTGAGAATCCCAGAAAACTGACGAATTTTCCTGCTGATTGGTTGACTTTTACCCAACTTTGTTAAGGATGTTCGAGGATGTTTCCGTTTCATACTCCATGCTGTTTACTCTTAGGCTCGTAGTGATGAATCCACGTCTCGTCACCGATAATGAGTCCCTTTCACCTTCCTTAGAGTATCGCTACAAATTTTGTATGCAGACATCCAAACGTTTCTGTTTATGTGAACTGTTTCAGCACCAGATACACCCTCAGACCAAATTACAGATGAACTGATGTAACACGCTCACGCCTGCACAGCAGTGACTGGGGAGACAGTAGCCTTAAATGCAAAGCGCAGATAAGACAAGAGAGTTTATATATATATCGAAAAAGAATTGTAGGATGATATTAAAGACACTGAGAGCACCAAGCAATGAGGCGCACAGCAATCGTCTCCATTCCTACTGTACAGCTCACAGGAATGAGAAGAAGCGCAGAGGGAGCTCCAAGGTTAATATTTGCATGCTAGCTTCGAGACGAAAGACGAAGCCGAACTAGAAGTCTTAGGCAAAAATTCAGCTTTGTCATCACGTTTGGAGAAAGGAGTACGTTGCATGGACGATCCCTTGAACACCGAACTTCTAAGTCCCCCATTATGATTTGATACACAATGGGAGGAAGATGGAGTAAAATGTTCAACTGTGAAGGTTAAAAAAAAGGATGTTTTTTTTTTTTTTTTTGTAGGCTGTAAATTTATTATACGGTTTATCAGCAGTACCAGTAGCACTTAATTACTCAGTTAACTCAGGACTCATTAACCAGTGAGGTTTATAAGATGTTTGTTTACTCATGTTAATTGGATAAGCTAATTTCAAGCTTATTAAGACATCATTACTTGCAGCCGTTGTTAAAATAAATGTTCTAAACCTGAGCCTTGTTTAACGCCACGACACACACGTCTGCATTCATTTCTTTGCCACGATGTTCTCAGTACTGTCTGAAGAGAAATGTTCTGTGTCATCATCATACCGTGGATATAATGCCGTGAAGGTACACCAGGATGGCTGGGAAATCCATTTTGACTTGTCTTCTGGACGTTGGGATTAAATGAAATGAGAAGGCTGTGTGGACGGTTCCTTTAAAGGCGGGCTTCAGACTCTGATTCTCGGAAGAGTGACATGACAAACTGTATAGAAATCTATTCAAATCTATTTATATCCCAAAGTAACATTCCTTTATTAATATAATAAAGTGTTCGGATAAAACACTCGGACAGAAGGAACATCCTCAAATTGCACTTATCATTAGGTCTCCTAAGTTATGTCATGTTGTACTTACTTACTTATTCTCACTCACATCTTCCTTTAATGCTTTACAATTTTAAAGAGGTGCGTTCGGAATAACAGGACACATTTATGAAAGTAAAAACTCCCTTCATCTCTCTATATAATCCCCTGCTACACTAATGCACTTATTCTTATATATAGTGCTCGGATACCATCAAGAGAGAAAGTTTTCTCAGTATGCCAGATCTTTGATCCGACTGTCTGCTTTAAGTGTGAAACACTAGCCTCCCACTGTATGTGGAATTCCCTTGGAGTGAGGTGGGGTGTGGCGAATAACTCCCAGCAGAGTTCCTGTAATGTGCTGTAAAGTGATGTTCGTGAATGATTGTGTGTGAAGTTTACACAGACACATGCCTGTCTTATGCAAGTTATATTATGTTATATTATATTACATTATATTATATTATATTATATTATATAGAGAAACAAAGAGAGTTTTTTTACTCTCATGACTGTGTTCTGTTATTCTGCACAATCAAAAGTCCTGGTCTCAGGACCTCAATTTTCTTGGCCTCAATTTTCTCCCTAATTTAGCCGTATCCAATTCCTCCCCATCACTAGGGGGCTCCACATTAAAACTACTACCACTTAGTCAGGAGGGGTGAAGACTATCACATGTTTCCTCCGAGCCATGTGACACCAACCGATCTCTTTCGAACTGCTCGCCCACGCACCATTGGGGGCGGAGTAACACACTCGGAGGACAGCGCTATCCACTCCTTCCGCTTGCGTGAGCACACAGACGCTGTAGAGTTGTAATTATTGTAGGAGCACTAAGTACCTCTCATCCCTCCCCTCTGAGAGAGCTCGGCCAATCAGCTCTCTCTAGACCTCCAGCTGCGAGAGGTTACAGCCGGGAATCGACCTCGTGATCTCCGGATGATAGGGCGAGCACTTTACCACTGCACCACTCGGAGGACCATCACAATCCATCGATTAAAGAATCAGGTGTTCCACTTGCTGAATGTTCACAGGAACCATCCTCGGCTAGGATTGTCATTCACAACCTTCCTTAAAACGTTTGCACTGCTCAGATGTCTTACCGCAGCTAAGAGTCTCATCACCGTACTGCAAAAGTCAACCGGTTTCATGTGTTCATTCACAGGAAATTTCATTACAAGTCTTGGTTTGACCTGAACGCATTACCCTTTAAATGCTCTCTAAGGGTTTGTATGATACTGAATAATGTGTATAACCTCTATAAGTATAAAGAAAAATGCCTAATAACAGGGAATTGCCTGTTTTTTTGTCTCTGCTTTCCCGTGCAGGTTTTCGCTCAGCCTGCCAACGTGTCTATCACAAAAATGGACGTGAGTAACTTGGCAATGGTGATGGCCCCCAACTGCCTGCGCTGTCTGTCCGATGATCCGCGCATCATTTTCGAGAACACCCGCAAAGAGATGAGCTTTATCCGCGTGCTCATTCAGCACCTCGATACTAGCTTCATGGATGGAATCCTATAGTCCACCTTATTTATATACACACACACACACACACACACACACACACATAAATACATACATACATATAATACAAATGCACATCTAGATAATCTGACATATTCACCACACACACACACACACAGAACTATAACACACAAATTAAAAACCTAATTCACAGACAAGCCAAACCCAGTCTGTATAGTCAGCTATAGAACAGGAGGCATGAACCCTAATTATTACACTGACACACACACACACACACACACACTCCCAAAAAGCACAAATTGAACCAGTTTCACATCCAAACACACATTTAAAAACACGTACATTCCATTTTAGTCCCTTTTTTTTCGAATTTCTGAATGTGTCCGATTGGAGATGGGAATGTATAGCAGTGTTTTTGTGTATTTAGTGTGTTTGTTGAATGTTTGTGTGCTAATGTGTGTGTGTGTGTTTTTTTTTTTTCCTTTTTATATGACTGACCTATGTAACTGTCTATAACGGTCTACTTGATTTTATATAATTAATTTATTTTTTGGTATTTATTTTAACAGGTGTTTATAACTACTGCCTTTTGAAACAAATTGTCAGCATCGTGTCGAGCGCGTGTGTGTGTGTGTGTGTGTGTGTGGGTGTGTGTCTCTGTATGTGTGTGTGTTTGTGTGAGCGCGTGCTTGTATGAACGATATTCCACTTAGTAGTTTACTTTAATGAAACCGATCACACAGCACACACACTTACAATACATGATCATAACTATCATATACAGTATATACTTATAGTTTACCCAGCCACAGACCCCTTGACAAACAACACACACACACACACACACACACATACACACACTGATTAGGCCTGGTGCTTTAAATAACGATATAACACACCGCCCTGCACTATGTCCTCCCTTCCCTTCAGGAAAAGCAAAGGAGAGAGGAATAGAAGGATAAAAGATGGAGGGAGAGGCTGAAGGATCAAGGCAGATAAAAAAAAATAATAATAATAATAAAAAATTGAAAGCTGTTTTTTCCCTTTTTCACATCATGTTAAGTAATAATGTTCACTTTCATTTATATCATCCTAAAATATATAAAAAATATATAAAATATTTTTAAAAAATATATCAAATCCATAAAAGAAGTAAACACAAAGTATGATATAAAAGAATAGTGAGATTTAAAAAAACAAAAAAACAAAAAAAAACTTAGGTTTGCTTCTCATTTTAGTAAATCGAAACTATTTATTAAATCGTGTCTAATTGAGAATGATCAGAACTGAGAAAAAAAGATAAACCACTGGGCAGATCAATACAAACAGCATACACAGAGCAACACACACACACACACACACACACACACAGCTTACCTGGTGCACAGACAGGGAAAGACTTAAGATCACGACTGGAACGTTAGCCTGCTCACGGGTCTGTCTTGCATTAACTGCTTTAATTGTTCATGGAATCAGGCTGAAATCCCCTCTCCCTCCTATTGGTCTGAGATCTTAATGGTGACTCTGTAAGGTAGGATAAGTCTGTCTGAATGTTGTTTAATAAACAATTTAAAAACTTTGACTGGGATCATTTCTTAATCACACACACACACTTGAATCAGTACCACTTTTTGTAGAACACAAACTAGAACTAACAGGGTGCCAATCCATCACAGGGCTCGCACACACACACATATATACGCATTATGGGCAATTTGAGAACGGCAGTTACTCTAACCTGCATGTCTTTGGACTGTGAGAGGAAACCCACCAAACATGAGGAGAACAGGAACTAAACCCTCGATCCTGGAAGGCCATAGTGCTAACTACTTTGTCACTTACACTGTAAGTATAATATACTGTATGTATACGCTCTTGCTCACCGTCTGTACCATCAGAGTCATGAGGGGCCTGGAGCCTATCCCAGAAAAAACTAAGGGCACACACATACACACTCACTCACTCATCTTCTATACCGCTTTATCCTGTATTCAGGGTTGCGGAGACCTGGAGCCTATCCCAGGAGGCTTAGGGCATGTGGCGGGGTACACCCTGGACAGGGTGTCAATCCATCGCTGGGCACATACATACAGTACACACACTATGGGCAATTTGGGAACGCCAATTAGCCTCATCTGCATATCTTTGGACTGTCGGAGGAAACCCAAGTACCCGGAGTAAACCCACCAAGGACGGGGAGAACATGCAAAACTCCATGCAGACGGGAATCGAGCCTGGCCAGGAATCGAAACCCAGACCCTGGAGGTGCAAAGCGACCCCTACATAACAGTGCTGCTATATGTATACAGTATGTGATATGAATATAGTCATGTGCGTTGTCTCTCCAGGCCACTACAGGATGGTGTCTCTCTGTATACTGTGTTGCCTTATCGTTACCAGCTATAGGATTTTTACGTTAAATTCAGCCTGCATTTTTTTTATTTAGACAACTGCATTATGACAAACTGGCAAAAATATGTGCACCCCTGACTATCATACTTATATACCTTGTTAAACACTCCATTACAGATTTTAGTTACCGCCACTCTTCTGGGAAGGCTTTCCACTAGATTTTAGATTGTGGCTGTGAGGTTTTGTGCTGATTTAGCTACTAAAACATTACTGGGTCAGGCACTGAGGTTGTGCGAAACATGTTCAAAAGTTAATTTCAAAGGTGTTTATTGGGGTTGAGGTCAGGGTTCCTGAGTTCTTACACTCTAAACTTGGCACACTGGGTCTTCATGGATTATTGTGCGTCCTGGATCACCCTGGTCCTGGTGAAACCTTATCTGGCACATTTTAGAGTTTTCCCTGTTTTCTCACAACTGCTCCATCTGAGAAAAGAAAAAAAAAGTGCAGAGTTCTCCTGGACCAGAATTGAGAACCGCTGTCCAAGACCATTGCACGCTTCCAACTTTGTCTCAACATTGTATGAAAGACTGTGACATTCAGATATCTACAAATCTTTGGCCATAGTGTACTGTCTATGGGGGGAAAGATTGTAAAGTTGCAAACCTGTAACCTCCCTTTAGCTGTTGTGAATCAAACTAATGTTTTGAGTTGTCATATGTTCTGGCTCACTAAAGATGAAGTAGTGTCACATGTTGGACATATTGCCGAGATGCATGCTAAAAAGAAGGCAGATTAAAGGGACTGTCAGTCTGGAGATGATTGCTATTACTGTGTTTATTTCCTTTTTTTGGTTATAATCTTCGAAGCAACAGGAACTCAAACTCTGAAAAGTTTGGCAACTTTTAGCAAGAGCAGCCACATGTCTTTCAAATTTGTAATGACTTT
Organism: Clarias gariepinus; assembly: GCF_024256425.1. Lineage (NCBI taxonomy): Eukaryota > Metazoa > Chordata > Actinopteri > Siluriformes > Clariidae > Clarias > Clarias gariepinus. The sequence continues at coordinate 39,472,527 of NC_071101.1, read as the reverse complement.
AAATGAAAAAAAAAAACAAAGCTTAGGAGAAGCTGTTAAGTAAATACTGTAAGAACGTAAATCACAGAGCCAGGGTACATGAGCACTTGGAAGCTTCTTGGTACTCTGGTCCGTATACTTTTTTTTTTTTTTTTTATTAGCACCATTTTTGCTTAGTTCTCCATGTCTATCTTACGTTGCTTAATTTTAAGTTGTAACAGTCAATTAAACCACTAGGTTCCGCTGCAAGGATATTACTCCAGCGGTGGTGGCTCAGTGTTTAAGCAGTGGTGACTAGTGTGTTAAAGGCTTGGTGGTGGTTTGAGCCCTGACTCCGCTAGCTTGCCTTGAGCAAGGCCCTTAACCCTGTCTGCTTCAGGGGCAAAAAAAAATGTGTGACCCTTCCAAAAAATAAAAATAAATGCCGGGTTGGCGGTGATCACAGGCAAGGGTTCTCGGTACTCAGCCAAGGTCCTGGAGGACTAGCTGTCCTGCTTTAATGCTCTATTACCCTTATGGCGGCATGGTGGCTTAGTGGTTAGCACTGTCGCCTTGCACCACCATATCCTGGGTTTGATTCCCATGCTGGGTCTGTGTTTGCATGTGCACTGTGTGTCCTCCCCGTACTTGGTGGTTTTCCTCCCACTGTCCAAAAACAGTGCAGATTAGGCTAATTGGCGTTCCCAAATTGCCCATCGTGTGTGTATTGTGGGACACAATACAATTAACTACAGAGGTTCCTACATGTGAATAGTTTACACTTACATCAATTCAGAAAATGATTATAATAATTATGTGTCTTATCTGATTAGTTAACTGATGTAATTATCTGATGAGTTACAGATGGAGCCACGCCAAATAGCCGCGGAAGTGTGAATTGCGTACGAATGGCGTACGGCTGCCTTATGCACGCCGTAGTCCCCCCTCCTTTTTCTTCGAGAAAGGCGTGTCAAGATTTCACAGTAAACACGCCCATTCAAGCCCTATTTATGCATTTACCTGGTTCCACCACTAGATGGCGCTTCGTTCTCAAGGACCCGTTAACACAAGCCAGCAATTTAGTTGCGCTGAGTTGCAATCACGTGATTTTAACAACCCACCCCCACCCCCACCGAACTGACGCTGCCAAACTGCACTAGAGATGAAGATGGCGGCTTAATGGACTATTCGCGGTAAGTGGTGTTTTTATTTATAAAATTTGTTTGGGATTAGTTTACAGTTTATTTTCCAGTTTAGTTTTTTTACCCGCCGTTTTGAAAATCACTGGCAGCACCAGCAGCGGTCAGATGTGACTTTAGATAACTTAATGATCTGTTTACCAAGTCTGGAGTTAACATTACAGCTTACTGTCAGTGTCACAAACTCACAATGTCACTCCTCTTTAATTAAAAAAGACACTAAAGCTTCGAAAATACTATTAATGTCCCTAATACAAAAGCTGCACTACCGGATGAAGAGTGTTTGTGCTCTATAACAATTTAGAGTCTGACCGCGTGTTGTCTGGATAAATTTAGCATTTATTTATTCTTTGGGTAAGAGTTAATCTGCAGGTTATATCTGTGAATATTATGTGATGCAGTTCATGAAGGACACAAGCTGAGGATAGATGTACAGGAGCTCGCGAGCTAAACGCTCATAACCGGGTTTATATTTTTCTCAATTTGGCCGTGACTTTGCGCGGTAGCCCGAGCGCTTAGTTACCGAACTGGATAAAACTCTGAAGTGTTTATCAGTTAAGGAGTGTGGGGGGGGGGAGGTGTGTGTGTGTGTGTGTTTGTGTGGGGGGAGGTGTGTGTGGGGAGGTGTGTGTGGGAGGAGGTGAGGGGGGCTTCAGTACTCGGGTAGTTATAGTTTGGCTTCAGAGATGAACTAATATATACGAGTGTTATATCGCCTAACTTATTTGTATGAAAAGCGCATTTTAATTTAATGCAGACGATACTACAGACAGACCAGGGGTTAACAATAACAAAGTTCAATGGTTAAAGTTATCCCAGTTTATTTACATTCCAAAATTCCACAAAACAGTATTTTACACACTCTGTGGTGTAGGTTTACTAATATCTTTTATATTTATTACAACTAGATATTCTGTAAAGTTTATTTATCTTTGTCTTCACTAAATTCTCCTGTTGTCTTTAATCAGAGCTCTGCTGTGGAGGATTGGGGGGTCAGACGGATGACGGTTGGCCTTTTGGAGCTACTGGAGGAGCCTGAACAAGCTGTTAAAGGGAGCTGTAGGAGGGATGACGTCACAGTGCAACAGCTTTAGAATGATGTTTGGTCAGGTCTACTGTATATTCTGAACATAGAATTGCAAAACGTCTAATACTTTAGGGGGGAAACAAAGAATTAAACAGTTCCATCTTTAATATTTTTAAAAAATGATATTTTAATATATACAAGAACCAGATAGAGACTGATAAGCAGCTGGTGTTATCCGGGTATTTTAATGACCTTTAAGCAAAAATTAAACATGTTTTCACCTGTTTTATACAAATTATTTGTTTTTACTTTTACTTTTGATTAGTTTTGAAAGAATAAATTTTATTTTTAAAGTCATGTGTGCGTGTTTTAATTGTTGGGGGATTGTTTGTGTATTCAAAAATACATTTACTTAAACCAACAACTTCAATGTGCAAAAAAATGGGACCCGACGTTGTTTTAAATAGTCAAAGAGTTGGGCTAATAATAATGATAATAATAATAATTATTATTATTACTGGTTATAGAAACGAATGAAAACAACAGTTAAACACTTGATCATATCTATCTGTGCTAGTTTGTGTTTGTGATTGTGACCCATAATCATTTTTTTTCTCAGTATAATGTTTTGGGGGGGTTTTAAGAATCCATTAAAAGAGCAAAGACAAACTTGGAAGGTAAGAAACCTCAGTGGAGAATACTGACTATGACATGGTGCTAATTGCTCTGTGTGTGTGTTTTTGGCGGGGGGAGGGGTACTTCAGACTTACTTGTCTGTGCGCAAAATGTTTGTGTTAAACCAACGGAGAAATGCAGGAGCGCGCGCGCGCACACACACACACCTCTCATCCACAACCGCTTTAACTGTTGTCTTGTAAATCGTTGATTAAACCTAAGAACACAGCTGTTCAGCATCAGTCCTAAACACAAGCGCAGGGTCTGTTTTTGTCCTTAATTAAAAGACACCAATATGTTAATTTACACAATGATAACATGTTGTTTATGTTTAATGTTTATTTTGCGGGAAAAGGTAATAAGCAATATTTAAAATAAAACAAACCAGGAAGTAAGTGTTTCATACATTAGGGTGCTGTGTATAACCAAGTGCTCCAACAGACATAGCAACAGTGTGTGCGCTGTGGGGGATTGGAAGGTGAACGAATATAATCATTTACAAGACAAAGGACGTTCAGAGGTGTGTTATACCCCCCTGCCACGGATTGCCGCCCATTACGCAATCGCTATCTTCAAAGAAAAGCCGCCGCCCCTTTTCATTCAAACGCTTTAGCGAGTGTTTTTTTTTCCCTCCGCTCGGTTTTGTGAACACAGTTGCGTTCAGTAACACGGTGGAACCAATTACATAAACAGCAGCAACAACAACCATTATGATCACACTTTGTTGAATTTATATTGCTTAAATATTTCACAGCTGTGTCCTCTTTTCATTGCTACGTGTTTATTTACTTCCTTTTCGCATCGTATAATGCACTCTAAAATCGACACTATCAAACTTGGAAATTATATAATATTCAATCAAACATCAAGTTATTAAAAGTAACGAATTTGTCACTACTCTTCTCTCATGCAGCACGGCTAAAAAGATAATAAAAATTACACCAAAGTGCTGCAGGTTTGGTGTCCGTGAGCTTTTCCTAATCAGAGTTACACGGGGGGCATTTTGTGGCTGATCCAGTTACACTCTACTTAGATATTACACAGAGGAGAGTTCACTTCTGTTCTCTTCATCCTAGCTTAATTTCATCTCATGAAATAATAGTAAGTTTTGTAAAGTCTGAGTTCATCTCCCCAGCCAGTGTTGTGTATGGACAGGGTAGCATCATGGCAGGATTGGTGTCATTTTTATTATCTTTTTAGCCGTGCTGCGTAAGAGAAGAGTAGTGACGAATTCGTTACTTTCGTTACTAGACTATTTTGTCTGCAAGTGAAATACATCGATACGTTAATAATTTACACCACGATAACATTACTGCAGACGGATCTAGAGACGTGACTTTGAGACGTTCACAGTATATTCGAACCGTAGACAGTGTTTATTCTGCATAACATTACAAAACAGCCATGTCCAATAAAACAGTGCATCTTTAATAAGCCGCATTGGTTTCCAGTCAGTAGTAAAATTAACGAAAGACTGAGAAGCCCCGTAATATATATATATTATTATTTTTTTTTTATGTTCAAATTAACGTTTCAGAGTAGCCTATATAATTTGTCTTGTCATCTGTTTACAGCGTTGGCTGATTTTGTGATTGAGACCCATGGGTTACATTGAAATATTTTATTAGTAGTAGTAAGCCAGGCTTTAGTAACCTTGAATAAATCACAATATAAGCCCTCTCCCGCGCGCACGCTCTCTCTCTCTCTCTCTCTCTCTCTCACACACACGCGTACACACAAACAAATAAAACATGAAATCGCGTAAAACCAAATGAAACTATCGCAAAAAATATATAAGCAGTAAAAATTACAGTAGTATCCTGTAGGTGATTCCTGTCCTGATAACAGGCGCTGACCCTCTGGACCTGTTTAGTTCTGTTAGTATTGTGTTCAGGTGTGAATGTTTATGGGGATTTAATCTGTCTCTGCTGCCGCATCTATTCACCATAGTGATAAGTGATTAATGTCCCATCAGATCTTTAATGGGAGACGTTATACTGGTTAAATAACTAAAGACATACTGATCCGTATGGGCAGATATTTGTTTCATATATTATGCGTTATTAATCGATTTGTTTTGCCAATTTTTGACTATCAGCGAAAAAAAACATTAGCGAAAACATCAAAAATATAACGAAAACAAACCCAAGCAGAAGTTAAATTTTAAGCGTTACTTTGCAGCAAAATATTATCTACCAGTGTATTAAACGGAAATAGATAAAATACACCGTAATGTAAAATACTGTACATAGCCCGCATTGTATTCCGTACCTACAACGACCGGTATAGATAAATTACAGATGTTACCGTATCTTTAAGTATTATTAAGGATGTCGTGAAAAATATTGCAATAAGTAGTTTTATTAATTAATTTAATCATTAATTAAAAATAGCATAAGCATCATGGATTGTGTATTGCGAGATTTAAATCTGTTTTATGAATCGTTTTTTATCCCTCTTCTTTACCACATGATCTATTTATGAAACTATGTTGACGTAAGTTATGTTATATATATATCAAATATAGTAACCGGCTGCTTGGACACTGCAGTTAACTGAAGCAGTCAATGCTCCATCTGGCGGAATTATACAGCATTGCAACCATCTTTTTAGAAAGCGCATGGGGGCGTTTATGGGGCGGGGCATCGTTAACTACGTCATCGCGGGGGATAACATTCCGTGCACGGATCGATCATGGTCCTGTCACGGTCCTGTCATGGACCTATCATGCTCCAAGCGGCTGTTTGACGTGGCTCCCACTGTAAATCTAGTGTTTTACTTTATAAAGTAACTAATTACATTAAAGCATTCCTTTCTGATAAGAGTTGAGTACTTTTCCATTACAGAAAATAAAAACTTCTCAGTGATTTCTCATGCACGTTGTTTTAGTCAAGACCTTTTTTAATTATTCTACCATCATGACTCAGCGTTCTGCCCACAATCTGCTCACTACTAACAGCGGGAATAACAGAGCGGGGGGCGGGGTATGGGGGCGGGGGCGGGGCCTGTTCTGTTAGTACTAACGGAATCACTGCTGTCTGACTCATGGATGACATAAATTGTCTGAATAACGGGTTACGTTTTTAAAAATATAACTAAATAACTAAATACTTAAATGGCGGACCTAACGCTTTAAATTACTCGTTGCATCAAAAAAGTAAAGTAAAGTACTTTGTAACGCGTTATTTTACACCCAGCACTAGTTAAATAAAAAAAAAATAATAATAAATAAATAAATTAATTAACCACTGAAACGGCGTTCTCTTGAAACTGAAACTCCTGTAGTAAGGTTCAACAGTTAGGCAGATTAAACAAAATATTTGGCAACCCTGGTCTCCGCGCATGCGCACTGCAGGGCGGTCGCCTACTTACGCGTCTGCTATGCGACTTGATCTCAGACCGGTGAGTCCAGATATCTGGCGTTTTATATTTCATCCACGTGTTATTGATTATCAAGACAAAGAAACAAACGACAACAAAGCACCGCTAATCATGTAGAGTGAACAGGATTAACAGTGACAGTCCAGGTTCAGTGTGATGCGGAGTTTGAATGGCGAACAGTACCAGGCGTTGTGTGTGTGTGTGTGTGTGTGTGTGTGTGTGTGTGTGTAAGTGTGAGTGAGTAATGATGAGACAATAACAGGACAGTTTGAGTTTGGGAATCTCACTGCTTCAGTCCTGGAGCCCTTTCAGTGTGTGTGTGTGTGTGTACACACGTGAGGATCTGGACTGCTGTCCTTCATTTCTTCCCTGCACCCAATCTGCTGCTATTTCCTGTCCCCCAAAGAGTGCTGACGTAGGAGCTTAAAAAAGGGATAAAACCATTCTGCTCATTCCCCCTGATTCCAGACTTTTAGGCTGGTGACTGCGTGTAGTGAGATGTTCGGTAGGGACACGATTTCATCACTCTCTATCATCTATAGCACTCTATCATCCGGAGATCACGTGTCCTCAGTCCTACCTAATTGAGCTGTAGCCTTACACACTTGGACACTTGGTCCACGAATGCGAGCTTGGCACAGTTTTTACCCCAGATGCCCTTCCTGACGCAACCCTCCCATGTAATCCAGTGGCTGGGGTTTGGGCATCGAACCCGGGCCATTCGCATGGCAGGCGGAACACCTACTACTGAGCAACCAGTGCCCTGTGGGAACCCCCTAGTGATAGGTGGGTATTGGATACGACACGATGTAAAGAGAAAATCAGCGGCGGGGGGGATTGACTGAAGCCAGACTAGTGGGGTGTTCGTTAGGGATAGGAATCACTAGTCACTACATGATACGTTATCACGATGGCTACATGCTGATTCGATTGAAATTGCGATTTCATAATTATCACGATTTTATAAATCTTTCAGTTCGAACACTGATGCCGTCACCGTGTTCATCAGGGTTGAGATCAGGGCACTTGAGTACTTCACGTACATGTTTTCATGGAGTTATCTGTGCAATTCTCAGTTAAACATAAGTACCACTGGGTGAACAAGGTGCATCTGCACAATGTCTATGTGTGTGTGCTGCTGCTATCTGTTTTTCAGCTGCTTCCTCAAAGGCTAGTGTATCTGATCTGCAGTACAAGTTTGCACAGGTTTTAGGTCGGATTTTATCCGGGCTTGGGACTGGCACCACATTTAATGACTGGGGATTGCACATTGGGTGGGAATCAAATGTGAGCAGATGGGAAAGCTACCCACCTAGCCCCTATGCCCTATCCATCACTATAATTCATAATCAAAAAATGAAGTAACTACAACAGTAACTGCTTATAGAGTTGCATTGGTGCAGGAATCAACCTGCCCTACGCCCACTCTCTCTGTGCACACTTTCTTTTTATAGAAAAAGGCCAAAGTTGAGGACATGATCTAGTTCCTGTTCTGTTTTTTTAGTGTTATTTTTTTTTTTTTTAGGTATTTTTTATTTTAGCCTTAGTCTTAGTCCTGGGATAAATGTCCTTGTTAGTTCTGATCATATTTAGTAAATCATATCCTATTTTTGTTTTAGTCAAGATTTAGTCGACTAAAAGTCTAGACATTTTAGTCAGAGGAACCCTTACGTATTTAGGCTAGTTTTAGTCAATAAAAACTTAACCTTTTAACAATAGTTATTATTAATTAACCCTATTGTCCATCTAGTCAAGCCAAAATGCTTTTTTTTTTGTTTTTCAACTACAAAAAAATAGGAGCAATATGGACAATACAGTGTTTTAAACCTTTGGGGGTTTTTTATATGAATTTACACACTTGGACTGTTGTAGTCACAATCATTAACTATAATTTATAACTATATTGTTTAACTATAAAGTAAAATAAAATAAAATGCATCATATGTAACATAACATAATTACCACAAAGAGACTATAAAACTACCCTGAGATTTTTATGGTATGCCTTGATGTGTCTCTTGTATGGGTCTGTGGTAGTTTTCCCGTGAGTCAAACCTGTGACTTTTCATTTTTGATAGTGACAAAAATAAAAAAAATAAAGACAGATGCTTTTTTTAGTTTTAATTTTTTTAATCACATTTTAGTCTTGTCTTTTTTTTATTAACGATATTGCATGCTGATTTCGCCACTGTTCATTAATATCTGTGACGTCTTCTCATCTTCTCGTCTTAGTCACAGGAAAATAGGTCGTTTTTCTGCATAATCAGCGTTTATAACATTGCACAGTGACACATTGTTGAAAGGAACCACACCTGCTGCATTTTCTGCATGTTTTCATAGTTTAGTGACTGTTCTTGTTGTATTTTTATGTAGTCTGGCTTACCAAATTTTTTAAATACATACATTTTAATCAAGAACTGCCATCAGCTGGTAAACAAAAAATTTATGATGACTTGTATGATTACTTGTAACATGTATCTGACAGCACAGTGAAGTAACTTTCAGGGCAGATTAAAACACCACTGCCCTGTTGTTGCTCCTATTGTGTACATTTATTTCATTTCTGTTTCTGAGACAATTCTGTAAGTTAAAGTACCGCCAACTGTAGGTCTCATTCTCCGTCATCTCTAGGTTACTAGATTTCTAAACGGAATGTCAGCGCGGGGGAAGAGGCTTGACCCCTTGACCTTTTGACCAAGGGGTTTTCCTTATCTGCTCCTGGGGCGCTGAATCCTGGCTGAGCCTGCACTCTGACCCCAACTCTGTTTGTGATTAATAAAGTACTCTTAATCGAATTTAAACTTCCCAGTCTCTTAAAGCCGGTTTTCCAGTCCAGCCGTCCTTAAAAAAGTTCTGATGCATCCCTCTGTGAACTTTCATGCACTTTTTCTTCTCGACACATTTCCTCTCCGTACAGATCAGCATCACCGGCACCTCCCTCCTCAGCCGACTTTCCAGCTTAGTCTCCCTCACAAACAACATTAAACACGTCCTTTCAGTGACACCACAATAAAGGGATATCAGGTTTAAACAAGTTCAATAAGCACTAAATTTTTTTTTTGATGTTCCTTGTAATAAAACCGTATGACCTTTTATGGCCAGTAGATGGCAGTCTTACGTAGATACCGCAAACCTCTCAGCGGAGAGCTGAAGAAGAGCAGCGATTAACTTTAGCTCGGATAGAAAATAACGCTCATAAAGGAGGCTTTCGACATAAATACCCGTTAAACATATTAAATATATATATATTTGTGCTGGCAAGACTGACGTGTCTCCACGCATGCATATCCCAGGTTAACGCGCGTGGGTGGGCAGGTGAGCCACGTCCAGCCCACAGTTGTGACGTGGCACGTCTCGAGCTCGGCGCGTCGTGTTCAGGGCTCAGGTGTTTTGATTAGAGCACAGACGCACAGGTAGGACCTGGTTATTCTTATAGGGGCTTTATTCACTTCTATTAAAATAATTATGATGATCTTTATTCATTTTAAGAAAAATAGTTTTTTAAAGTTGAAAAGTGGTTCATAGGTGCAAGATGGGTCAATTTTATTTTATATAATAGATGTTGTTATTATTATTACTAGTAGTAGCTGTAGTAGTATTAATAGTTATGTTAGTAGTTGTTTTTATTAGTGTTAGTAGCTGTAATTGTTTTACAATTGGGGTGTTCAAGTCATTCTGGGACTGTTGATGGATTTGATATTTTTTTAAATTGGCGAATTTGACATTTACAAAAGACCTCAAGCACACTACAGTGATGAGACTCTTAGCCACAATAAAACAGTTAAATGCTGCAAATTTTTGCAGATCCCACTGTACTCATTCCGAAAAATCAACAGATAACTTGTCACCAGCTTGAGAAAGAGACTCATCTGTCTGTTCAAACTGTCTGTTGACTAACACCACTTACACGTTACAGGAACTTAGCTGGGAGTTATTGCCACATCCTGACTCTCCGGGCCATTTCCCTATTAAAGGAGTTCCTGGTAGGCCAGCGTTTCAGACATGAATCGCACAGGGCAGTCAAGTCATGGCTCCGACGTACTGAGTAAACTTTATTTCTTGATGGTGTCTGAGCACTAGTGAAACACTGGGAAAATCCCTGGTTGCGGGACCCCCCCCAAAAAAAAGCTAATTGTTAATTGAAGTTAACAAGTTAGCTTTCACTTTGCCACTAAAAAGAATCGTGGCTGGTGTAAGATAAAAATAGGACAGGAGGAGGAGTCGAAAGTTGACCTACACACACGTACACGCTGTCACTGTTCTGACAGGCAGAGTCTCTTTAACATGGAACCTTTCGAGGATTTTGCAGAAATGTGACGTTGCATCGTCGTTAAACAGATCAGAAAAGACTGAGACGATTACCCACAACTCGAGAGAGAAGTACCATTGCCTCAGTTGTGATCATGGCGACGCTCGTCAGACAAAGTTCATGCATACTAATTTTATTTATTTTTAAATTTTGTCATCTTGCAAAACACTCACAGACCAAGTTACCATTCAAGGTTTTATCCAATATTTTACTGTATATGGAGAAATAAAGGGAGTTTTTACTCTCATAACTGTTTTTATTCCTCACAATCAAAAACTGTTTTGACTTGAACGCTCCTTGTATTTTTATTACTATCACCAGGGTAGTACTAATACTAGTGGTGGTTGTTTTTTATTTTGTATTAGGTATTCCAATTATTTTTATTACTAGTAGTAGTAGCGCACAGTGCAGTAATACCCGATGTGACCTGTGGAGTAACATCAAGGCATACATGTAACTTTTAGGTGTGAACATAACATTAGGTGAACATTACACCTAATATACATTTTAGATTTAGTGATGCAAGTCATACAAACTGTACAGTTTATACATACATGTGATAGTTATAAAACTATCCATCAATATGCTACTGCCCTAATTAATTTTTCCATGAAATACATTTAATTGTATTGCCCAAATTTTATATTACACTAAAGATGAGGGGGTATCCGCAGCTCCGCCTGCAAGCTACTGTTATTTGCGAATGGAGCATGTGGTCAACTTTTCGCTTCTTATGCTGCTCTATTGTTTCGTCAGCCTTTTAATTCTGCTTGTTTTATATGCTGCCTGATGTGGCATCCATTAATCCCTGTGATGCGCATTACAGGATTGTTTGTTTTGGTGGCATTTTGCAAAGTGCAAACACCACCAAGCCACCAAACAAACACAATTTCTGTTTTTTGTATATATAGATAAACTGAACGATTAAAGTCTTATTGATTGTTAGGTTAAAGGGCTGAAACGTTGTAAAATATTATGTATGTATTTATTCAGTTTGGAGTTAACAACCTTTTAACAATTAAGGAAATTAATTAAAAAGGTTTAACAGATTTTTCTTGTACAGATTTCGGGAGGTTAGAGCAGGAGCGCAAACATGTTCATATGTATAAGTTATATCAACATTAAAACTGTGTGTAAACCAGTGTTGTGTCTTTTGCTAAAAAGCTATTTGCAAATGCACCGCTGTCATTAAAAAAACATTACCTGAAGCTTATACGTTAATATCTGAACATAAATAAAATTAATAAAAATGTTTTTTGGCTATAAATACACACACACTAAGTATTTGATTCTGTTTAATAACGCATGTTATATTCATCATATTCAGCTAGCCAAAGCTGAGCTAATCTACACAGGGTATTTGTGAGGAAAATATCAACAACAAAAAAGGGAGCAGTTTCATTGATTGAGTGATTGATGTGTTAATTAATAATTGTATTATTTCAACAGCTATATTTGATATTATAAGTTAGCTAATTCGTCATTGTATGTAATGGTTAAAAAGAATTGGTTGGCCTTTTTTTTTTTTTAAGTAAAAATCCTTTAAAATATATTGTTGTGAATATTAACACACAGGATAGATATGGTTGATTTTTTAATTTGTAAACTTGCATATTGTTAATGTAGGCCTCAATACTTATGAATTAATAAGTAAAACCTAACCTTCAGGTCATAATCTTTGGAAATATTATTAGCATGAGTAAGCTAATTTCCACTCACTTGATTAGACATAGCTATGTATCCTTTAAACTTTAACACTTGTTATTAGCTTGATGGCTTGTGTTAATTTTTTTATTATATATTTTTTTTTATTCAGGAAACTTATCATTCATTTATATATATATATATATATATATATATATATATATATATATATATATATATATAGAGAGAGAGAGAGAGAGAGAGTACACTAAACAGTATGAAACATAAAGTCTAAACAGTATGTGAGGTGGAAAAATATGTTTTACCATAGTTTTGAGGTGGTAAAAAAGGACACCATGACTGCGCTTTTCCCCGAGTCACCCCGTCTCACACCTAGTGTTAATTTCATTAACGAAAATTATGATAAAAAAACTTTATCTGTGACAAAAACAAAACTAATGAAGCACCTGTCTTTATTTTTGTCAACATTGAATTTTTGTCACAATCCGCTGCGATACGATGGGCCCGTTTTCTTAATATTAAACCGGAGAAAATAAAAAACCGATGTGTAGTTCAATTCAATTTATTTGTATAGCGCTTTTAACAATTGCCATTGTCCCAAAGCAGCTTTACACAATCAAAAGAATTATTTAAGTTTGTATGGAATTTGAATGTGTATGAAGTAATATCAGAGGATAAACAGTGTGGGTACACAATTGCTGGGAAGTATACCACAGACCTGAAAAGACACATCACGGCATACCCCATAAAAATCTCAGGGTAGTGTTACAGCCTCTTTGTGGTAATTATGTATTGTTACATGTATTTTATTTTATTTTATATTATCCCTAAACCGTTGCCTAACCTATTAAGATAATAGATTGCAAATGCAAATGATTGTGACCCATAGGAGCTATCCCTACAACATTCCAAGTGTGTACATTCATTCAAAACACTGTATTATCCATACTCCTCCTATTCTTTTGTAGTTAAAAACATGGACATGCAGAAGTTATGATGGCTAAAAATAAATATAATTAGCTGAAAACATCAGATGAAAGGATACATTTTAAACATACACGCATGCAGACACAAAATAAAATATGTTTTACATGCACACACTGTGGTCACAGTGTTATAGTAAACAGTACACGTGTGCACGGAAGTTGATTATACCAGTAAGAAGCACGCACTAAGACCCAGCAGGGGAGACGATTACCCACAATTTCGCAGCGCAAGAGAGAGAAAAACCATTAACTCAGTTGTGATCACGTGATGCTCGGGGTCAAAACAAGAAGCGCATGCGTGCTACATTATACTCGGTACTTGTAAACCAAGACTTTTGTTTTTCAACTCAAAATTTATTAAAAAACTTTGTTCGTCTTGTGGAACACTCGCAAACCGCGTTCATTAGCAATCTGAGGTTTTACTATATTTAGTACAAGTATCACATGATTACAGAAGTATAACATATGTATCTCTTAATTGAGATATACATCTTTGATCTAGGAGACCCATGACACTGAGATGCCCTTTTGCCTTAGAAAATATTCGTCATTCTTTACTGCTATTTTTTTGCTTGTTTACTGGTATTTCTTGTGTAACTAGTTTTGATAGTAGTCTGGTATTTTAAGGTAAATACTTTTAAAACGATTCAGACTTTAAGGATTTTACATAATCCTATTGATATATAAATTTACATCTTTTCTCCCTGTTGGCTGAGTGGGCCAGTCCTGTATTTGGGTGGGCCAGCACCCCAACCTCACTCATGGAGCTGGTCCTGAACTTCATTGTTAAGACTAGGAAGCTAACAAGTATTCTGTGCTAGCTAGAAATCTTAGCGTAGCTAGTTCAACTAATGGCAACAAGGCAAACAATTTATCAAGTGACTCCAAGGTTTTTAAACTATTATACTATTTTTGTTATTTAAAAAATCAATTGGAGGTAGAAAATAATTCTTTTTTTGCAGTGAAATATATTTATTATTTGAAAAATCACTAACTATGTGATTTAAAAAAAGGGGGGGGGAACTCCATCAGTGAATTATATTGTCCGTGGAGTCTTCTTCAGATAGACATTCCAGAGAATCCACTTAAAGTAGCGACACATTTCTGATTTAAACAAGTTAGTTCCGACCAAGTCATCAGATTGGTTGAAAGGCATTCTACTAGTGGTGAACCGGGACGTTTAACTATATGCATCAGTGCGTCACAGGTGTTCGAATCACCATTAATTACACACACTTACAACGATTACAAAGTGTCACGAGAGAGTAAGTAGCTGCCTGCCAAAACTCGCATTTAAAATCAGTCTCAATAGCACTTTCAGCGAGAAAACACGTCGGATGATGTTACCTCATCCTAAACAACACTATGACTCGTTACTCATTGCTTTTAAGTCGTTCCGAATTGCTGCTGAACCATCTGTGTTGTTCTGTTCACAGGTGGCATGAGCTACAAAGCTAACTAGCTTCTAACACTAGGCGGAATCCCAAATCCCTCTCTAATCCCTGATCAAGGGTACTGCTTGGCGTGGTGTGTGAGACAAGGGACTGTACCCCCTACATAGTGCAAAAGCTTTCAGTTTTACACTACAGAACCCTGAGATTATCAAATGTAGTAAATCAGAGTAAATAAATCGTTAGTTTTTCAGGATTGAATAATAATAATAAATAGAACTTTATTAATCCCAGAGGGAAATTGCTTCTTCGCATATCCCAGCGTAACTGGGGTCAAAGCGCAGGGTCGGCCATGATACGGCGCCCCTGGAGCAGTTAGGGTTAAGGACCTCGCTCATGGGCCCAACAGTGGCAACCTGGTGGAGCTGGGGATTGAACCGCCAATCTTCTGATCAGTAAATCAGTGCCTTAACCCATTGAGCTACCACTGCCCCTAAACACCACCATCATGGTTTATTCTCCCGACCATTTGACTACATAGTCCTGTTTTGTTTTTTGTTTTTTTCAGTTTACAACACAGTGAAAACTTTAAACGCCATAATAAAGAGTGTTTGTGGTCATGCTCGAGGTTGTGCTGTAGTGCTGAATGTCAGGGCAACATCCTCGTGCCTACAGGCGCACCACGGTTGTGCTGATATTCAGTAAACAGCACTCCCTCCCGTGTCATATCACTTAATTAAACTCAATATCACATTTTTAGCACATATTCTACCCAAAATTCCTTCTGCTGTGGGTCACAAGGCTTCACTTGCGCGATCATTTGCATAGAGAGCAACGATCTCAGCCTCTCTGTCGCGATCAAACACCAAACTGCCACATCCCAAATGGAAGCCTGCAGAGCAAGGAGTGCTGCTTTTGTAAAAATCAATAAGATTTGGAACATGTCTTGATTGGCACCTCCACCCTGAAGACATTTAAGGAACCTTTCATGGGTGCTTCTTCTTTGTGCCATGTGCACTCTTAATGTCAAGTTCAACCAACGCAAGAATGCATTCATAACTTGCCTATTTGAGCCATTCTTTGTTACAAGCAAATAAGTATATATTTGCATATTCAGGCGTCTTTACTCTTTTGAAATGTTAAAAGAAAGACCGCGTATTGACAAATATAAGCTCCAGAAGCTCTTAGCACGCTTCACCTTCCAGCTGTACAATTCATCACTTACCTTTGCATGACACTTAACACATTTACGATGGGGAAAAAAAATCTAAGCATCTCTTAATGGAGGATTTAGTGAAGCAGAGGTGTTGGTTAGGTTCAGAGCGAGAGTCCTTTCTGCCCTTTCCAGCCTTTTGATTACTCGAGTAGTGTATTATGTTTCAGATAATCTGGTTAAGGTTTATTTTGTCAAAGGCTGTTGCCTTCAACTCTTTTAAATAAATCCAGGGGATCTTTCTTTTCTCATGACAGATGGAGGGAGACACTGGGAAGATACGCGTGATGGTGACCGGTGGCACCGGTCTGGTTGGAAGAGCCATAGAGCATGTCTTGCGGCAGGAAGGTGGAGCAAGAGAAGGAGAAGAATGGATCTTTCTTTCATCCAAAGATGCCAACCTAATGTAAAAACACCTCTTTATTATTTTATAATATATTATATTATAATGTGTGTGTATATATATATATATATATATATATATATATATATATATGTGTGTGTGTATATATATATATATATATATATATATATATATATATATATGTATGTGTGTATCCAAACTCAGTCATAGTAACAAGAGATAATAATATAGCATTTTGAAAATGATTGTGTGGAACATTTCATTTAAAATAATAATTAAAAAAAAGGCTGATTTTTCCGAGGAAGCTAGTCACATTAGCAGAACAGTCCACAGGGCCGAGCCACAGCTCTACAGCTCTGAGTACACATTAGGCAGGACTTTATTTGCATTGATTTTAATCTTTTGTAGGAAAGCCTGCACAAGTCATTCCTCTTTACCTTAGCTTTGATTCTGTAAACAGTCTAAATAAAGTTAAGCTTCTTAAAGACGTCTAAGGTTCCAACAGATAACAAGTTCCGTTTGTAATGACATATCCGGGTGTTTAGGACTTTAAAAATAGGTGTTTAAAGAATTTACGATCACGTTGTTGTCGTTCTGGTTCAAGGGATGTTGCTGAGACAAAAGCTGTGTTCGAGAAACACCGCCCTACACACGTCATTCATCTGGCAGCCATGGTGGGCGGGCTCTTTAAAAACATGAGACAGAACCTTAGCTTTTGGGTAAGACACACACACACACACACACACACACACTTAACTTAATTAGTAATGCAAGCTGATTTATGTTTATCCTTAACTTCAGACAAACATTTAGGTCTAAAGGTTGTGCTGTGCAAAGGGCATGTTCAACATTCTTTTATAAAGAATTTGAGTTCTCAGCAACTGTAATATTAAACTACTTTCATTTTTCCACTTGAAAGATTTCCAATAGTCCAAGGCATAATGAAGTACAGTACACCTTTTTATTACTGATTTTAACACCCTTTAAAAATCTATTAAACACCGTAGGTCCACCATTGTTTGCTGCTCTTTCCGAAAGCAGCTGTGGTCATCTGTGTTTGTGTTCCTCTTGTACAAGTGGCGTTTAGGTCAAAACAGGACTTATGTGTGTACACAATACCAGAATACAATTAGAAGAGTTTAATCTCTCCCTATTTTTCTGTATAATCCCCTGCTACACTAATGCACTTATCAAGCGTTTCAGTAACGCTGGAGTCATAATCGGACTGGAACGCTTGATAAGTGCATTAGTGTAGCAGGGGATTATACCGAGATTCTGGCCTCCCGGGAACTCCATTAATGGCCCAGAGATGTGGCTTTGAGCAGGGTCAGGACTGGACGCGGATGTGGCAGTAACTTCTAGCCGAGTTCCAGTAACGTGCAAGTGGTGTTCGTAAATAATGTACTATTACCATTTTATCCGTTAATTGTCAAGGATCAGGCGTTCCACACGCTGAATGTTCATTGATGTTCTCATTATCAATTTTATGAGAAGCTTCATCTCAGGTCCCGGTTTGACTTGAACACCCCATGAAATACCCCAGAGCTGTTAGATTTGCTTCAAGTCAGATGACATACCAAATTAATTGTGGTCTTACTTAAACAAAAAAAAGTGAGAAAGTTTTGTGCTCACGAAACAATGTCAAAACTTGAACGCAGTCCATAAAGGTCAAGGTTATGCAATGTTTTAGCTGGTCCTTTACCTTCTGATTACTGCTATGAATGTGTTTTTTTTTATTAAATTTTTTTTGGTCAGTCACCAATTTTCCTGAATTCTTTGTGGATTCTCATGATCAGATTTTTCAATTGTCTCTGATCATTTCTTTTCAAGGGGAAACACAGACTAAATAAAGAATGTTCTTCATAGGTCAGTTTCTTTTATATAACAGTGAGTTCCGACTAAGCTGAGCTAGGAAGCTAACTAGCTTCTAACACAATCCTGAATCTCAAATCCCTATGTATCGCCTAATCAAGGACACTACTAAGTGGGGTGAACAAATGATTATACACCCTACAGAGCACGCTAGCTTTTCATTTAATGCTCAGGCAGCGCTCCCTCTCATGTGATATTGCGTCAATAAAATCTTTTATAAATAGTTGTTTTGCATTGTTCATTGAAGGGAACACTTTATTATTAAAAATAGTGCAATTAAGAGCTTATTTTAATCGATTTGATATTTAATTGCT
Organism: Clarias gariepinus; assembly: GCF_024256425.1. NCBI lineage: Eukaryota > Metazoa > Chordata > Actinopteri > Siluriformes > Clariidae > Clarias > Clarias gariepinus. The sequence continues at coordinate 39,454,173 of NC_071101.1, read as the reverse complement.
CTTATGTACACATGGTGTTACCGACTTCAGCTGTATACCATAGGCATTCACTGATTGCATCGTCTTTCAGAGAAACAACATCTACATCAACGACAACGTGCTGCACACGTCTCACGAGTTCGGCGTGCAGAAGGTTGTATCTTGCCTGTCCACCTGCATCTTTCCAGACCAAACCACGTACCCCATCGATGAGACTATGGTTTGTAAAATTTTTGGTTTGTTTACTGATTCAGCGACTGGAAACTGAGTCCTTTTTTTTTTTTTTTTTTTTTTTGCTATCTTACCGATCTTGAATTTAGAGGGATTGTTTTTAGAAGAATTATTTGAAAAATTGTCCTCATGGTTGCATGTTATTTGGTTTTGACACGAATTCATGTGTTAATTTAAACTGATTCTTACTTGTCTCACCATCAGATTCACAACGGTCCTCCTCACGAATCTAACTTTGGTTATTCCTACGCTAAACGAATGATCGATGTCCACAACAGGTGAGAAATTACATATCGTTGTAAGAAGGGTGTTTAAGTCAAACACAGGACTTTTGATTCTCTATATAATCTCCTGCTACACTAATGTACTTATTTTATTAGTGTTTAGACACTAGAGATTAGATTAACCACGGACCACCCGTGTTAATATTATCACGATAGCTAGGGGTCAAGTTCATATATCCTGATCTGATATTAATTTTCTTTTTTCAGATTTTGTTAGAATTCTTAACAAACTTAACAAATAATTAGCTCCTACCACCCAGGACTACCTGTTCTACCTCCCAGTGTGTTGAATAGTTTACAGCTGTTGAGTCTGGTTCCTCTTATGGTTTCTTCCTACTGCCACCTCAGGGAGTTTTCCCTTGCTACCATCGCACTCGGCTTGCTCATCAGGGACAATCTGATAATTATAACTTGCACATATCTCCTCGCACTTTTTAAACTCATTTCCCTAATTTCTTTTGAGCGCTGTATAAATAAAACTTTTATAGGTTTGACCTAAGGTCAAAAAGGGAATTTTTCAGATTTTCTTAGTGTGTTGAGTATCCACTACAGAGTGTCTACATTATGTCTACAGTAATCATTGTTTCAGATCTGAATTAGTCACTGTTCAGAGGCAAACCTGACACCATGAACAGATAAAGATCATATGTACTGTGTTTAAATACTATGCTTACCTTTTCAAATGTTTTTTTTTTTTAAAACAGTGAAAGTTTTACAAAATTTTTAGCTTAATGAAAATACGTAGTCATATATCCTGTGTCTTTTGTGCAGGGCATATTTTAAACAGTATGACCGGAGGTACACTGCCGTTATCCCGACAAACGTCTTTGGTCCACATGACAACTTCAGTATAGAGGACGGCCACGTTCTCCCAGGACTTATACACAAGACCTACCTTGCACAGAGTAAGAAATACTAACAAACACTGCATACATGTTCTATCTCTCTGTAAGTCTGGATTCAGAATGAAATGCATGCCTCGATTCAGGACATTTGAAAAGTCAAATAAAATGAAAATTTCAATCAGGTATTTTATTTCACAACTGTTAAACTGATTTTGTTTAGAATTATATATATACACACACACACAGTGGATTTATTAAATTCTTAGATATCGCGCCTCAGTGGTTTCATGAACAATGGCTTATATGGTGATTATTTAATCTGTTTGAAATCATTCTGATTGAAAATTCCAAAATAACTGTTAATCTGATGAGATGTGCATTAAATGCTTAAAGTGTTTAATCAGAATATTTCTTAGTTTAAATATGAGAAGCAGAGTTGGGTATAGCGCGTTACTGTAATCTAATTACTTATTCTTATAACGCAGTAATGCAACACGTTACATTTTGAATGCATGTAATTTGATTACAGTTACCAATGTCAATAATATTACGTTTCTAGCGTTACAAATGTGTTTAAAAGCAGTTAACAAGCATGCGCTTTAATCAGTTGTCGGAGAGCTTTGTAGTTTTACATTTGATGTTGTAACGGGTTTATTCTTTTTGCACGGGTGGCACCACAGACACGAGGCGAGGTCTTACGTGTGATTTCATTTAGAAAAAAGCGGGAAAAAAGAAGGGTTAAAGGTTAATGTGCCAGGCAAACAAGACTACCTCTGCCAACATCCTGGTGCCAGACACCGCAGTACACTCCCAGAAGCCCCGTAGAGTCACAATCAAAGGGGCAGAGCCCCTCCAGTGACACAAGGGAAACACAAGTCCTAGGTGGTTTTAATGTTTATTAATGTTATGGCTGATCTGAGTTTAGACGATCATTAAGGTTTCTCTTTTTCTTTTTTGATAAATCACACCTTCTGCATTATGACTGGTTACAAGAATTACATCTCATCTAAAAATAGTCAATTCTCAAAAACGTGTTTATTCTAACAAGAAAGAAAGAAGCATGACGTTTACAGGTTTTACAATGTGTTTACATGTCTGATACTTACCAGCTGCAAAGTTTTACAGCACCCCACTCATTCCGATTGAGGTCTTTACATGATGCAGTTTTATTCTGATAAAAAAAACTTTTTATGCGATTATTACCTTTATTAGTATGCAGCTATTGATATATCCTGAACAAAAATAACCGATGTTAAGTATAAACCTTTTATTGTGTCAGTCGGTAAAAGGAAAGCAGCAAGATTAGTTGCGTAATTAATGTTTTAGCAGTGCTTCTGTTTCTTTCCCAACAGCAACTCATGAGTCGCCCGAGGCAGGAATTCATATACATAAATATAAACAAGGCGTGCGGGTTTTGGTTGACTTGTCACATTTAACTATGTCCGTTTATTCTGTAGGAATACGATAATAAGTTCTAACTCAACCAAACAGAGAGCTTTAAAGTGTTTTTTTAAACACATCTTAAGGTTATTAGGATTAATCTATTAGTATTAATATTAATACGGCTGTTATTTTTTTGGTATTGTTCAAAGCCTAATTAGCTGGTCCATTGGAAGAATAAAATAGAGTTATAATAATCAATTTATGTACGGTTCATACTAAAGGCATGAGTGCAGTGAATTCTTTATTCAAGATTTAAATAACTTTTTTAATCCCAAAGGGAAATTGCTCTTGTATTGCTTATACAGTCGCTGGACTGGTTTAGGCTAAAAGTTATTACTAGGCCCTTGGTAAATAATGACTAAGCCAGGAGGCTCATGACACACGAGGAATAAAACACGGTCTTTAGTTTAATATTTCAACATCCCAAATTTTCTGGTTCCTCTTATACCTTATACCTGCTATAATACATTATAGATTATGATCTTGGCAGTGGCTTGCGTAACAAAAATGTAATTGGATATACCTCGTTGTTTATTTTAGCCACTGGATAAGGGAGGTGATGAACTGTCTTAAACTGGAGAAAATTTGGTATACAGTTAGTGGGTCTACTGACACATTTTATAGTATTTGGCAGCCTTTCTTAACTTTTGCTGAGGGCATGAACGCAGATAATATAGTACCGTAAAGGAAGAGTGTGTAAAGATTACTTATTATTATTTTATTTTAAAAAATTGTCTGGTGTTGGGGGGGTGGGGGGGTTTGGTTTTGTTCTCTTTTGTCGTGTTTTGTTGTTGGTTTTTTTTCTGTAAAGTTTGAAATAAATAAAAAAAACTTTGATCAAAAAAGAAATCGTTCGTTACGCAATAAAATAGGCTTCACGCCAACTTAATCCCTAAAAATGAAACCACTATCCTTTGATTACTACTATTATATTACACAACTTTAACGGAAGAGTATATTGCACCATGATCCCTAAACACGCAGTCTAGTCTGTAAGTTTTTTACAATAAATGACTGGGATGTTATTTTCTTGGTGAAGGAAAAGCCATTCAAAACATCTAGCCAAGTGACGATCCCTCTGGTTGAGGTAGAGGTATCATTGTCGGTATACAGTATACAAGAGAACTTGACACATGAATGACAGTTCTATCCAGGATATAATATTTCTGATATAAGAGTATAACTAATGTACCAGCTAAATGCGTCACTCAACAGAGCCAATCGGAGCTATAGTTTACAGTGTGTGAGTGCCAGGTAAAAACGGAAACAAAGTACAGCAAAAAAAAGAAATAAAGAAAAAGACAATAGATTACAAAAAAAATTCGGTGATAATTAAGGGAGGATAAAAAAACCAGTTTGTCTCGTTTGTGCCGAAACCGTGACGATGATAAAAATGAGTAATGTGAAGCACCACCATGAGACAAAGCACAGGTCGTTTGAGGAAACATCTCCGCAGCAGTCATTTCATGTTTATTTACAGTCCAGCAGCATGCAAATGAAGCTTCACTAAAGATCTATTAAAGCTTGTTGCTTATATTCCGTAAAAATACAAGGAAATATACACAGCCATCAAAGTTACGATTGTAAACATGTTCAACAAAAATATATTTTTTTAAATGCTATGGAATGCTATTCAATTTATTTTTTATAGACTTGCACTGACTGTGTATATGGAGATCTGATTCTACACTTACAAGCAGAAGTTTCAGATTAGAAATAAAACTCTTAAAACAAAGTTTTAAGAAAAAAGAAGTTTCAGATTAGAAATAAAACTCTTAAAACAAACAAACAAAATGTCTGCCCAGTTTTGACATAAGACTAAGACATACCAGAATGTGGTGAAGAAAAATATGGAGTCACTGGTGTTTATTGATGATAGAAGATGCAGGATGCATTCTGAAGTGCATAGAGCTATATTTTCCGCTTACTGTCAGTCGAATGCTGTGAAACTAATAGGATACCACTTCACAGTACGGTTTAAAACTTAGTGACGATGATAAAAATCACTAATGTGAAGCGCCACCATGAGACATGGCACAGGTCGTTTGAGGAAACATATCCGCAGCAGTCATTTCATATTCATTTACAGCCCAGCAGCATGTAAATGAAGATGCACTAATGAAAGCTTGTTGTTTATATTCCATAAAAATACAAGGAAATATACACGGCCATCAAAGTTATGATTGTAAACATGTTCAAAGTAGATCCTGGTTTAAAACATTGTTGTGATTCCTAAACAATGCAATTGTTTTTTTCTTTTTTGGTAAATTTGTTGAATTTAAACTAAAAGTCTACACTACAATTACATCTCTATTGCTTTTCAAATCAGAGCTAAAAATAGACATTTGGGTAAGAATTCTGTCAAAAACTCCCAGATTCTTCTGTGAATGACGTTTCCAATTCCTCCCACATTAAGGCTACTCCTGCCACTCAGTCAGGAGGGCCGAAGGCTATCTCTTGTTTCCTTCGAACCACGTGACGCTAGCTGACCGCATCTTTTCGAACTGCTCCCTCACGAACCGTTGGGGATAGAGTAACACACTCGGAGGACAGCGCTATCCACTCCTTCTGCTTACGTGAGCTCACAGATGCCCCTCATTGGCTGTAGAGCCGTGATGTGGGAGCACGAAATACCTCTCATCCCTCCCCTCTGAGAGAGCTCGGCCAATCTGCTCTCTCTAGACCTCCGGCTGCAAGAAGTTGCAGCATCACCCGGGAATCGAACCAGCGATCTCCGGGTGATAGGGCGAGCACTTTACCACTGCGCCACTCAGGGGCCAAGTAATTTAATTTTGACTGATTGTAAAATCGACTAGGTACATTGAGCGGTACTCCAACTTATCCAACATTTGCTTGGCTTTATCTACTATAGAGACACATTAAAACAAGTTTTAGATGCCCCAAAAATATTTAATGATGAATTAAAATAAAAAAAAGGGTTCATGTCCTGGTGTCCAAGACATGACTATGAGAATTTTGGCTGTAACTACTGCAGGAGCAGTAAAAAGTAATCAGATTTGAGAATTTAACGTGTTCTACAGTAAATCTTTGCTTTGACTGTTGTCATGACCATATGACAAAGGTTTCATTGTTTGTTTTTACTGGAAGACTGTTTTATTAAGCTTCATGTTTCCGTGTAAAATAGTATAAATGGCAACCACACCTGGCTGGAAACTCGAAGCTACTGGGCTGAATGTCATCCCGGGGTATTGTAATGGCCATCACAAAAAGTGATGTGGATGTATGCTTCTGCAATGTAGTTAGTTCATTGTGATAAAAGTTCAAAGATGTTTTAAAGCTACATAATACAGTATTTATAATAGTTTAACATTATTAGTGCATGTAATCTAGAAGACCATGAGAGCAAATGGGAAAAAACAAAAAAACAAATACTACAAATAATTTACATACTACTATTTTAACTAATCTCTAAATGGAAATATTTGGAGTCTGCACATTTAACCTGTGTCTGTTTTGTGTTGCAGAGGAGGGGACAGCTCTGCAGGTCTGGGGCTCTGGCCGTCCACGACGACAGTTTATTTATTCACTCGATTTGGCTCGCCTCTTTCTTTGGGTGCTCAGAGAATATAATGAGGTGGAACCAATCATATTATCAGGTAAACACTTTATACACACATACGAGGGGCGGTCAAGTCACACTGTGACTTGTGATGGAATTTCTGGTAAAGGACGGCATAAAAGAGATTGACATTTACAGAAGACTTCAGGCACAGAACAGTAATGAGATTTTTAGCCGCAGTAAAATATCTGGGTGATGCAAATGGTTTAAAGAAGGCCGTACATCTGTGTGACAATCTGGCCAAGGTAGGTCTGAGTCCATTGTAATCGAACTGATCTTCAAAATCGACAGATAACTTGTGGAAGAGGTGCATCTGTCTGTGGGAACTGTACGCACAATCATTCACCAACACATTATGATAGCTCTGCTGGGAGTTAGTGCCACGTCCCCCGTACAGTCCTGACTTCGTTCCAACCATTTCCAAATGTTTGGGTCGTTAAAGGAGTTTAAGTAATTCAGGCAGTCCGATCATGGCTCCGGCATATTAAGAAAACTCTTTGTCTTGATGGTATCGGTATCCAAGCACTAATGAAACGCAGGCATAAGTGGCGTTCCTCCAGGACCAAGGTGCTCCATAAATTAACAGAAACTAGTTAAGTAGGACGCCTAATTAGCTAACAATCTAAGACGAACCAAATTTACACCATAAATTATTACAAACTATTCTAAAGGACTATACAAAAGACATTACTATACAAATGATACCACAAGACAACATCAAGTGCATGTGCAAGCGTCCAAACAGTAGCAGCCACAAGGCAACATGACACAATGCAATAAATAGTGGATTGAGTGCAAGTTAATGGAATCATAGATTAGATAAAAAAAAAGGAAACATTTTTTCTGAGTAGCAGCATAGATAAGAAAAAGTTCTTGTGCAGATAGCAGCTGATAATATAAACATTTTCAAGTTTGGTGTTTGAAATTTGCTCGGTTTATCGGACGGTTATAGATCAGCGTGTATGCGCATGTGTGTTTATCAGTCCAGTCTCATTTTATAGAGGTAAATGTTTATCTAAATGAGTGTGTGTGTGTGTCAGTCCAGTCCTTTCTTATTGAGGAGACGGATGCCATGTGGGTAGAAGCTGTTGCACAATATGCATGTGTGTGCCCGATTGCTTCGGTACCTTTTTTCCAAAGATGGCAGAAAGGGGAAAATTGAGTGTGATGTGTGTGTCCGTTCAGCCACAATGCTGGTGGCTTTGCAGATGCAACATGTAAATGTCTCTTATTTGTCTTATTTACATTCAGAGACAGGTTGTTGTCATTACACCAGTCAGTTAGGCTCTGTCCATTAGTCAGTTACTTCCTCTCTGTCCGCTGACTCGTCGTTCTTGCTCATGAGACCCACTACGGTCGTGTCATCAGCAAACTTGATGATGTGATTGGAGCTGTGTGTTGCTATCTACACAATCATGAGTCAGCAGTTTGAACAGTAGGGGACTGAGCACACAGCCCTGAGGGGCCCCAGTGCTCAGTGTGGTGGTGCTGAAGGGGCAGTTCCTGATCCTCACTGACTGAGGCCTTCCGGTCAGAGAGTCCAGGATCCAGTTACAGACGGAGGTGTTCAAGCCCAGCAGGCTCAGCCTGTTGGTGTTATCAATCAGGTGTTGAGGGATGATAGTTTTGAATGCTAAACTGAAATATAAGTACAGCGTTCGAATGTAGGTGTCCTTCTTGACTAGGTGTGTGATGAAGATGGTGTCATCCGTGGAACTGTTAGGACAATCAGCAAACTGCAGTGGGTCCAGTGAGGGGGCAGCAGGGTATGGATGTGTTTTTACTGGATTACATGGAGGAAAAAAAAGGGTGTTTTTGCTCTCATAACTGTGTTCTGTTATTCTGCACAATCAAACGTCCCGGTTTGACTGGAACGCCCCTCGTACAATCACCCCAGAGACATACCATAACATAACATAACATAACATGTCAGCGTTTAAAATGTGTCTGTGAAATAACTTATTATGTATATAAACTTATTATGTAAAAAAGATTATGAAACTGTAATTAGTTTTTGCTCTCTGTTTCACACATCCAGTTGGAGAGGAGGACGAAGTATCCATCAAGGAAGCCGCGGATGCCGTCATCGAAGCGTTCGGGTTCAAAGGGGACGTTGTTGTATCCTTCACACAGTTGCACACTTTCTCCCGAGACACTTTAAGCCGGCCCACTGTATAATTTTTTTTTTTCTGGTTAATTCTGGTTGACCCTTTATCTCGTATTAGCCTTGACCTTTTGTGATCAGTATGATACAAGTAAAGCTGACGGGCAATTCAAGAAAACAGCCTGTAACGCCAAACTCCGCAAATACCTTCCTGACTTCACCTTCACGCCTTTCCACAAAGGTAAAAAAAAAAAAAAAAAAAAAAACACACGCGCGCACAGAAAGATACAAACTAGTGTAGGTACTGTTAATCTACTGTCGGCATCTGTTAAAAGAAATAATCTGTACAGTTTCTCAACCTCAGCTACTTTACTCGAGTTAATAACGCACCTCACATAGTTGCCCTGTAAATTTTCTTTCTTTTTAATGTGACTGACTGACTGTTATGTACAAATAGTCCATCCTATATTCATAGCTTTAGTTTTCATTTGGGATGCATTTATCACTTCATTCTAATAAACTTTGTGTTTTTGGGTACTTCACAAACATCACCAACCAAACACACACACACACACACACACCAAAGAAACTCATATAACATACAGTATACCTAAAGAACTTGGGCTTTTTAGCCACCACAGCTTCATGATGGCACGCATACACTTACTTACCTCATAGCACGTGCAGACAAGTGTGTTGACGTGGATCTTACTTCTGTCTTTCTTCAGCCATCAAGGAGACCTGTGATTGGTTTGTGGGTAATTATGACATCGCTCGCAAATAAGGATAACTGAAGTACATCAGGACTCTCGCTGCAACATGTTACAGGACCCACCTACATTATTTCACTTCAAAGTACTTAAGGGAGGAACTGAAGAAGCAAAACATTATTATTATTATTGGAGAACACCTGCTCTGGACCCAAATGTAATGATGTAAGAGGGCTTGACTATATCAAACTATAATATAATTATAGCTAGCTCCCCAAAGTTAATTCTTTTTTTAAAGCTGTGCCAACTTTAACAATTTGTTTTTATTAAAAAAATGACTTGTCATATAATTTATAGTAATCTTTTGTCATCTGTGAAAGTTTGTTCCTGTTTTACTCCCTAAAGTCCCTGTTCTGCGTGATCAAAAAAAACAAAAAACAACAACAATGTGACACAGAAATATCCATCAGTATCCGCCACCTTTTCAGTAGTTGCTATAGCTACAGTAATATCACAATAAGTTCTTTAGTATAATTTAATTTGCAGAGCCAGGTCATTTAGAAACAAGTGACCAGTCAGATTCAATATTTCGACATCACTGTGGTGTCATTTTCAGTGGGTTTGTAAATTCCTCGGTGCAGGGCATTTCATTTGTTGTCATATTTATCCATGTATGTTTGTCTTGTTTTTTCTTACCTTTTTACCCCTTTAGGCCTTTTTCTGATCATGTGATTTGACAGGTTAGAGAATAACAGTCGGGGTAGCTTTTGAATCTTAAAATAAATGCTTGGCTCATCAATAGTGCCGTTCTCCAATATTTTAGATTAGTTACACATGAAGTAGAATATTTTAATCCTTTGTCCAATTTAATTTCCATAATTAAGGGATTATAGCTCATGAAAGTAAAGAAAGAACAACCTGTATCTCAAAATATTTACATATTCTCTAAGATCAAAGACTCACCCAGCAGACAAGCTTTGTTCCTAGCAATTATGTCATTTGTCATAACTAACATCAATTGTAAAGGTTTAAATCATACCTTTTTAGGTAGCTTTAAAGTTTGAGAAGTAGGGATTAATGTTTCTAACACAGGAATCATGATTGCATGCATCCTCTTATACAAGTTATAAGCTCATTCAGTTATTTAGTTATGTATCATGATTCCCCCCCCAAAATTTTTATTTTTTTCCAATTTCAATTTTCTCACTTATATGTTTGTATTTGAGGTGGTAGAATCCGTAGCTGTTCCTCCATAATGTTCCATGTGGCGCACTCTAAACAGTTTACACATTGGCAGACGGCACAGTGTCCTGTGTGGCTGCCTCCTGTGGCAGGAGTTTATTCAGAATCATAGCAAAAAAAAAAAAAAATTATATATTACATTGAATTGAGATATTTATAAAATCGTGATACTAAACGAATCGCAAATCTCTAGGTATTGTGACAATTTAGTGTAACTGGTCCCTGGTGGTTACCGTCCATAATAGGCATTAAATCCCATTAAACACTATCTCTTTCCTACTTTTTTTGAATTTATTTTTGAGGTCAAGTTTTTTTTAAGTGAAATCTGGCATGATTTTTAAAGATGACGGTCAGTTGTTTTTTTTTACATAGAATGATAGAATGTTTAATATCTGTTCTCTTTATGACCAAATGTGGAATGTGATGGAACCTTTTTGTTACTGCCCTGCTACAATTTACATTTTCATATATATTAATATCTGTTAAATACAATTCACTAGCCATTTTTTTATTCTGATCGGTACAGGATTAGTAAATAGTTGTATGTAGTTTATATGATATTTGATGAGTAGTGGCAGTTTTGATCAGTGGACAAATTAAAATGTTGCCTTTTTTTTCATTTCCTGTAAAATATTAAACATTTGATATGTAATGAAATACCTTGCATTGATTAAACAGATATAGAATAAATCTGCATGTATACAAAACATGACTTTAAAGGTGTAAAAGGTTTATAATGTGATGGTTAAAAAAAATTGTGTGTGTTTGTGTTGTATATAGCTGTATTTATTCAGTGCAATGTTTAACAGCAAAGTTTTAACAACAAATGAAGAAAAGTAGAAAAATTAATTATCTATTTCCAACCCAGTGATTCTGTTTTTACTAGTTTTTTTTCTGACATGTGTTATATTTTTCACTGGGATGTTAAAAGTTGCACAAAGAGTAAGTTGTAAGAGTAAATACAGCTGAATGAAGAAAAAATTGTCTCTCTCTTTATTTCAGCCTGCAACAAAATATGATTATTTTAAAGGGGGATTAATGACATGCATTGAAGAAGTGAATATGTTTTAATACAGTGGTAGATATATTGCATTAGTATTACTATTTCTGTTGTTTTTGAGGCAATTGTGATTTGTGCATAACTTCTTTTACAATTTTTTGTTTGTCCTAAATACACATCATTCCCCCTTGTATTGATTTGTAGATGACAGTATCTACAAAGAAAGAATAATCAAACCAAGGGCCTTAGTGTAGCCTGCAGGACTGAAATCCCTGAATGCTATAGTGAAGCATGCAATAAACAAAGGCCATATTAGTTGGTCATATTGATTGTAATATAGATTACATTCCATAACGGTATCTACAAAGAAAGAATGATCTGTATGCCATTCAGGATAGGGATGCTTTTTAAGGCTCGTGATTATTTTAATGACCCATAATTATACAGTAGGTGAAAGTGTAGAAGTATACAGTACAGTCTGTCCTGTGCTCTTTAAGACTAAACAAATAGACCATCTCACTTTTTCAACAGTCATTACAAAATACAAGGTGACACAGAATAACAGGAATTTTGGAAATGCGTATTGGTAGCCATTAGCAGCTGGTAGCACTGCGGGTTAGTGACATTTAGCAAGTAAACACTCCGCCATTTTAGTAATCATGGATCAGTGGAATGGGCAATAAAATGTATTTCTTTTATCACTTCTAGTTTTATTGAATTGTAAAAAAAGTTCCCGTTTTTTGTGTCACCTTGTACCTGGATCACACATGAAACAATCATGAATCTTGTGGAAAGAAAAATTTTGACACTTGCCCAGGCTTTTTTTTTTTTTTTTTCTTCCAAACCGGGACTTTTGATCGTCCAGAATAACAGAACACAGTTACAGAAGTAAAAACTCCCTTTTATGTTTCTATATAACCTCCTGCTACACCACTCAAACAGCGTCTATGCGGCTTTATCCTGTGTTCAGGGTCGTGAGGGGGCCTGGAGACCAAGGCGGGGTCTCGCCCTACGCACACTACGGGCAATTTGGGAACGCCAATTAGCCTAATCTGCAAGTCAGTGGGAGGAAACCCACCAAGCGCAGGGAGAACATGCAAACTCGATGCACACAGAGACAGGAATCGAACTCGGACCTTGGAGGCGACAGTGCTAACCACTACACCACCGTGCCACCCCCTGCTACACTAATGCACTAGCATCAAGGGAAAAAAGTTTTCTTAGTACACCAGAGGCATTGTCAGACTGCCTGCTTAGCGTCGGAAACGCTGGCCTTCAATGAACTCCTTTAATTTAACAAACATGCATAAATGTGACATTTGAGTGATGTGGCAACAACTTCCAGCTGAGTTCCTGTAAAATGCAAGTGGTGAATGAGTGTGCACAGTTACCACAGACAGATGCACCTCTTTTGCAGGTTGGCGAGAAGATAGAAATCTTACCGTACGGTAGTGAAGTGTTGATCTGTTACCCTGACACAAAGTCTTTTGTAAATGTCAATGGCTTGTTATGCATTTAATTCATGAGAAAATTCATCGCTTACCCCTGATTTGGCTCGAACGCCCCTCAAACCCCTTTTGGCCATACATTAGACCACCCAACAAACATTGAGTAGGCCCCTCCCCCTTTGCCACCAAAACAGTGGACACACCTAACACCTTTGGATCACTTTTGGTATGTCATGATCACTGCAGTCTGTGAAGATCCCACAAGAATGACAGTTTTGGAGTTGCTCTGACCCAGCAACTGATCTAGCCTTTACAATTCGGCTCCTGTAACAGTAGCTACATTTTCAATATCTCGTTACAATGGTGGCTGGAGGTGGGTGGGGTATATTAGGCAGCAAGTCATCCTTTTTTTCCTGAAGTTGATGTTGAAAGCAGAAAAAAATGGGCATGCATAAGGATTTGAGTGACTTTGAAAAGGGCCAAATTGTCATGACTAAAGCACTGGGTCAGAGCAACTCCAAAACCACAGGCATTGTGGAATGCTCCCAGGCTGCAGTAGTCAGGACATACTGTACCAAAAGTGACCCAAGGAAGGAAAACCGGTGAACTAGTGAGAGGGTGGTGAAAGGATGGCCATGGTTTACTGATGCACATTGTGAGCGAAGATAGTGAGGAAAAGGGGTTGTGATAGAATGCTGTTAGAACACACAGAGTATCACTGTTATTACATACTTCATATTAGACAGGTGGTCCTTATGTTATGGCTGATCAGTGTCACAAAACCTCCTAGGTTACGTGCAGGAAACAGAAACGTGCGGTTCTTCTCATGAGTCTTCTAGGCCGAGTCGTTTGTTCTTTTGTCACGTGACTCCCATAGACGCTATGCAGTGCAACAGATTCAAAGGAACGAACGACTCGGACTAGAAGACTCGGGAGACAAACCGCTCAGTTCCGTTCCCTGTGTAATACACTGCATAGCGTGTATGAGAGTCACGTGACAGGAGAATAAATAATTCAGATCAGACGATATTATATCTCAGCTACTCATTCTGTTTATCATAATATATCCTTAGCTGCATTGTAATATTTTCATTACTGGAACTATAGCCAAAATTTGTGTACAGTGGCTCTCTTAGGCAGAGAGTTTGTGTGTTTGTTTGCGTGTAAACGCGAGCGACCCCCCCCCCCCTTCAGCCCCCCTTCTCTCAGGTTGCCAAATAAACACACAAACTTCTCTCTGTCGCGATTGTTTTCAAAGGTGAGGAGCTGTTTAATTTGTTTTTTTGTTGTTGTTGTTTTACTTACAGCAGTGATCCTGTTAGTATGCGCTCACATGAGTGTGACTAGAAACGTTCCTTGCTAATTTTTAAATGGTTTTAAAAACGGTCTATCCGTTAATGTGTGTGTGTGTGTGTGTGTGCGCGCGCACATTTTACACACATACACTCTGCGTGCACAAACGAAAACCCTTATCTGTCGGGATTTATTTTTACATTTTTTTTAAAGGACAGGTTAATTTGTTTTATTTTTACTTTATATTTTGTATTAATTATATTTATGTATTTATTTTTTTGGGCTGTAGAACGAATAATTTACGTTTTCATTATTTCCTATGGGAAAATTAAATTTGGTTTACGAGTGTTTTGAAATACGAGCCCACTTCCGGAACGAATTAAGCTCGTAATCCGAGGTTCTACTGTATATAGTAACGTGTTGGGGGTCTGTTAATTAAAATGTAACATTTTATTTTATTTCTGATCAAAAAAATTAATTAAATGAACTAAATGACTAAAAAAAAAAAAGATTCAAAGAACGAGTCACTAAAATGATACAAACTTCCCATAACTAGTGTGTGTGTGTGTACAGTATATAATAATAATAATAATAATAATTATTATTATTATTATATTATTATTATTATATTATTATTTTATTATTATTATTATATACTATATATATATATATATATATATATAGTAACCATACATTCGATACATACATATTGTTTTAACTTGCAACTATGTAACTTGTAACTACTTTGAAGCTCACATCAAAGACACCTGTCTTAACGGCTATTGAATCCACCGCATTGCGTTTAGTGGGACTTTTGTTTTTAAATATCGGATCACACTTCCGCTCTTCGTGGCACGTGTGTCTATGTTTTAGCCTAGTTAGTTCTGTGCTTATTCAGAGAAAATATATCATTAAGAAATTAATTAAAAATTTAATTAAAATAAGAAATAAAATAAAAATACCCCTGCACGTGCACCCCAGCAGCTGTAAGTACACCAATGCTCCACTACAGTGCACTCTTAGACTCTTAGACTTCCTGTTCACAATCAAGGCATTCAGCTATCTGCAAGTGTTCAAATCGCACTGCTTATACCTTGTTGTTATTATTATCATTATTGTTATTATTATTAATTTTTTTTCTCCAGGAGACCATGGAGGAATCGCCTCAGCTGAAGATTGGCTTCATTGGAGCAGGAAACATGGCTTATGGAATAGCAAAGGGCATCCTCAGATCTGGTAGACACTCTTATATAATACAGTATAATTATTATTTATTTAATAACTATAATAGACAACTATAGAGTGCATTGTAGATTTGGAGTTTCTTTTTCTTTTCTGATTGCTCCAAAAAAAAAAACAACACAACACAAAGGAACAAAATTCAATCTGAAAATGTATCCAAACTGCCATCTAGTGGCTGTGAGAAGTAATAGCAGGCTGGAATCCTGCATACAGTACAGTAAATGCTTTAAAAAAATCCTTTTGTAGCAAATAGTCAAAATTAAATCTAACCAGTTAGAGGAAACAAAGACAAATAGTAACTGCATGTTGTCTATGATAAACATACTTGTTTCTGTTAAAATTAGGAAGATTATGTTGTAGGGGATCTGGCTCAGTTGTAGGCCTTTTGTCCGCCGCGTGGAAGGCCCGGGTTCGATTCCCACCCAATGCCTAAACCCTAGTCGCCAGATGCAGTGCCGGTCCGGATAAAATGTCAGGAAGGGAATCCGGTGTAAAACCTGTGCCAAGAGCAGCCAAGAGACGAAAAAAAAAAAAAAAAAACGTGGTGTAGGGGATTGAGTAGAAGTGTCCAAACTTTTTTTTTTTTTCAAACGAGCTCAGATTCGAACATCAATCTCCAGTGTACCGAGTTAAACTTAAACAATTACTATGAACTTCACTTTTAAATCCAGGATGAGAATTACTGCCCTTTTTGCACATTATTTCTTCTGGTTCAGCAACCAGATGTAACCAATTGGAAAGACTAACATATTCACCTATTAAATTGTTGTTTTTAATGCATGAATTTAAAAATCTACTTCAGTCAGTCAAGGACTCATGACAAAGAATTTACAAAAATATTCATGCACAGTTTTAAGGGGTTGTAACGGTGCACGTATTCGAATTCATATCATTCGGTACAGGACGTTCTGAAAAAAAAGATGTTAATAATGTAACTTTAAATAAGGCTTGTCTATTTAAAAATATATATATTTTTATTATATTTAAAAAATAATATACTCCATCCAGATTGTACATGTACACGTACACAAATATGAAGGGCAATCAAGTAAAATCTGGGACTTACGGTATGGGATGGTGATGAGATGCTTAGCTAAAGTAAAACATTTAAATGGTGCGAACGTTTTTAAAGAAGGCCGTACATCCACGACGGAGGTGGCACAGAGACCGCTGTGAATCGTTCCCGTGAATATTCAGCGAGTGGAACACCTGATCCTTTAAAATCGACAGACAACTTGTACAATCCCCTGTACAATCCTAGATCCAAGCCATTTCCACATGTTTGGGCCATTAAAGGAGTTCCTGGGAGGCCGGTGTTTCAGACATGAAGCAGGAAGTCGGATCATGGCTCCGGCATACTGAGAAAACCTTGGATACCTTGATGGTATCCAAGTACTAGTGAAACACTGGGATAAGCAAGCAAAAGTCCCGGTTTGACTTGAACGCTCCTTGAACGAATTTATCTGCATGTTTACATTTACATTTAGGCATTTGGCAGACGCTCTTATCCAGAGCGACTTACATTTTTATCTCATTACACATCTGAGCAGTTGAGGGTTAAGGGCCTTGCTCAAGGGCCCAACAGTGGCAACTTGGCGGTTGTGGGGTTTGAACCTGGGATCTTCCGAACCATAGTCCAATGCCTTAACCACTGAGCTACCCCTGACCCCATATGTTCATTATGTTCATTAATATAGCGCTAATACTTACAGTACAAATCGCTTACTTTGACGCTAAGAAGTTTACTTTGTTTATTTATGATTGTTGATTTGACATCATGAAACTTCGGAGCACTTTCACAGAGAAGGTTATTTGTTCACATGAGTTTTACTGTACCGTATATGCAAGATCTAATTGTAGCGTTGCCAAATGTTCAGTTTTAAACCCCGATCCTGGATTTGTGTGTTCTGCATTGTTAGGTGATGTCATCGCGTCTAATGTCACTGTAAGCGCCCCGTCTGAAAACAACTTTCCCCGCTTCCGGGTAAATCGCGCACACATTGTATGCACGATGAAGTATAAAAAACTCACAATGCAATCAAACATGCTTCCATAATTCTGGATTAGGATTACAATTTCCTAAAATCTATATCCTGACCTCCAGGCAATGGGAGTTGCAGTCACGCACTCAAACGAGGCAGTTCTTCGTGGTTCTCGTCTGGTCTTTCTGGCAGTTAAACCCCATCTGATCTCTCCGGTCCTAAGTTTACTCTCGGAGCATGTCACCCCACAACACGTTATTGTCTCTGTTGCAGCCGGGGTCACCATAGCGACCCTTGAGAAGGTGAGATATTTTTCTTTCTATGTATACTTTAATAGGACCAGCTGGGTATTTCTTTATTTATCACTATTCTGGTACGATGTATAACGTGATGCAGTTAGATGCAGAGTCAAGCGACATACTGTAGTTCATATTCGGGAGGACATTTCTGATTGGTGGGAGAGATCAAGATCGGAGGAGAATGGGGATTCAGACCAAGGCTGACTGTATAGTCGTACGCATAAGCAGGAAGTAAATTAATACTTCTTTACAAATTTCCGTGTCTAGTTGTTGCCCGGAGGATCCTGCGTGATGCGTCTGATGCCGAATCTCCCGTGCATGCTCCAGGAAGGAGCTCTCCTCTTGGCAAGTGGAGCAGGGGTCAAGCAGGAGGTAGCGTCTCAGCTGAAGAGTCTCCTTTCCCCTTGTGGACTGGTGGAGGTCGGACCCGAGTCCTGGATCGATGCCCACACAGGCCTAAGTGGCAGTGGTGTCGCTTTTGTGAGTATAAACGCACTAGTGCTTGGAAAACTTGTGACATGGTGCATATCGCCGGGTCGGCTTGCGACTTTTCGAAAAATGGCGATGGCACATTTTATCGATTTAACATCCAGCTCTCTCTGATAGGTCTACGTGTTTGCTGAGGCCCTGGCTGAAGGAGCCGTTAAAATGGGAATGCCGAGCGCGCTGGCTCAGCGTTTTGCAGCCCAGACTATACTGGTAAGTATTTTTACAGCTGTATATGTTTTAATCATTTATATATATATATCATATGATTTTATTACAGAGTAAATGGTTTTGACAGGGTGCAGGTTATTTGTTGCGAGATGGTGAGAAGCATCCAGCACAGTTAAAGGCAGAAGTGTGTACTCCAGGCGGGACCACAATCTACGGGCTTCATGCGCTGGAAAAAGGAGGGATCAGGGCCGCCGCCATGGGGGCCGTGCAGGCGGCAACAGAAAGAGCAAGAGAACTGGGGGACAGCAAGACGGTCTGAGAGAAATCAAGGGAGGAAGAGAGGCGCCATGGCGAGCATGGCAATGTAGAGATAGGGGTATGTGTGAGAGGCGTTCAAGTCAAACCGGGACTTTTGATTGCGCAGAATGACAGAACATTTCATCAGTTCTGAAAGTAAAATCTCCCTTTATCCCCCTCGGAGAAAGGTTAAAAAGCAGCACTAGAACTGTCTTTAACTGCCTGTTTAATTGTACATTAAGTTAAATGCACATAAATTTATTAAAGGAAGTTATAAATTCCAACATGAATGTAATAATAGATTGTATAAATAAATCCATACTTATTCAAAGGCTTTTGTTTCTCTCTCAAAACTACAACGTTGATGTGTTATTTTGGACGGATGTTGTATGTGCACAAAACAAGGTTCATCATCGTTAACACTCGCTAAAACTCACATGGTTGCCACGAACACTTAAGTGATGACCTGATGTGACTTTAGAGAAAACGCCAGGCACTAATGTCCACCATAGAGGTTGTTATGTTGACTAGGTATTAAGCGACCTGTAAAAATCTACTTTTGAAACACATCCCTAAGCGGAAGTGTGTGTGCTCAGTATGTGGTGAATCTGTACTATTTGACAGGGTTGCCAAAAGTGGAACAGGTGATCTCGATATTCATCTATTTCAATATTGTGGTCAGTCGTCAGTTATAAAATTTGACTAATTAATCATTCTTTATTATCATTATTTATGCAATTATTATTATTATTATTATATGAAAAAGAAATGACTGTAACAGGCTAGTTACATAACATAATGCTCACTAAAACATCTCTTGAAATCATTGGGATTCACCAGTTAACACACACCCTGACCACAATTGACCTGACCTGATTGTTTTGAAGAAAATTATAACGAGGTCTCAGGTCACATGATCTCAGTGCCGTAAAAAGAAGGTTGGGTGTAATTAGCATACTTTAGGTACAGGTTGCACAAAACAAGTTTTTAAAAGAATTTTTTTGTAGATAGATGTGCAAGGCCAATGTGATAACTGTATCATTCAACATTTTTATGAATATTTTTTTTGGTTTACTGTGAACTTGTACAGTCTGAAGAAAAATCTTTAACAAACCATGTCTACTAGGGATAAGAATCACAGGGGCCACCCGATACGATATTATCTGTGCTGCCTGCCATTCGACTTTTCCTTCCGTCTCTATTGTCTTCATTAAGCTGCCTTGCTGGCATTATCATATTGGAACAAGTTTAAATGGAGGGAAAATGTAATGTGACTACGTCCAAAGATGGGTTGGCCCTGGACAATACCTCTTGCTTGGATAAACAGCTGTTCCCAAATTGCCTGGAGTGTGTGTGTGTGTGTGTGTGTGTGTACCCTGCCTCGTGTCTTAAGCAGGACATTAAATAATAAAATGCAGCATATTAAATAATAAAATGCTGATTATTTAAATCAGGGTTAAATCAGGGAGCTGAGAAATCACCAACGTTCAGGTCAGAATTGAGTACCACTGCTCTAGAAACTGACTTTTCACCTCTCACTCATTGTCCATACCACTTTATCCTGTATACAGGGTTGCAGAGGGCCCGGGGCCTACTGTATATCAGGATACTTATGGCATGAGGCGAGGTACACCCTGATGGGGTGCCAATCCATCGCGGGGCACACACATTCCCACACACTACGGGCAATTTGGAAATGCTAATTTGCTTAATCTGCATGTTTTTGGACAGTGGGGAGTACCTGAGGGACACCAACTAAGCATGGGGAGAACATGCAAATTCCATGCACAACCTTGGAGGTGCAAGGTGACTACTAAGAACTGAGGCTTAATTTTTTTTAATTATTATTATTTTTATTATTTATTTTTGTGATTTGACTGTGATGCTCAGTTGTCCGTATACTTTTGAACATGTAGTGTGGATTGGATTGCAGCAGTAAATATAGGATGGAGCAGCTACTAAAGATGAATGAATGCCTCGCACACTAGGTGACGTAAACTGTCTGTAGTGAAGCCTAACGTCTCGTTTCCCCACCTTTACTGTCAGCGGCAGCGCGATTTAAGTCGAATTCTCGCGAGACTCGATGGGCTGTACCATTTATGAAGGGGCATAGTGTGCAAAAAGTTATTATTCTCACTTTATTTTTAATTTTTTGTAAATAAATACTAACCAAATAGCGTTTGAAAAAGCGTGCGCGATAAAATGAGTAGATGATTTATCACATTTGGAGTAAATAGACACGTTTATGAGGTGTACCGGTGCAGTAGTTGTTCCCCGACGCGGTGAATGGACTCGACCAAACGGCCACGCTCTCTCCTCAGATCTGTCTCACCAGGTCGCGCTCGAGCTTCTGACCAAGCGTTTCATTAAACTCTCACAAAGTAAGTATGTCTAAATTTTATGTGTATGTTACGAAGTAGAATTCCTCCGTAACATATTCGTCCGTAGAGAAATCTGTAACTTTATTTTTTTCTCCCTTATAAATGTTAATCAGTGTCTTGTAGTTAAGGAGCTGCTGTCACGAAAGTGCTAACATGAATCATACGGGTTTTATTATAAGGGTTATATATGCCACAAACGTGGTCTCCCTTTTTATTTCCTTTTTTTTTTTTATTAAAAAACCCCCAAAAACTATCCATTATCATTTTCGAGTGTAGATTTTAATGGTTGATGTGCTTAATGTAAAGGTTAATATAATGGGTCTCGGCGTTCACTAAATGCGCATGCGCACTGCTGAAGGCTGTCGTCACGTGGCTGTCGTCACACTCATTTTTGTACCTTTTTTTACATATTAATTTAAGTTTGGTTCTTTTCCTGAACATATGGATGGATTTTAAGTATGTAATCAAT
Organism: Clarias gariepinus; assembly: GCF_024256425.1. NCBI lineage: Eukaryota > Metazoa > Chordata > Actinopteri > Siluriformes > Clariidae > Clarias > Clarias gariepinus. Next base: position 39,432,687 of record NC_071101.1, on the reverse strand, counting down.
TCATGCAATGCATTTTTAATGCTATACCTGTAATATTTTAGTAATAAGTAATTATCTTATCCAGAATCCTATTATTATCTCTTTTTTTTTTTTAATTAGAGCTCATTTAAGTGCTTAAGGTGAGTCTATATCTCCACTTGAGATGCATGAAGGTGTAATAGTTGGTAAAATAATATAAAATCAAGCCTGATCGTGGCGTTATGTTTTTTGTTTCGTGCTGCTGAATGGATGAAGAACAATCTGAGCACATATTAGTGCTGTTTGCTTGATTATTGTGTCACTCTTTACTAAAGGTAAGGTGGGGTCAGGTTTGTATACCACAAGTTGGAGACTGTTTGTTTTTTTTTTTTTAATGTCTGGCTGTATAATGCATGCCTGTAAATCCTCCATTGTGCAGATTTACGCCGTGCCGTTCTGATCTACGTCTTGTGCTGCATTTATTTCTACACTTTATATGTACAACATAATATAAAATCATTTCTCCTGTTAGTATGCTTGGTGGAACTACAGTGGACACAGTTTACACCTCAATGTCTTTGCATGCATCATCTTGCCTAACTGTGCTTTTGAATTTCTTGTAATTACGGCAGAACCTCTGATAATTCTTGCCTGGCTGGAATTGATTATCTTTATTTACATTATTTCTTATTGGGATATTCATATTGGAATTTCACCCTTAAGAAGTCGCCTCCAGAAAGAATTAAATTCCGAGGTTCTGCTGTATTCTGACTATTCTTTATTTAACACTACTACTACTACTAACCCTCGTGACTCTACTTCTCTTTCCTCTCCTTCCTGCTTTCGGTCTGTCCCGGACACAGCGTAATGCCGCAGAGAGTTGTGGTCAATTCCAACGCAGAGGCCAAAACCGCCGGCCAGTCAGAGGTCGGAGGCTGTGTGTCCAGCGCGGTCATACAGGGCCTGTGTGCGGAGCGTGCTGCCGTTTGGTTCGACTGCAGAGCATACGAGAGAGCAGAAAGCCAGTATTATATGAGGCTTCAAGAACGGCAAAATGGGACCACGTCTGCTGCGAGCACCAACTCCCAGCGCAGCCGAGACAGTTCCTTAACCAAGCCTGTCTTTGAGCGATCTCTTAAACAGCCAGAGTCAGTGACCGCCCCTCGTTCCCTTCAGCTCTTGCCCGCTAGCCCTTTATATGACGAAGGCTACCTTTCTCAAACCCCGACTCCTCCAACACCTGCATCAGCACCGATCAATGGCCTCCCTCTTGTGCCTGCGTTTCTCCAGGGGGTGTGGTTTCAGAAGTCTCTTTACGACCGGGCCGAAGCTGCTTTCTATCAGAACCTGTATCGTGTGAATGAGCCTCAGAATGATTCCACACCCGATGAAAACCAAACGAGCCTCGGGCATCCACGTACAAAAGCCAAGTCTGACAAGGCAAAGGAGAAGAAATCTGGAGACAATGGAGCCAAGAAAGCAACTAGTGAATTATGTCACTTCCTGCATGCGGACAGCGAGAGGGTGTGGCTAGAACGCCATCAGTACTTCGAGGCTGAATCTCGTTTCTACCAAGCCGTTTCGAACAAAACCAGCTGTAGCCCGTCACCAAAGTATGATGCCGACTATGTACACGCATACACACACACACACACGCACACACACACACATTACAGATCCTACTCCGAGTGAAGTAACAGGGCGAGTGTGAATTTGTATCCTGATGATGGTGGATGGAAGTCATGCGAGGGAACAGAAATTAGTCTTGCTGTCTGGGCACGATGGATGGATGGATGGCTGGCTGGCTGGCATTCTCCCCATTTCCCCTGTCAATTATAGAAACCATAGCCAATCACATGTCATGTATGTGGAAGAAAGTAGATAACACTTTCCTCCGAGTGTGTTACGCTGCCCTGTAACCTTTTATCTTGAACGTGTCTTAGGGCGTTTTTTACATTAGGATCGTTTCTGAGACCATTTGAGCCCTTGAACAGTGAGAACACAATCGTTTCGTGCCCAAGAAGTGGTTTCAAGAAGACCACTCAGTTACGGATCGAACCAGATATGGAAGCAATTATACCTGTGAAAGAAAGTAGATTGTTGTTTGGATGTGACGTCATTGGTGAGGCCCCTCCGAAGTCTCCAATCCTGTTCTCTGACCCATGCAGCCGTAGCCGATAATGTGGAAAGGCACACGAGAGTGTTGTACATCTACAATACTAGGTGCTAGAAGGCGTTAACTTTCCTGTTCTTGTATTTATCGGCGGTTTACAGATCAAGTAGGTGCGTGCTGCCACCTGCTGTATTGGAGAGTGTAAATACGCAAGGGTATCGCTGGCTAGTGGGGGATCAGTCAATCCTGGGCACGGTACGAATCAATCGTGCCTAATATGGAAACGCCCTCAGAGGAGGAAGCACTATTAACCCCCCAAGCGTTTCCCTGTTGGTTGATTGATAGCGGAGAGCTGACTGGGGGAGGGAATTCCCACGTGACCAAATTTGGGAAAATACACACACACACACACACCTTGACAAGGACAAGCATAAGTTAAGTAAATGTGTTCATTGATTTTAAACCCATTCAGTCTTTTCATGTCTCGTATGTTCTGCTCATTTCATTAATTATATTTAATTTCCTTCAACAGTGTGTGTAACATTGATTTGTTCATTTATCATTTTTATGCCTCTGCTATCGAGCGGAGAAAATATCCTTCTTTTTGTTTTAAGTAGTTCTGGCGTATACTGTAGATTAGCATCAAGAAAGACCGGACTTGTTTGTGGCGGAGGCATCCCTGTTTATGCCATCGGCATTAAGTTCATTGTTTTGTTTGTGTTGTTTTGTTTTTTTGTCGAATTTGTTTGTTTGCCTTAACCTTCTTGTCACATCTTTATGTCCCTGTCTTCGTTAACTTCACTCACTTTAAACGAATGGTGTACAGGATTGTTTTTGTGCTGAAGTGGTGCCTCTGATTCATGTCTCCAGAATGAGTGCAGTTGAGTGCTTGGCTCAAGACCGGATATGGTTCGACAAACCTCGCTACGACGAGGCCGAGCGGACGTTCTATGAGAGGATGAACGGCCCTACACTTCCTCCGCAGGTACAGTATGCGCATGGTCACAGTAACGCGGATACGTAGTGTCTGTGCGCAAAGTGTTGTAACCCCCGTTTTTGTTTTTTTCCTACTTAAAGACGCAGGACTCAGGTGCGAACACTATTCTTCAGGACATCGCTAGGGCTCGAGAGAACATCCAGAAGTCCCTTGCAGGAGTGAGTACTGGAGATTTTTTTTTCTTTTTTTTAAAGGGGAAAATGTTTGTCTTCACCAGCACTGTGAAAAATAATTCAGTAATGATTCAGTAACTGTTTAATGCCTTTTAAATATTTTTTCATTTGTATTTTTTTAGTAGCATTGAAATAAATTGATTTATGATTATTTCAGTCTCCCATGAAATGGCTTGTCCATGCGTGAGAAATATTGTTAACATCCAAAGATGACCAAAATATAGGGAAAAAAACAGCACAAAGTCATAAACCTGTTTCTTTAAAATTATCCTAGACTGTTATGTCCTTAGATAAAGTATAAGGGTGAGTCCAAAATGCTCCACACTCTGGCTGTATAATTTATTTTAATTAACTTTTAGAAAAGACAAATGCATACTTTTTTCAAAACGTACTCTCTTTGCCTTCCAATACATTTTGTCTGTCTTTCAATACACTTTCGTATTCCATCATTAAAGAAATGTTTTAGGCTGAGCTGAAAGTGCACCGCTGTTTTTAATTTCTTTATCAGAAGTGAATCTTTGTCCCTGTATCGCTGCTTTCAGGAGACCAAACAGGTGAAAGTCTGATGTAGTGAAATCAGAATTGTAGGGAGGATGCTTTAACACAGAAGTGCAGAAGGCCGTCCTTCAAGATCACAACACCCTTGGATATCAGTCCTCTGCGCTTAATCCGAAGTTTAGGCTTGAGCTTTTCAGTAAGCGTCTAACTGTAATGAGCACTGCTGATTGGCGGACCTTTTTTTTTTTTTTTTTTGGTAATGTTTCAATACTGGATCTTGAGAATCCCTGAAAACTGTTAAGCATCAATTTTTCAGCTGATGAGTGACTTTTGAACTTTTTGCATTTTACTCAGACTTGTTGTGATGAATTCATGTCTCGTCACCAGAGGTGATTGTCTTTAAGAAACTTTCATTTTCTTTAGAGTATCGCTACAAATTTTGTTTGCCGATATCCAAACGCTCCTGTTTACACTCTTCCGTGAGACCACAAAAAATTAATCGCTGCACCCTGCTGCTCTTTCGTGCAAATCACAAGCGGGGCGTCCGTTTCTGCTCGTACTGATGTAACACGTTCACACCCTAACAGCAGAGACGGGAGCCTGGAACGGAAAAGGGCTTTTAATATGCAGATAACATTTATTATAACCAAGTGCGGATAATTTTTGACTCACCCTTGTAGAACAGATAAGATGTGTGTGTGAGAGAGAGAATGGTGTGTAAGAGAGAGAGAGAGAGTGTGTGTGTGTGTGTGTGTGTGTGTGTGCGAGAGAGAGAATGGTGTGTAAGAGAGAGAGAGAGTGTGTGTGTGTGTGTGTGTGTGCGAGAGAGAGAGAGAGAGTGTGAGTGTGTGTGCGCGCTACCAGCTTGCTCTCGCTGACTTTCTCAGCCCTTCTCCTTATCTCTATACATGTTCTTTCCCTCAGTTGAAGACGACCTTGCAGCCAGGCTCCGCCCATAAATCCCCAACCCCTTCCCACAGCCTCACTGTAAGCGCGTGTGTGTAACAGCTGCCTCGGTCGAACCTCAAATTCCCTGTTTGTGTGTGCTGTGATGTAGATTTTTTTTTTGTTTGGTTTCTTTATTTTTTTAAGCCTTGATTTCTGTCCTTTGCATGTGCGTGGTAGTGATGTCCAGTACGTAAGACAAATAAACCATCGTAGAAGAGATTAGTGTTGCCTGTAAACCACAGATGTGTGTATGATTGCATATGTATGTGTGTCTTTGTAGACCGCGGGAGGCAGTAGTGCTGAACACGGGGAAATTCTCACACGCATGAAGAAACTGGAACTGGAAAACCAGAGTCTACAAAAAAGTAGGCAAACGATTAAAACAGGTTTAAAAACTTTAAAATTTTTGAAAACTTGGACTTTAGAGATGACCTACTCATTTTTTTAGTCGTGGCGGAGTTGCGTTCTGCCCTCTCGAACCTGGAGAGTCGAGTGTCGGACCTGGAGAAAAGACCGGCGACCACAGCTGCGGTGGTTAACGGCTTTGCTTCATCTGTGAGTAAACGTAAATATATTTAATTAAGCCTTAAGGAGGAAATAGGTTTCTTTCATGTCTCATTTATTTGTTTTTGTTTTTAAACAGAAAACCGCTCCTCCACCTCCTGCGCAGAAAACAGCTCCCGCACCAGCAGACGAGGATGCCGATGAGGAGGACGATTTTGACCTGTTCGGCAGCGATGACGAGGTGGACGAAGAAGCAGAGCGTCTCAAAGAGCAGCGGCTTCAGGAATACGCAGCCAAAAAGGCCAAGAAACCCGCAATCATCGCCAAATCCTCCATCCTGTTGGATGTCAAGCCTGTGAGTTCATACAGATACAATCATTGTTTGTAATAATACAACATTATTATTTTTTCCCTTTTGTTGATCACCGAGGTGGGTTTAAAAGGTTATACCACTAAACATTTGTGTGCACGCGTTATGTGCAGTGGGATGATGAGACGGACATGGCAAAGATGGAGGAGTGCGTGAGGTCGATCCAGGTCGACGGCTTGCTCTGGGGTGCCTCCAAACTGGTCCCAGTCGGTTACGGTATTAAGAAGCTGCAGATCAACTGTGTGGTTGAAGACGATAAGGTGGGGACGGACCTGCTGGAGGAGGAGATCACTAAGTTTGAAGACTATGTAAGTACTGTGGGTATACTGGGGTACTTCACACTTCTGTATCAGGTCGATTCAGTTTGAAATTGTGATTGTTTTGTGTGGTGATTCGTGTCTCACCATGTTGACTCCAAAATCTTTTATTATTTTAAAATTTACAAGTGTGAGCCCTGAACTCATTTCCCTGTCATGTCATCCCCCACACACGTCACTGCAGGCGACCCTGTTTCACAAAGACGGGTTGTTGGAAATGGAAACAGGATTTTCATTTCTTTGTGAATTTAATCCAGAATGTCGGCAAAGTTGAAGTTGTCTCAAGTATAATTTTAAGACCAAATCTACCTAGAGCGGGCTCGGAGCATGTGGGTCACCTGTTGCGATAAACATGTAATGTAGGGAAAACCCGGGGCATTTACGTTCAAATGCGGCTTTCTTTTTATTGGAAGTCTCAGATTCCTCTCTGCTGTCTCACTATTGGGCCGTTTCCCTTTTTTAAAAAAGGTCTGCAGAGATGTTAGGTTTTTTTTACTCATTTTAGCATGAAACAATAGCTTAACTTTATCAGGCACCAAATATACAGAGAGAAGTATGGAAAAGATGTACAGATGGAATGGAATAGGAGATGAGCTAATAATTTTTCAATATAAAAAACACTCTGCAGACAGTCAGTAAATTAAAATAACATATAATTCTTTCTGCACAACCCGGTACCAAGCCATCCACGGCCTGGAACCAGTCCGCTGCTCGGTGGTTGGGGAGCACTGCTCTAAACTATTCACACATTGGCAGGCAAAACAGCATCCTGTGTGTTAATATCAAATTATTTGTCAGTTTTGTTTAGTATATATTGAACCTGGATATTTATAATATATAAATATATTTATAATATATATATATATATATATATATATATATATATATATATATTGAATCTGGATATTTATAAAATTGTGATACTAATAGAATCGCAATACAAATCAAATAAGCACCTGCGTATCATGATGGTATTGTATCGGGTGCTCCCTGGTGATTACCATCCCTTGTAAGGATGCTCACTATACCAACATGGATAAGCAAACAAACACAGTCGTGGTCTTTTTTTTTGTTTGTTTGTTTTGTTTGTTTGGTTTTTATTTATCAAATTGTTGTAATTAAATCTTTAACTATCCCTACATCGTACAGGCCTTGTTCATGAATGTTTTAAAAACGCTGACGTTCTTTGTACACCTGGACAGGACAGCTGATTTGTATTTGGTGACGTCCACAAACTCCAAAACAATAGCTGAAATGATGAGTACATAGGGCTGGGCGATAAAACGATAACGATATGTATCGCGATAGACACGTGATCGATAACAATAAAAAATGTGTTCGATAAAACGTTCGATAATTTTTATTCTTTGTCGGAAGAAAACAGAGGTCGCGAAGCTAGTTTGGTTGCTGTTATGCGCACTTGCTCCGCGACTGGCACTAGGACACTGAAGTATTCGCGATTCAGGAAGTATAAAAGGAGACAAGATGGCGCTTCACATTGCTCAGTCATTGAGTCTGCCCATGCCGTTTCCGACGCTTCGCCTAAACTTATGTGATTTTGGGTCCAATTCCTGATTGAGTATGTGTTGCTAGAACGCGGTGTTAGCTTTCCTGCTTTATTTTGTCGTTTCTCGCGGCAGCGCAACAGCCCGTTAATTCATGCCCATGCAGTGATGGGAAAGACAAACGAGTCGACGCATGTCTATTCTTTTATTTTCTGCGTTGTCAAGCGATATTACAAACTTCCGGGTGGATTCCGTACTTAAATCAAACCAAAAACTACTAAAAGAAAACAGGTTCAGGCTCTATGTTCCAGCTCATCTCACATTTCCGCGTTCACGCACATTGGACTGCATTACCCACAAAGCATTGCCCGCACTGGACTACACTCCCGTAAAATCAACCTCTCTCCCGCAACAGCGGGTATAATAGTGTAGTCTAGTCTTAGTGTAACTGCTAGTCTTCTGGTCCGCTTCCGGTTGCCCGTGACAGTTGCATTAACAAGGGCACTCGCTCTCTGGTAACCTAGCAACGTAGGGAGTGATACACTAACGTCAATCATGTAACAGTATCACGTTTGGTTGCGCCTTGTCTTTGTCTCATGCCGGTCTGCCGGATTCCCCTTCAAAAGCAGAAAATGCACTTATTTTATTACACTTTATTAGGCATTTCTTACATTTTCTTTCATTTTGCACATTAAATGTTAAGAGATAATTGTTAAGTGTTCATTGTGACTTTAGACTTATTTTTACATTTTAATTATTTGAGTTTTCCATGGTTTTTGTCATTTCTGTCTTAATAACTGAGGGGACTATGATTAGATGAAGGTTAAGTTTAAAATAAAAATGTTTAAATGTAATATATTTTTCTCCTGGTCCTTATTTTAAAAGAGGTCATAAAAATATCAATAATTATCGATATCGACCAATATAAAACACTGATATCGTGATACAGTTTTCAGCCATATCGCCCAGCCCTATGAGTACATGACAAAAACAAAGACTTGTATGTGCTATTGTTGTTTGTATTCTGATATGTGTATTTTTGTTGTCTTTTCCAGGTCCAAAGTGTGGATGTAGCAGCCTTCAACAAGATATAAAGCACTGACATACATTTTTTTTTTCTCTCATTTCCATCTGCACTACACATGCTCTTGATGAAACTCCATTTGACAATAAACAGCCCTTACTTTATTCCTGGACTTCTTCTGTTCTTTTATTTGCCCTGTAAAATGATACATACTCCTTTCTATTCCAGGGATCACAAATGTTAACATGCAAGAAAAACAACTGAAACCAAACAAATGTTGAGATGTACTTGCAGTTCACACTTTTAGTTTAGCTAAGATTATTTGTGAGACCTGAATTGGTATAAAAGGTTAAGTTAAAACATGCACTACGCTGTAGATGGTCAGGATCCATGATGACGTTAATAATGATGATGATGTAGCATGTGTACGTAGCTTTCTCTGAGTGTGTTCTGCTGTTGCGGAAGATAAAGTGGTCCAGCCATAATGCTATAGCATAAGGGGCAGCCCAAAAAAATCTGTGCTCTTTAAAAAAAAAAAAAAATGTCCCTGGGATACTTTGACAAATTAGACAGATCAGCTGTACTCAAGTGACGAATGTTCTTTTTCTCTCAGGTATTGTCTTTTTCCTTTGTTGCTGTAACCATAATAAACTCTGTTTAACTGTGTTCTGCAGTAGTTTGCCTGGTTAATTTCTGAAACAGCCCCTGATAAATATGTACACACACAAACACAAATTTAACTAATGGTAATCTGTTGAATGTGAGAATTGCAATTTGAGAATTCTGTAACATTCAGCAATACCTTTTGCTGGAACCCCTTGTACCTCTGTTTCATGGACAGGATATATACAGTTGTGTTCAAAGTAATAGCATTGTGTTGAAAAAAGTGAGTAAAGCTTCATATCCATATAATATATTTTAATTTAAATCACACAAGTGCATTGGACACCTTGCACAATCTATTCTAAATCACAACACAAAGAAGTTATTAGTTTTACAGAAGGTGAAAAAAAACAAATATTAGTCTTCAAAAAAATAGTGTCATCTTTCATCTTTACAAAGTGATGAATTTACGATTTAAACAAAAATGCTTGTTTAATCTTTCTTGTGCATCTCTAAACTAATATTTGGTTGGATAACTGGTTGGAAATAACCAACTTCTGGCATCTTTGAACAGGTATTTCAGCCCAAGAAACAGCAATTTTTAATGTCAGCCCACAAGTTTTCTATTGGATTAAGGTCGGGATTGAGTTGGCCACTCCATAATGTCAAGTCTGGAACCAAGATGCTGCTCGCTTACTGGTGTTTCTAGGGTTATTGTCTTGTTGAAACACCCATTTCAAGGGCATTTCCTCTTCGGCATAAGGCAACGTGACCTCTTTAAGTATTCTGATCTACTCAAATTGATCCTTGATCCCTGAAATGTAATAAATAGACCAAACACCATAGTACAAGAAGCATTCCCATATCATGATGCTTGTGCCTCCATGCTTCACTGTCTTCACACTGTACTGTGGCTTGAATTCAGGGTTTGGGGGCCTGACAAACTGTCTGCGGCCTCTAGACCCAAAAAAGACAATATTGCTTTCATCAGTCCACAAAATATTGCACCATTTCTCTTTGTACTGTATGTTGTCCCATCTCTAATCAACTTTTGAATCAAAGTACGCTGTTCTTCTGAACAGATTGCACAGGACAACCCTTTTTGCATTTATCCTTGAATTTGTTTTTTACAGAATAATTTCCCTCTCTAATTGACCTCCACACTGATATTATTTTGACCATGCCTCTTTTCAATTAATGATTTAATTATCATTAATTAAAAAGAGGCATGGTCAAAATTGTCAAATTGTCATATACAGCATAATTGTCATACTTACATACAAATTTTAATATTAAACAAAGTTAACATGTAAATACAAAATGCAGTTTTTAAATAATGATTTCATTTATTACTGGGGTAAAAAGCTATCCAAACCTACCTGGCCTTATGTGTAAAAGTAATTGCCCCTAAACATCAAAACAGCAGCCATCCTTGGCAGCAACAACTGCAATCAAGCATTTCCGATAACTGACAAAGTCTTTCTTATGGCTATGGAGGAATTTTGGCCCACTTTTTTTGCAGAATTGTCTTCAGCCACATTGGAGCATAAACGACCTGTTTAAGGATATCATTCTTTGTGTACCTTATCTCTCGTCATCTATAGTGCTTTAGACTATATACAGGAAACCCACCAAGCACAGGGAGAACATGCACACTCCATGCACACAGACCCGAAGTGGGAATCGAACCAGGACCCTGGAGTTGCAAGGCAACCACTAAGCCACCGTGTCACCTGTTTGTGTACCCTGATTTGTAATTTCATATGCCAATAATAATTATAATAAATAAAAAGTTTAAATAATTGTATGAATTGATACATAAAAATGAATAAATTAATATGCAATTTTTTTGTCCCACAGTGGGGAAATTTCTTTCCTTCACTGTCTATACCATTTTATCCTGTATACAGGGGGCCTGGAGCCTATCCCAGGAGACTTAGAGCATGAGGATTGATACACTCTGGCAATCCATCGCAGGGCACACACACTCACACTACAGGCAATTTGGGAATGGCAACTAGCATAATCTGCACGTTTTTGGACTGTAGGAGGAAACCCACCAAGCACGGGGAGAACACGCAAACCTCATGCACACAGAGACAAGAATCAAGCCTGGGTGGAATTCGAACCCAGACCATGAAGGTGCAAGGTGACAGTGCTAACCACTACACCACAGTGCCACCTCTGAGAAGTTTCTACGTTAAGAAAAGAAACAAACAATACAGTAGTTACTGTATTACTGTATAGTTACACTTTCAAGCTAGTTACACCAGGTAATATTACACAATTGTTGTTATTGTGTGTGTGTGTGTGTGTGTGCGTGTAGATCGATCAGAGTGTGTGTGTGTGTGAGTAGATCAGTGTGTGTGTGTGTGAGTAGATCAGAGTGTGTGTGTGTGTGTGTGTGAGTAGATCAGTGTGTGAGTGTGTGTGTGAGTAGATCAGTGTGTGTGTGTGTGTGTGTGTGTGTGTGGCAGTAGATCAGTGTGTGTGTGTGTGTGTGTGTGTGTGTGTGAGTAGTTTAGAGTGTGTGTGTGTGTGTGTGTGAGTAGATCAGTGTGTGTGTGTGTGTGTGTGTGTGTGTGTGTGTGTGTGTAGATCAGTGTGTGTGTGTGTGTGTGTGTGTAGATCAGTGTGTGTGTGTGTGTGTGTAGATCAGTGTGCATGTGTGTGTGTGTGTGTGTAGATCAGAGTGTGTGTGTGTGTGTGTAGATCAGTGTGTGTGTGTGTGTGTGTAGATCAGTGTGCATGTGTGTGTGTGTGTAGATCAGTGTGTGTGTGTGTGTGTGTGTGTAGATCAGTGTGTGTGTGTGTGTGTGTGTGTGTAGATCAGTGTGCATGTGTGTGTGTGTGTGTGTAGATCAGTGTGTGTGTGTGTGTGTGTGTGTGTAGATCAGTGTGTGTGTGTGTGTGTGTGTGTGTGTGTATAGATCAGTGTGTGTGTGTGTGTGTGTGTGTAGATCAGAGTGTGTGTGTGTGTGTGTAGATCAGTGTGTGTGTGTAGATCAGAGTGTGTTTGTGTGTGTGTGTGTGTGTAGATCAGTGTGTGTGTGTGTGTGTGTATAGATCAGTGTGTGTGTGTGTGTGTGTGTGTAGATCAGTGTGTGTGTGTGTGTGTGTGTGTGTGTGTGTAGATCAGTGTGTGTGTGTGTGTGTGTAGATCAGTGTGTGTGTGTGTGTGTGTAGATCAGTGTGTGTGTGTGTGTGTGTATAGATCAGTGTGTGTGTGTGTGTGTGTGTGTGTAGATCAGTGTGTGTGTGTGTGTGTGTGTGTGTAGATCAGAGTGTGTTTGTGTGTGACTGTGTGACTGTGTGTGTGTGTGTGTGTGTGGGAAGTGGCCCATTAGAGTACAGGATGTGGAGGCAGTTGGAGTCCCGACCCCCTCAGCGGAGCGGCGTCTCACTGCAGCAGCGGGAAACAGCCGCGTCGCGTCCAGGTGTGTACAGTCCTCTGTCTCTGTCTCTGTCTCTCTCTGTCTCTGTCTGTCTCTGGTCTCTTTGTTTTAAACCCGAGTCTAAATCCTCGTCTTTTTTGGAGTTCCACTCTCTCTGTTGTGTCCTCTGTAAGCCCGGCTCTCTCTCTCTCCACACAGCCTGTAGTAATAACGGCGGCTCGGGTTTCACTCAGGAGTCACACTGGAGTTACACTGGAGTCACTCAGGAGTTAATACGAGAGAAACAGTGGATTCGGGTTTATTGTTCACTTCTGTAAAGAACCTGAAGGATATATATATATACAGCATGACTGATACAAACAACAGATGGGTTTAGATTGGATTTGGATTTAGCTAATTGTGTTTAGTTGCTAAGAAAAAAAAGCATTAGGTAAACAGTTGTCCGCTTTGTTTGTTTGTTTGTTTGTTTGTTTTTCTTTGTGATGTTATTTTTTAAACCTGTCCGTCAGTTTCTAGACACTATGGACTGCCATGGAAAATCCTTAAGGGGTGGAGTCTTGTGATTGTGGGCGGGATTTGGTTGTGTAAATTAAATTAAATTAAACTAATTATGATTGTAAAATATAGATTTACCTAATGGTTGGTGTGTCACCTAAAACAGCTGAACCCTCGCCATACGAATGTCCTCCCGTACAAGATTTCGCCTTAAGAATTTATGTTTTGCAAGAATTTCTATTTACAAGCCATTTTCGAGCATGCACAGAAGATGTGAGTGTGTCCAGGAGCCGCTCAAAAACTTGTTTGCGTCATTGGAAAACCGAGCCAACGAATTTTACTTGGTGAGGGAACTATTTCCAATCATAAATTAAGCTTACGTAAAGGTTTAATGTCTATTTATTTTATATTCCACATCATTTGCATGTCTATATTGTTATATATCTTATATAGTTGGAAATTGGTAAATAATTGGTAATATTTTTGGGTGGCTGGAACAGATTATCTGCATTTACCGGAATTTATTGCCTGTTGAAAATTTCATATCACAATACAAATTTTCACCTTTAAAAACTCAAGTTGTATACCGAGGTTCAGCTGTATTGGGAAAAGAAGACTAATCTTACCCCAAAATGTTACCAATTTCCAATCAAAACATTTAGAAAATACATGTAAAATATAAAACAAATAGACATTCAACCTCACTTAGCCCTAGTCTATGATCAGGGGGCAGGGGTAGCACAGTGGGGAAGGCCTTGGCATACTGGTTGGAAGGTCCCAGGTTTAAACCCCACTGCCACCATGGGGCCTTAACCCTCAACAAGTCAGATCTATAATGTGATAAAAATGTAAGGCGTTCTGGATAAGTCCATCATGATGTAAATGGAAAACCTCATGCACTTTTATTTAATGCAAGTTCTCTATCATGTAAACTGGAAAAAAAAAATAAAGGTAGGAATGTGACTCGTTTGGCAGTTGTCCATGATGTGAAGTAGCTTTTATTCGCAAGGTTAATAAAGTTTTTGTGTTGCTTGCATGGTTTGGTTGGTGCATAGCCATGCGATTATTTGGTGAGCACTTGTAAGCACTCAAAAGTTCATGGTTCGAATCTCGCCTCTGGTCTATGACTGACGTCACCCATCATTTTTGATGCCTGTTTAAATAGCAAGATTAAATAATTTATCCAGCCACATGACGTGTATCTTGTAAAGGAAAAAAAAAATATGTTTTTGTGTGCGAGATTTTTCTTTGTTTAATGGGCCGGTGCTACATATCACTTTAGGGTTATTAACACAAAGACAAGCTAATTACAGACTCCTCTGAATCATGTCTGGGCTTGAGACTGGAACAGGTTTGACACTTTGTAAAAAAAAAAAAAAATGCATAGCCTTTCACAAAGGACAATTTGTTTCAAATATGTAAAAATCTGAACTTTATTATTGCCCCTAGAATGGAAATTCCAGCTGTGATTTTCTTGCTAACAGTCCAGACCTGGCTCACTAGTGGACAGGAGGACAACGAGGTCCTTAAACCCACGGATACACAGGCCAGGTACCAGGTCAGCTGTTCAACTGAGGGTTTCACATGTCTGTTTAAAAAGTCCTGTTTGAGGGCTTTCTCAGAAACGCATGCATCTAATTTATCAGAATAAAAACTTTCAGTGTAGATACATTCTGGATGTGTTTTAATTCATGAACAGAATCAACAGATTGAGAGCGCCAGGCTTCTGGATATCAACATCAGACAGAACATTTCTACTGCAGGTAAACACTCAGATATGCACACACACATGGCTTTAGTGTTCATTCATGCATTAAATTAAAATGCCTTTCTTTTTACTCAGACCTGACCTCCAGACAAACTGCCAGCCTTGTTACTGATCTAGTGCCTGTAGGGGGACTCAACTTCTCCTGTGCTGTTGGCTACACTCAGAAAGGGGATGCAGAGTGTCAGGGTAAGACATTACACAGTTAGAAGAGTTAAAAACTCCCTTGTTTTCTCTATATAATCCCCTGCTACACTAATACACAATCCCAGTGTTTCACTAGTGCTTGGATACTATCAGCGTAGAAAGTTTTCTCAGTATGATCGGATTTCCCGTGTGATTCATGTCTGAAACGTCGGCCTCCCAGGAACTCCTTTAACGCCTTAGACGTGTGGAAATGGCTTGGAGCCAAAAGGCAATAACTCCCAGCTGAGATCCTCTCATGTGCAAGTGGTGTTGGTGAATGATTATGTCTACAGTTCACACAGACTCTATCCATTTTTAAGAATCAGGCATTCCACTCATTCCAGGATTGCCTCGCCCAGGATTGCCATTCGCTGATGTACTGACTTATTTAAAACGTTTGCACCGTTCAAATGTTTCTCTGCGGCTAAGGGTCCCATCACCACACTGTGTTTAAATGCCAGTCACGTTTATGTCTTTATTTATGAGAAATTTCATTACAAGTCCCGGTTTGACTTGAACGCCACCTATAATCTGGATCTAGTTTTAATTTGAGCACAAACGAGCGTTTGTAAACAGGGTAGGGTATGTTTGAAAATACAAGTTACGTTGGTATGATTACTTATATACGTGTAAGAATTAATACTTCTTACTGAACCCTTTTTTTTCTCTTTCATAAAAGATATTAACGAGTGTGCGCAGGGTGATGAGGGACCCTGTGGCCACCACAGCAATTGTACCAACACCCCAGGCTCCTTCGTGTGTAGCTGCATTCGTGGGTATTTGATGAGTTCCAGTGGTTGCCAAGGTGAGGATTTACCTTTAGGATTTAGGCCATCCATCATCACTTCATTTGTGACTTCTAATACGTTTTATGTTTTTATGGAATAATTAATTTGTTATGCATTGTTACGCTAGCTATGGCTCTCAGCTGTTCTTTGTATTTGTTTAAGCCTAAAAATGACTTTTATATGGTTATGTGATTATTTGAAACATTTTTTAATTGCTTGATTGATACATGGCATTAATACACTGTGCTGTGAAAAAGTATTTGCCCCCCTTCCTGGCTGTTTTTGAAAATATATATATTTGTGACATTTGAATGATTAAGACCATCAAATAAATTTTCATTAGGTTCCAAACCTACCTATGTGAAAAAGTAATTGCCCCCTGCTAAATCATGAATGTGATTAATTCAAAATTTTTTTGGAAAGCTGAGTTTCATTTCGCTTTCCTCACTCAGGCATGCTGACTACCAGACCTGTTGAACCATGAAATCACTTAACAGGAAAAAAAAAATATTCCATGGCATTGTAGTTATACAGTAACTAAAGAACCATTAATTGGTTGTTTGTGCTTGGTCGTGTATTGGTTCTAGATATAGATGAGTGTGCATTAGCTGCAGTGACTGGTCTACAGGCGTGTGGGCGAAGAACAGTATGTAAAAACAGCCCCGGTTCCTTCACCTGCCACTGTCCTGCTGGATTTGTCCGCGGATTCGATGGATACAACTGTGTTGGTGAGTTTGTCGCTAATGAATATTGTGACTTGCCGCAAACCTTTTGTGTGTTATTCAGCCCTATGTAGATACATACAGTATATTCTTGTTTCGTGCAGATGTTGATGAGTGTACTTTTGAAGAGAGCTGCAGAAGGGAGCTTGGGAACGTCTGCGTGAACACGGAGGGAAGCTACAAATGTGTGTGTCAGCCTGGATTCAAGGAGTACCAAGCAGCCTGCATAGGTATGTGTACACAAGCTATATACACATTTATATATATATATATATATATATATATATATATATATATATCTGTACATGTGTATATACTGTACGTTCATGTCAAACTGGGACAAAGTGTCCCTTACGTTTTTTCAAACAATATATTTGCAAGTGTGAAAGTGGTCCATGTTTCTTCCATTAAATGTGACATGTTTTGTAAAAATGAGACTTACATGATAATACACTGAATGTATATAAGCGATGAATGGTCAGGGCTCACCGTTTGTCTCCAATCGCAGCATATTTGTTCTGTCGTTTCAGTGCTCATTCTTCTTACATTTCTTACATTTCATTTAGCTTTTTCTTTCTAGATGTTGATGAATGTGTTGAGCTAGATGGGGTGTGTACTAATCGAGGGGAATGTGAGAACACATTTGGGAGTTACAAGTGCGTCTGTTCTCTTGGGTACCGTGGCAACGGAACCCACTGCACAGGTAAGATGTAGAACTCGCCCTCATTCTCCTCTTTCTACCTTGTGTACGTATTGCAATCAAAATGATTTAACATGCACTGTTTAATTTATGATGCCTGCGTAGATGTGAACGAGTGCGTCTCAGGGCTTCATAACTGCCACGTGAACGCCCGCTGTGGAAATGTGATGGGTTCGTACTTCTGCCAGTGCCATCAAGGCTACAGTGGAGATGGTCACTCCTGCTACGGTCAGGTTTCACTTTGTCTGCTGTTCTTCTGCAGGAGAATAGGGAAAGAAGCTGTTTTAGTGGCTTGTTGGATCATATTTGTATTTATTTGAACAGTACTGATAATATTTTAATATAATAAAAGCAACGTAAAAAGGCAACAATCCCAGTATGTTAGTCGTATAAACAGTCAAATGTCCAAAGGTAATCAAGATAAACGTTTTTTTTCCTTTGTTGTTGGTGTTGTTGCTATGGTAACAGATATAGACGAGTGTGCCCTAAGAGGCGACCTCTGTCAGCATAACTGTGCCAACTTACCAGGAGGGTACAGCTGCCTATGCCACGCAGGATACACACTGGCAAATGATATGCACAACTGTACAGGTACACACACACACACACATGCACACACACATATGCTTAAATGTAAACATTTTTTTTTAAATGTATTCTCGTTCTCTATGTTCCTGCAGATGTAGATGAGTGTGGGAGTGGCAATGTGACATGTGAGCAGCTTTGCACCAACACACCAGGCTCCTTCCTGTGCTCCTGTCGTGCAGGATATCAGTTGCACATCGATAGACATCGCTGTGTCGGTTCGTACTGTATATACTGTATATAGAAGGTGTTTGTTTACTTCTGTGCTGTGCGATTAATTATGTATTATATTAAGGAAGTGTATGATGGGTGCAGGGATTGTGCGTACTATGAAATAGCTCACAGATGTGTTACTGATGAGAAAATTATTTAGCTGTTTCATCTGTGTGATTCAGACATAGATGAGTGTAAACTGCAGAACGGTGGCTGTTCTCATACCTGCACCAACACACCAGGTGGACATGTATGCCACTGCCCTCCTCCACTCCTGCTGGACCACCTCAACACCACCTGCGTCAGTACGTAACATCCGTGGGTTTGTCACGATCACAGCTCTTTTGTGAATTTGGGCACAGTTATATTTTTAACTGGATGTATAATAATTCATGCACTGTACCTGTGTTCATTTCTAATTACAAATATAGACCCACATAGGGTGTTCATTTTCAATAAAAGGAATTAAGTGTGGGACAGTTCCAGTTATGGCCATTACATTTGGAGTCATGTCGGTGAATATGATTTATTAGGATGCGTCTTGTCTGAATCAGTCCTCTATATACTGTGCTGGGTGTTCAAGTCAAACCAGGACTTTGACAAAATCTCTCATAAATGAAGGTTTTTAAGAGAAACTGATTGACCTTTACAGAAGACTTCTGGCACAGTCCGGTGATGAGACTCACGAGACGCCAGATCCTTGAAAATCGATGGGTAACGTGTCACCAACTTGCCAATAGAAACGCATCTGTCCGCGGGAACTGTACACACAATCATTCACCAACACCACTCGAACGTTAAAGGAGCTCGACTGGAAGTTATTATCACATCCCCCGTACAGTCCTGACCTCGCTCCGAGGGATTTCCGCATGTTTGGTCCATTAAAGAGAGGCCAGGACTGCATGTTAAGCAGGCAGTCCGATCATGACGATATCCAAGCGCCAGTGAAACACGGGGATAAGTGCATTATATTATATTATATAGAGAAACAAAGGGAGTTTTTTTTTTTTTTACTCTGACTGTGTTATGTTATTCTGCGCAATGAAAAGTCCCGGTTTGACTTGAACGCCCCTAGTATTTCTTTTGAAAAGCCACACTTCCCCCTCTCCATTTTCTCATATCCAGTTCCTCCCCATCACTAAGGGGCTCCCACATTAAGGTTGGCTGTAATTAATGTAGGAGCACCGAGTACCTCTTATCCCTTTTCTCGGAGGGAGCTCGGCCAATCAGCTCTCTCTAAACCTCCGGCTGCGAGAGGTTACAGCATCACCCGGGAATCAAACTCGCGATCTCTGTATGATAGGGCGAGCACTTTGCCACCGCGCCACTCAGTACGCCCACACAGTTTTTTGTTACCTTAATGGTTGTAACGGCCTCCTGCTCCATAAAGATTGAGTCCGCATGCATGTCTGTCTCTGCGTGCGTGTTTGTATTCTCTTTCCAATAGACATCACTTCGTGCGCCTTGCGGAACGCCGGCTGTGATCAATTATGTTCCCTGGGATCCGAGGGACGTGTTAAGTGTAGCTGCAGAGAGGGTTGGGAGCTGGGAACAGACCAGAGAACGTGTCTCGGTAAAAGAACAACGCACAGTCACACATCCATAGACATCTCGACTAATGATCTCTTATTAATAACTCATGAGTTACTAACTGTCGGACTGGTTTCACCATAATAACCTCTAATTCATTTTCACGTTCTTTTTATAGACATCGATGAGTGTGCGATGTTTAATGGGGGTTGTGAGCAAGTGTGCGCGAATCAGGCCGGCAGCTTTAACTGTACCTGCAAGCCTGGGTTCGAACCTCGCACAGATGACCCTACAAAATGCAGACGTAAGTAAATGCTAAGCTGAGACTTTTCTGTTTTTAGGATCTTCACCGATGTTTACGGTAGTTCCCGTGCTGTTTTCTCACAGCGGTGTGTGAACCTGCATGCCAGAATTACGGCGTGTGTGTCGCACCTAATTCCTGTGACTGCCCCGCTGGTTATCCAGGGCCTGGTTGCTCAGGTACACTGAATGTTGGATAGATTATGTGTGTTATTCAAATACACTCCTATTGATTGTGTGTGTGTTATAAACAGCAATGTGCTCACCACCTTGTGCTCATGGCGGGACCTGCATGCGCTGGAACACTTGTCTGTGTCGTCCTGGCTGGACTGGAGAGGGTTGCCATACAGGTAGCGTAATAACCACTTGTCTTCATGTAGAACTTGCATCTAAAGAAATCTTTTTTTTTTTCCAAGAAGGGAAGTTTGCATATTTATTATTATTTTTTTAATTATTTG
Organism: Clarias gariepinus; assembly: GCF_024256425.1. Lineage (NCBI taxonomy): Eukaryota > Metazoa > Chordata > Actinopteri > Siluriformes > Clariidae > Clarias > Clarias gariepinus. Next base: position 39,412,540 of record NC_071101.1, on the reverse strand, counting down.
TTTGTTTGCTGAAGCTGTGTGCGAGCTGCCGTGTGGAAACGGTGGTCGGTGTGTGGCTCCGAACGTCTGCCAGTGTGCTTCTGATTATACTGGCCTGCAGTGTCTGACTCGTGAGTATACAGTATGAGGGTTTTTTTTGTTTATTTTTTTAATGAGAAAAATGCATGTCACCTGATTGACAATTGAATATTTTTTTCTGAATGTGTGTTCAGCTCTGTGTAGTCCTCCTTGTTTGAATGGCGGGAGGTGTGTAGATGTGAACACCTGTAGCTGTGCAGGAGCCTGGCAGGGAGCTCGCTGTCAGATAGGTACACACACACACATATACTGTACACACACTACATGGTCACACCAGACCATGTCTTTTTTGACTTAAGCTCTAATTATATTTAAGAACTGCGTCGAATGAAAATGTCACTTTGCGTCACCTGGTGGTCATCTAATAAATAACATGAAATGCAACTCATTAATTTTTTTTTTTTCTCCATTATTTTTTTATTTTGAACATTTGAAATACAGCATTGTACAATCTTGCATAACTTTCTTAATTCCCGTAAACAAAGAAATTGCTGCATTCCGAAAGATCATATCTAGCAATTTTGACAATATATTCAAACAAAAAAAAAGCAAAACAACCACAACAACAACAAAAAAAAAAAAAAAAAAAAAAAACACAAAAATGTTCCTCCTGTTTTAACACATGGCAATCTTTTTAAACTTACTAATTTCAAAGCTGGGTAAATCTCCTTTTAAAATCTTTTTCCCTTTTTCCCTCCCCTCTCTCCCCTCCTCCCCCCTTTCTTTTTTTCCTTCCCTCTCTCCCCTCTCCTCTTTCATTACTATCAAAATCAGAACTACATTGTCCACCCAGATTAATCTTCCCCTTCTTCATCCATTAAATTCAAATGTTTGATGTAATTTACAAATGGTCTCCATATTGCTTCAAATACATTTTGTTTAGCCTTCAAAATGTAAGTTATCTTTTCTAATGGAAGGCTTGTTAACATTTGTCTTAACCATTGGTTTGTACTTGGTCTGTTTGTTTTTATCCACAGCAGAGCTATACATTTCTTGGCATAAAGTAAGCTGAGGTCTATAAATGCTCTTTCATTTTTACTATAATTTTGTTCCTCTGTATATAAACCCAACAGAAAAAGCTTTGGATCCAGTACTTTTTCCTTTTGAAATTATCTTTTCAATTATGAGTCTTATATTTTCCCAAAATATTTGGATTTTTCTGCATTGCCAAATACAATGAAAAAATGTTCCTCTATCTTCCATACACTTTCTGCATATGTCTGGTATATGTTTGTTATATTTATTTAAATCTACTGGTGTTACATATGTCCGCATTATCCATTTATACTGAATAAGTTTGAGACGTGTATTTATGGACATAGTTTGAGCCTTAATACATACTTCTTCCCAATTTTCATCTGACAACTCAAATTGCAAGTCTTCTTGCCATGCATTTAACTTATACTTAGAACTTTCTGGTGAATTAGTTGTCAACAACTCATAAAATTCAGATATAATGCCCTTTCTCAAGTTATCCCTTGTCATAATTTTTTCTAATGACAGATGTGAAGGTTTATCAAGATTATTCTCCTGATTTGATTTTATGAAACTTCTTAATTGTAAATATTTGAAAAAATGCTTTCTCTCAAGATTAAATTTGATCCTCAACTCCTCAAATGACATCATAGTGTCAGAATCTGTCAGATATAAATCTTGAATTATTCTAAGTCCCTTTGATTCCCACAATTTAAAGGTTGCATCCTCTCTCCCTGGTACCAAGAACTGATTTCCCCAAATTGGACTGTATTGAGACATTAAACGTGTTTCTTTTAAGTAATTTTGTACTTCATACCAGGTCTTTACCATCTGTCTTACCATTGGGTTTTTAGTTTTTTTCCGTAACTTTTTTGCTGTATCTGAGTATATGTATGAAGGTATAGACAAGTTCAAATCATAAGATTCCATTTCTATCCAATGCGGAGACTCACCCGATGAAAAATAAAACATAATAGACCTCAGCTGCGCAGCCCAGTAATACCACTCTACGTTTGGACATTTTAAACCTCCTCTATCATATGGAAGGTACAACAAAGACAAACGAAGCCTTGCCCTCCTATTATTCCATATGAATCTAACAAACATAGTTTTGATTTTTGAAAACATGTCTGAAGGTGGCGGTAATGGAATATTTTGAAATAAATATAATAGTTTAGGTAGTACATTCATTTTTAAAATATTAATTCTCCCTATTGTAGATATTGGTAATAACATCCATCTGTCAATTGACTCATTAATTTCTGTAATTACAGGTTCATAATTAGCATCGACGATATTTTCCAGTTTTGGCAAAATTTTTATTCCCAAATACTTGAACTGGTCTACAACATTAAATTGGATTACCTCTGCAATTGGGTTCCTTCTTTCACTTGAATTTAGCAATAATATAGAAGATTTTGTTTTATTTACCCTATATCCCGAGATATCCCCAAATGCTTTAATTAGCTGTAAAACAGCCGAAATAGATTTACTCAACTTTGACAAAAATAGAATGACATCATCAGCATATAAAGATATTCTGTGTTCCGTCGATCCTATTGTTATTTCACTAATTTGCTGATGTGAACGTATTCCAATTGCTAATGGTTCTATTGCTAGTGTGAATAACAAAGGAGAGAGTGGACATCCTTGTCGACATCCTTTGTTAATTTTGATTGGTTTGGAGATAATTCTATTAGTCAAAATTTCTGCCTTTGAGTTATTATAAATTACTTTAACCCATTTTATAAAATTCTCTCCAACTCCAAATTTTTCTAAAACTTAGATAGGGCCATTCAACCCTATCAAAGGCCTTTTCGGCATCCAGTGATAACAGTGCTGTGTCTGCCTTTTCCTTGTTAGCATGTATTATATTCAATACCCTTCTTACGTTATGAAAACCCTGCCTTCCCATTATAAACCCATTTTGGTCTTTATTTATAATATTTGGCAACAAGTTTTGTAACCTTTTTGCTAGGAGTTTACATATTATCTTAAGATCAGAATTTAATAAACTTATAGGTCTCATATTTTCGCATTTATTAAGAGGTTTGCCTGGTTTTGGCAGTAGAATTATCAAAGCTGAAGTCATAAAGGGTGAAAAGCTACCTATTCGGAATGCCTCCATAAACATTTCCAGTAGTGGGATTAGTAATTTATTTTTAAATTTTTTATACAGATCTATCGGAAGACCATCTGGTCCAGCCCTTTTTCCTGATTTCATGCTATCAATAGCATTCTCTATTTCTTCTTTGTTAATTTCCATTTCCAAGTCATCTTTTTGTTCTTCTAAAAGACAAGGTATAGGCAATTCCTCTAAAAACTTGTTTAAGTTTTTTAAATTAATGTCATTTTTTGCATCGTATAATTCTTCATAGTAGCTTCTAAACGCCTTATTGATTTCTATAGGGTCCACTACATCTTTACCATTAACTATAATTGTTGTAATTGGTGTTTTGACCTCTAATTGTTTGATTTGCCATGCTAGTAGTTTACCTGCTTTATCTCCTTGTTCAAAGAATGATTGCTTTAGTCTTATAAGACTAGAAGCGGCTCTATCAGCAGACAACTTTTCATATTCGGCCCTCAAAATCATTAACTCACTTTGTTTTTGTGAATCATTTTTCTCAAAAACATTTTCTTGTAGTGATTTAATTTTTTGTTCCAATTTGATCCTCCCCTCTCGTATTTTCTTGGACTTTGAGCTAGTGTAACTAATAATATGTCCTCTAAGAAAGGCTTTAAATGCCTCCCATCTTATCATTGCCGAAGTTTGAGTAGTATTGATTTCAAAGAATTGGTCTATTTGTGTTTCTATATACTTTACAAATTCTTCATCTTGTAGCCATTTATACTGAAATTGCCATCTAGTTAGATCTTTTGTTAATTTCCTATCTACATATTCTATACAACATGGGGCATGATCTGAGATCACTATATTATCATATAAACTATTATGAATTTTATATCGTAATGCTGAAGAAATTAAAAAATAATCAATTCGAGAATATGTCTTAAATGTACTTGAATAACAAGAATAAGCTTTAGTATGTGGATTCAATTCTCTCCAAATATCTAGTAATCTAAATTCATTCATTAACCGAAGAATAACCGCTCTACTCCTATTGTGTGATTGATCCACTCCTGTGGATCTATCAATTTTGGGATTCAGCGTGCAATTGAAATCTCCTGCTATTACTAATTCTCCTGCTAACGATGAAAGAATAAGGAACAAATCTCCAAAATATTTTGGGTCATCTATATTAGGACCATACAAATTTACCAAATTTACATTTTCTGTTATTAAGGAACCTTGAATTATTAAATATCTCCCAAACTTATCTTTAATTACTTGTTTCACTTGAAATGGGACTGTACCATGTATGAGGGTCATAACTCCTCTGGCCTGTGATGTAAACGATGCTGAGAATACACTACCCTGCCATCTCCTCCTTATCTTCAATATCTCCTTCTCTAATAGGTGTGTTTCTTGTAAAAATACTATTTTGGAATCCATATCTCTTATTTTATTCATAACTTGTTTTACTTTTTTAAGTTGTTGTAGACCTCTGCAGTTCCAAGAGACAAATTTAAGAGATACTCCCTGAGACATCTCTAACTATTTAAAATAGAATAGAAAGGAGAAAGAAAAAAAAAAAAACAGATTACCTTGCAATATGTTTGTAATATACAGGGGAAAAAAAGAAGAAAAGAAGAAAAAAAAAAAAAGAAAGAAAAAACAGGAAAACATTTCAAACCTGGATGCTTGAACGTACATCCTACACACTGAACATGAACTCCAAATCTCCCACTCTCGTGAGATCCCCCCCAAAAACCTTTTGACTCCCATTATTGCTCTCAACCGTTCCACACTCAGAGTGAGGATCAGTTAAACCACCCTTTGTTGACTTTTAACGAAACTGTCTCTGCCGCTCTGTTTATGACTACAAAACACTCATAATTCGTTCTAACATTTGCCACTATTCTCCTGGATTTTCTTGATAAACTCCCTTGCTTCGGTTGGTGTTTTAAATGTACGGGTCTGTTCTTTGTAAGTTACCAACAGCCTAGCTGGGTGAATCATTCCATGGCGGATCCCCAAATCGCGTAGTTCCTGGCGAATTGGGTCGAACTGTTTCCTCAACTGGTGTATTCCAGTGGCTAAATCCGCGTAGAAGCGAATCTGTTGGTTCCTATACCGAATGTCACGTTTTGCCCGTATAGCCGCGATAACTGCTTGCTTATCCTTGTAGTTAAGGAAGCGCATTATCATTGTTCTCGGCGGCGCCTTGGCATCTCTCGCTGGTCCGATTCTGTGCGCTCTCTCTAAAATACCAGAAGATTGCAGTGTCACACCTTCGAGCACCTCTGGTATCCATTTCTCCAAAAAGGAACACGGATCTTGTCCCTCGGCTCCCTCCGGCAAGCCCACCAGTCTTAAGTTATTTAAGCGGGATCTGGTTTCTAAGTCCATAAGTTTTTCTTCTAGACTCTTTTTCGTTGATTCTAATTTGTTCACTTTTGTTTGTAAGTGGGCTACCTCGTCCTCTGTACTCGCAATCCGTAATTCGGCCTGCGTCACTCGCTCACTGCAGTCACTTATATCTTTCTTCAAACTTTCTATCGCTGACATAATTCCATCAAACCTTGAAGAGAACTCGGTTTTCATGGAGTTTATAGCAGCCAGTATTGCATCCACCTTTATTCCCACAAATGCCTCCTCGTTGTTGGCCTCATTTTCAGCCTCCTTTTCTGTGCTTTTCTGCGCCTCATCGCTAACACGAAATCCGGTTAACTTCGGCTGCTTTGTAGATTTAACGCTTTCTTTGTTTATTTTACTTGACTTCGACATTGTGGGATTCTTGCCAGCCGATACTGCCCAGTTTTTTTGTTTTTTTTTACAATCCCGAGTGTTTCTAGTAGAAAAAATTTTTAGTTGAAGCAGAGCGGCACGAGTCACGTCTTCTCAGGTGGCTGCCATAACCGGAAGTGGAACTCATTAATTTTAGTCGCTGTTGTTTTGCCGCGGCGGTAAGCACGGCGTTAATAGGCATCCCCCTCGACTACCTACTGTACCATATGTATGAACGTCCATGTTTTCTCAGAACCAGTGCTATGTGTGAAGCCCTGTAACAACGGTGGAGAGTGTGTGGGACTCAACAGGTGTCGATGCCCCACTGGCTTCACGGGAGGTCTCTGTGAAACAGGTCAGTGTGTTTTCACATGCACACGTGCCTGTGACCCTTTTGTGATTTCAGTATGAGGCAGCAAGTAACTTTAGTACAGTTTTTAAAACATGTCTTCGTGTGTGTGTGTGTGTGTGGATGTGTTAAGCTGAGACTATGCCCTGTGTGCCACCCTGTCAGCATGGCGGCACCTGCAGCCCACAGAATACTTGCACCTGCCCAGCAGGGACCAGAGGCCTGCGATGTGAGAAGCTGTAAGTACTGTGCTGGCAATAATGTTCTGTATAATTATTGCACACTGCGCTGTAAACTGCTGTTTTTCAAGTCTCTCTCTATCAGTGTTTGATGGCGTTTAAGGCTTGCTGTTTATATGGCTAGGACACTTAAGAACACTGAGAGACTTCTTGAAGCTGCTTGTGTACCTGCCACCATGTGCTTCACCGTAGGATTCATAATAGTTGCATTAGCAGTGCCATGGTTTTCAGCAGATGGAGTTCTTTTTTTCCTTCATAATAAAGTATAATACAGTAAGCATCGAGTTTTAGAGTAATTTTTCCACATATATGAACGAACAAATCCCAGAAGTAGCTCACGTGTATTGTACGGAAAAAATTTAAACTGCAGTGCACCAGATACCAATATTTACAGTTATATAGAATATTTTCAGTGTTTAAGTTAATGTAGGAAGTTGTATGTGTGTGTGGGGGAGGTGTAGGGAAAATGAGTCGGCATCACCGGTTTCAGGAGTATATTCGTGACAAAGGTGTACAAGGATGTAAATGATATTGAAGCTTGTCAGACTTAAGAACAAATCTGACTTACGAACGCTCCTGGAACTGAGCTCGTTTGTAGGTCTGGGACTAACTGTATCAGAGATGCTTGATTGATTGACTATTCCTGAGGTGGTTTGCCTCTCCACCGAGTTAATGGCTATTTTGTTCTTGGTCACTTTCCTTGACCATATCCTACTCACTGAGTTTGACTAGGTGCTTGGCTTGATGTACCGAGAGCTCCCAGGGTTCATTGCCCAGTTTTTGGTTTGGCATTGATGAGGCCTCATAAAATAACATGTTTCTGTAAACTTAATTGTTTCATTTTATCATCAAGCTCTTGATAGACTTTTCAAATTTCAGCTGTCTTAAGTAATATGACGACCAGCTCTCACTGTGATCAAGTCACTCTGTTTTTTTTTTTTTTTTTTTCAGGACCTGTCCAGTGGTGACCACGGTAGTCAGCATGGCTCGAGCGGTGCGCAAAGGTTTTAAAGAAAGTTACGTAGATCGGTGCGGACCTTTGGGGGTTTTGCTCTGCACCAAGTACAGGTAAAACACGTGGTATATCTGTCTTATCTGTTTTGTGTGTGTGTGTGTAACACATGTAAAAATTACATAAGCAAAAATGCATGAACCTTAAAGTTTATTTTTTCCAGAATAAATCAAGCACGTGTGTATCTACAGGCATACAGAGTGGGATACAAGATCCAGTGTCCGAGTAAAATGGGAGTATGACCCTAAAAACGCAAAATACATACAGTACACGGTCGTACCACCTTTCCTGTATTACATTCCTACAATGTTTTTTTTGTTTTTTTTTTGTATGAACATAAACATCTTTAGTACATCGTCGAACAAGGTTAGATTTTCACACACTTTTTTTTTTTTTTGTCATTTTGCTGTAATTAATGTGCTTTAATATCATTTACATGCTCATCATAAGTGCATTCACAAAGCTCTCCAACTTGAGAGTGTATCAGCTGTGTTTCACTGTTTCGTCTCTTACAAAGTGACAGTTATATAGTATTAGCTACAATTATCTACTTGAATATTGCTGGACTGCATTGGAGATTCTGGTGCTCAGATGTGTAGACCATCAGCTGTTTATCAGCATACTGATCCAGAAACTGCTTGCCTGCTTCCCATGAGTCATGGGAATTTGCCTACTCAGAATCCTGCTACCTCAGAGTGCCTGCTGTAGCAACAATAGTAGACTGGATACAGAACTGGAGCATGTGTTTCCCCCTTCATTCTCTCTTTCCCTGGCACAAACCCAGTGCATCGAATCATTATTCACCTTCTGCCCTCAGCTCACAGGCCGACCGCTAATAATTCCAGTCACTGAGCTGTATTCAGCACAAGCTGCCATGTTCTTTAGTTAATCTGGCTAGTGCTTAAATCTTATTGAGTTCTAGGTCAGCCACAAGCAGTGTGCCAAATTCTCAGAAAATCCCTGTGCCAAAGGCAAACCATCTCTGAACCCAACCTAATCAGGTCAGTAGCTGCAAACGATTTGAACCAAGGGTTCAAAAAGCTCAATAAATGTTTCAATTTTGTGAATGGCATAACATCAGGCACTTGGAGCGTCACTGGGCCCAATGGAAGTCAGTTATACTGGGCCCCCCTAAGCTTCCACAAAGCGAAGTTTTTTTTAAGGGCCCCACTGTCATTCAAGGGCCCCTGAAATCATCCTTACTTAGACCCCACTTTATGGCACCCATGCCAGACCCCTGCCAGCTTGGTCATTTTAGGACTAAAGCCACATATTTATTACTCATTAGCTTCTATAAAACTCTCCTGTTAAGTCAAGGTACAAGCCCAACTACCTTTATCCAAGAGATTCTTCCAAGCAGGGCAGGGAGTTGATTGAAGCTTTGCTTTTAATAGCCTGAGAGCACAGAAAATCGGTCTGGTTTAAGCCACGTTTAACTGGCACACTCCACGCTACCAGAAGCAGGTTAAACAAAGCAATGAAGTCCTAGACTTTGGATTGATACAAGAAGTCAATGAAACAATTTGATTCAGAAATACCACCCCAATAGGTTTCCAAGGGCTTAAGCAATGCTCTGATGTCTTCTGAAAGTTTGTGTTGTCAGAACCATAGCATATGAAATCACACACTCAAGGTTCTGGGTGATGACAGGTCCACTATGGGTCGGGGCTTCAGAAGAATTCAACGGAGTGTATTAATACGAGGTAGGAACCGGCAGAGGTGAATGTCTTTAGAGTAGATAAACATGCCTCTGGGACTTTGTGCATCATGTTTCCACCTCCTTTAGTGAAAACACAAAGAACTCAGTAAGTGAACCAAAGGTGTTAGACTTTGCTCAAGGCAGGTAGTACGAGTGGCATCAACTTCATAAACATATTCTTAGTAGTTTTAGCTAGTATCATGTGTTACTCTTCTGTGTGACATACATGATCATAATAAATTAGCAGTTTTGGGTGTTTGTGTCTTTTTTTTTTTTTTGTAAAAGTCTTTGTTAAAAAAAAGAAAAGAAAAACAAATGAAAAATTATTATGATTTTAGGCCCATTGCTCATTTTACTCATTCTATTATACTGTTATGTTACTGATCAAGCACAGTGAATGTAATTTCAGCCAGGACATTCATCCAAACGATCAAACATCAAAAGGTTGATTTTAGTTTATTGTATATGTGGAGCAGTACAGTATAATGATCTTGTTCGCCAGTGTTCATCCAGCACCATTACATTATTTGTGAACTTACATCATGTCATTACAACATGTGTAACTTCAAGTTAGTTTGATGTATTGTTTTAAAAAATGTTTTTTTTTGTTCTACTAGTTTTTGGATATGCCATTTTTACCCTACAAGGATTTATAAATAAATAAATACAAATCTGTTCCAAAATGCTGCATCTGATTTATTTAAGGCTTATCTAATACAATGGTTTTAATGATACAATAAAACTTTGGATAAGGTAGAATGAAGTCAAAATCAAATTGGCAGCAACTTCATATAAACTTCTACGAGTTTAAAAGAAATTTTTAAATGAGCTTGTTTCTATAAGCTCAGAAAAATACAAAAACCTAGATAGAGTCACAGAAGATCAGATCAGGACCCAATTCTCCTTTTCTCTGTCTTGCACTATATATGGTTCAGACAAAACCACATGGGGCGTTAAGGTCAAACCAGGACTTGTGGTCAATGAAGGTGTAAAGGCAATTTACATTTATAGAAAACTTCAAGCACAGTACAATGATGAGACTCTAAGCTGCAGTGAAACCTTTGAATTCAGCAAACGTTTTAAGGAGGCAGTACATCTGTGAATGACGATCCCGGCCGGGGTGGCACCAATACCACTTGCTCATTACAGGAACTCATTTTCACATGTTTTGGCCAGTGAAAGGAGGTTCTTAGAGGCCAGCGTTTCAGACGTGAAACGGGTTAGGGTTAGGGTTAGGCTCTAGTCTACTGAGTAAACTGTCTACCTTGATTGTGTCCAAACACTAGTGAAATTTGGAAACCCTTGGAAATTTGGACGGAAAGACGTTAGTCCTGAACCCACTGGTTCTAAACCTGCTTGTTCTGAAGCGAATGTTCCTGTACCTTCTCTTTGATGAGAGAAGGTTGAAACGAGTCTCTGATGGTGCTGTGGGCTCTGCGAAGATATCTACTGGGGTGCAGCTGGTAGTTGGGTGCCAATGATGGTGGTTTTCACCACCCTTTGTAGAGCTTTCCTTTCTAACACAGTAAGTTGTAATACAAGTGGTAGAGTTGGTCCGGGTGCTCTTAATAGTGGAACAAGAAAAGCTTTCGAGCTTTCGAGCACTTCTTCGAAAGAAATAACTTACTTTTAAACTTTACGAAGCCACAAAAAGTAGAGCTTAATGCATTTTTTAAATACATTTAGAACAACCCGAAATCAGAAAAAAATTGGACAGTATGGAAAATGCAAATAAAAAAAGAAAAAGTGATTTCTAAATTTACTTTGACTTGTGTTTCATTGCAGACAACACAACAGAACATTATTTAATGTGTTCCTCATAAATTTGAATTTTTTATTTCTTAAAATAAACACGTATTCCAATTTTTGCCCTTGCAACACATTTAAAAAAAATTTGGAACAGTAAAGAATTTACCACTTTGTACTGTTGCCATTCCCTTTCAGAACATTTAAAAGACTTTTAGGGACTAAAGACACTAAGTGATGAAGTGTTTCAGGTGTAATTTTGTTCCAGTCTTCCTGCAAACAAGTCTTAAGGTGTGCAACAGTATGGTGTCTGCAGTTTTGGAGTTGCTAGTCTCAGTCCTCTAGTCATCACAATTTAGTCCGATCCAATAGAAGCGTTAGTGTAGCTCAAATTGTGGAAAAGTTAATGCTGGTTTTAATAGTAAGGTGACAGAACACATAGACATATATATATATAAAAATATTAATGCTACAATTATATTGACCATTAAAGTAGGAAAATGTATTTCATAATGAAAAGTACATAAAATATTTTCTAAACATATACATGTTTGTTATGTTAATTTAAATGATCTTGGCTTCAGCGAAACTAAGCGACAACACTTTCCACCATTTTTGTGGAATAACCCAGCTATGTGACATGTGCATCTAAAAAAATTCACATTTTTTGTATTATTTGTATTGTCTCTATACATTATTATATTTCTTGAACTTTTTTGCTCTTTAGCTTGCATTAAGTTCCTGGCTACATAGATTTACTGTTTTTTTCCCCGCAGTGCTTTATTGTAATTACTAAATATTCTGTCATGTGTAACGCTCTTAATCCTTTTCTTTCTAGACTAGCAAACCCATCATCATCATCATCATTATCATTATACTTTGGTCATGATGACTTTTATTTATTAATGATGAACGAGCATGTTCAACCTCCCTAAAACATGCCTCAAACTTTAAACAGTCTAGAACAATCGTGCAGATCAAGTCCTGCTTTCTGTCTCACCCAAATGAGGATGGGTTTCCTGTTGAGTGATCAAGGTTTCTTCCTATTACCATCTCAGGGAGTTTTTCCTTGCCACTGTCGCCCTCGGCTTGCTCACCAGGAACAATCTGACCATTTCGATTCGAACACATTCACATTCCATACAAATTAAAATAATTATTTTGATTGTGTAAAGCTGCTTTGCGACAATGACAATTGTTAAAAGCGCTATACAAATAAAATTGAATTGAATTGAATAGTTGTAGTTGATTGATTGATTTTATTGATTTATTTATTTTATTCCATTCCATTCCAAAGCTCAGGTGCACCCTGACTTTGCTGTTTCCTGGAGCAAAGTCAGCTGTCACACGGTCACCATGGGGATTCAGGCTTGTGTGATTTCAATCAGTGAATTATTATTATTATTATTATTATTATTATAACTTGGTGCTGTGGTATTGAACATGATGCTGCATATAGCTGATTCTCTCTCTCTCTCACACACACACACACACACACACTGGCTGAGAATATCTGCTGCTCTCTTGATTAATCCACACTGGGCGGGATTTGCTTCTGATGTCTCTCACTTCAAAGGAAACCGGGTTCGCCATGTCTGGCTGCGTTCGATTTGAGTAATATTTATTGCCCCCCCTTCTTCCCTTCCTCCTCCCCCAAACCCCTTCCCCACCGTCCCCTCCCTCCCTCCCTCCTCCTCCTCCACCACCTCCTCCTCCCCCCACCACTACCCCGTGCTCCGGTATCTCCGGTGTCTCGTGCAGGCTGACGGGGTGGGAGTTGCAGCACTTCTGGGAGAGCGCGAGCGAGCGAGTGAGCGAGCGCGCGCGTGCGTCAGGGCTCAATGGCGGCGGCGGCGCCTGTCAAGGAGGACGATGTTGTGGACGATTTCGACCGGCGACCCATCCGGAGAGCGAGGTCCAAGAGTGACACGCCGTACCTCACCGAGACCAGGCTCTCGTACACGCTACAAACAGGTAGGGACGAGTCGCACGCGCGTAGGTGGAGCTGCTGACAATTAGTAATTGACACACGTTATATACAGTGTGTGTGTGTGTGTGTGTGTGTACAGTGTGTCCACGCGTGTGCGCGTCACATTGCAGTCAGTGTTCAGGCTCTGCTATGCGGTGTTGATTGATGGTGTGAAAAGAAGCTCTCTCTCTCTCTCTCTTTCTTTCTTTCTCACACAAACACTGACATTATAAAGCATCATGCATTCATACACAGCAGCTGTGTCGTGACACAAGAGTCCAGCAGCATTGCTGTGAGATATATATATATATATATATATATATATATAGCATGATCTGAAATGTCCCTGCCATTAAATAGATATAATTATTCCATGTGAAAAAATAAAAAACTCAATAATAATAATTATTATTATTATTAGTGTGAAGGTAAATGTTGCAGCAGAGCAGATAAGCCCTAACCTGAGCTGACTTTTAGTCAGTACTGTTTCCACAGTGCCTCCTCGATCTGCCAGGCAATGCCCGGTTATTGCAGAAGAAATCCTATCTCCTTCACGCCCATGCCTGCCTCGGATCAAACTCTGGTCAAACCCCTATTGGATTGTTTGCACCAAATGGTTACATCATTTAAAAAAGAAAAAAGACTGTAACCAGTGTTGCCATGGTGATCTGCCAGCTATGTCTTACCAAACTTTCAACCCTTTGTTGCTGAGATTTTTAACGCTTTGTTTGTTTACCAAACTCTCTCTCAAAAACAAAAAGTGTTTTGAGGCATTTTCTAACTTTTAATTTTTACAGGCTGCGTTTTTGATTCATCTTTGATAAAGACAACTTCAATATACCCAGGGCATTCAAGTCAAATCAGCACTTGAGAACAACCAAACTCCCCTTATTTCTTTTAAACCCATGCTAAACCAATGCACTCATCCCTACTACGTGGATACTGCCTGCTTCACATCTGAAACGCTGGCCTCCCATGAACTCTTTAAATGAAAAAGGTTAAGAGCATGGTAAGGACCGTACTGGGGTTGTGGCAATATAATGCCAGCCGAGTTCCTGTAATGTGCAAGCCACACCTACCTTTAAAACGTTTGCACCATTCAGTTGTCAGTGTTTCTGAGAGTCTCATCACCATACTGTGATTGAAGTCTGCTCTAAAGGTCGATCGCTTTAGCACCTTAATTCACCATAGACTTCATCATGTGTCCCAGTTTGACTTGAATGCTCTTTTTATATTAAATATATACAGATTTACTACTATTTTCTCTTATAAAATTACACTTACTCGAATATAGTAACTGAATATAATATCAATCTTTCCTTTTAAGACAATTTTACAATCTTTAAAGTTTATACTGTATTTACTTGTTCTATTGGCAGATCAATAGATAATTAGATGATAAAGATGATGTCATTCAGACCTTAATTAATTTGAAATTAGTAAAAATCACCAAAGTAGTTGATCATAAACATTATTAATTTGGTAAGTATAATTAACTAATAAACGAAGTCACCACTTAATTGCTTCAACTAGCAACAAGTTATTTAACCCTAACCGATGCAGTGAGTAGTTTTTTGCTTGACATATCCTGTGCTCATGGCGAAGGTGTTTCTCTCTTTAAGAGGGGTAAAATTTTTGCTCTGCATCAGGCAAAGAAAACAACTAAGGAACTACTAAGATTAAGACTACTAAGATTGAAACTACTAAGATTAAAATCGGTATAAGCAGTATTAAAATCTGTAGGGATAGTGCTGAACCATCATCTTCGAGGAAGGTCTTAAATGTGGTCTTAAAATCTTTAAATGATTGTAATGGATCTCTTAAATGTTTGATGAAATCAAATTGTAAAAAAACTGTGTGGAGCAGTTCCATACACAATGCGAAGAGAACTCAAGGAACTGGGACTAAACAGCTGTGTAGCCTTAAGAAAACCACTTATCAGTGTGACTAATCAGAAAAAGGCTTCAATTTGCTAGGGAGTATAAAGAATAGACTTGACGAAAAGTTCAAGTGGTCTTATGAGTCCAGTGACTCTGGTTCTGTTCCAGAGTGATGGGCACATCAGGGTAAGAAAAGAGGCAGATGATTGGTGTACCCATCATGTTTAGTGCCTACTGAGCAATGTTATGTGCCCAAAAAATGAGCTCAGCTGATGATCTGGATGTACTGATAGAACAGGTTTTTCCATCAATGGATTTTTTTCTTTCCTGATGGCACAGACCATGTTCTAGGATGCCGGGGTTATCGGGCTCAACCTGTGAAAGAGTGGTTCAGGAGCATGAGACATCACTTTCACACATGTACTGGCCACCACAGATTCTAGACCTTAACCCCATTGAGAATCTTTGGGATGTGCTGGAGAAGGCTTTACGCAGCGGCCTGACACTTCCATCATCGATATAATATCTTGAAGGGAAATTGATAGACGGAAATAAATGTTGTGACATTGCATAAGCTTATTGAAATGATGCCACGGCCATAATCAAAGCAAAAGATGGTCCAGTGAAATATTAGTGTGTGTGACTTTTTTGGATGGCTGGTGTATGACGGTACAGTACTATTAAATGCTCAAATGATCGGTCAGAATTTGTTTGTTTTATTTTTTTGTAACAGCACACATCTGCCAGAAATACAGAAGTTAATGCAGTCACAGGTGTATAAATGCACTCATAAATTTAATGACATTTTATACATGAGGGCTTGCACTATATGGTGAATGTGGGACGTAATCTAAAACTAAGAATAAGCGGTGCAGTGCAGATTGGTAATTAACTTCACGGTACATTAACATCTCCAGCAGTACTGCTGGTCAGTCTGAGGGAGAAAATCTCATGGAGGGGTAATTAAAACAGACGCTGAAGCCTGATCACAGTTGCACAGCACAGACCACTGGAGCAACATAAGAATTCCGAATTAACTGGAAGAGTTGGAAAAGGGGAAATTCTTTAAAAACCTATCTGGCAACCATATTCGGGCTGATCGGAACGGGTGCATCAGTCATGATCTTGCTCATCAGACACCAGAGCCAAGAACTGTTTGTTCCTGGTGGTGATTATCAAACTGGTGACCTCATTTTATCTGACGTTTAGTTGATACCCTAAAGAGAAATTCTCACCACTCTTCAATTCAAATTTGGTTCAAACAGACTATTTCTGTCACCAACCCCATCAAGAAGCATATAGTTAGATTTTTATTGTACAACAGGATGGTTGGGTTAGCCCTTAGTAAGCTTTCTGCTGGACATGAAGAGCGTAATGGCTTACTGGGATGGCCTTGGCTACACCCAGCCCATCAGTTGTGGCTTACTTCGTAATCCCTTGTTTTTGGCAATCTTAGAGAAGTAATGGAATGTATCAGGGGAATCAGCATTGAGTTTGTGGAAGTGTGCAAAATCTCAAGGATGGCCTTCTCCCTCAGGCCGTAATGATCCTAACAACAGCAGGTGTTAAATGATGCCGCCTTTCCCTTACATCAGTACCCTGAGGCTAAAAGGACATTGTTAAGACTGTGTGGAGATGCCAAAACATTCTGACAAGTGGGTTAGACAAACAAATCCTCAAACAAATTCGCTTCAGCCCAAGCGATACTGTCCATGTTTTTCATTTAAGAACAGTACATCCTCTTGACTCATTGTTTTACCTACCAAAAAAAGGTTGCTGTTTCAGAAAAGTCCAATCATTGGCCTATTGTAGCAAAGAAAACAACTAAGACTGCTGAAATTACTGGAATTGGGTTAAGAACTGCAAACACATTATTAAAACCTGGAAGCATAGTGCTGAACCGTCCGCTGCGTAGAAGAAATGTGGTCCAAAACAAAGTGGGAATGGAGATGACTTAAACACTTAATGAAGTTACATTATCAAAACTGTGAAATTCAGAGCATTTCCACACACTATGTGATAAGAACTCACAGGATTAAACAGCTGTGTGGTCATAAGAAAACCACTTGTTTTTGAGACTAATCAGAAAATATAGTTGCAAGCAACGATGATTGGGCCCAAGCACCTACACCGTCGCCACCTGGGCACACCAGAAGGACAGTGGGCACAGTGGACACATGCATTTAAACAGGAAGTAGATGTTAAGACCTCCAAAAAAGAAAAAGCATTACACTTTATATGATGTCACTCAATATGATGTCACTCAGACAGTTATTAGCCACTTTTCGGCATATGTTTAAGCCAGCGTCATGGCTTAACTGTTTGGGATCTCAAAAATCCCTTCCTAATTTCGCATCCACTTGTCGTGAAATCACATTGGCCCGGTGTGGATGTAATTGTATAACTCTCCTAGGAAAAGTATATCAAAATCCATTGGGTGGGTTGTGCAAACAACCCAAAATAACTGACTTCCTGTTGAGTAGAGCACAAGACATGTGCTGTGAAGGTTGCTCAGCTCAATGAGATCTAAATATGTACCACGTTTTTTTGTATGCATATGTGCAACAGTGTATGAGCTATGGAGCAAAATCTCATGTGACAGCCCCAGGCCACGCCCAGGGCCCACTTGCTCAAGGATCCTAATGGCAGCAGATTCCAACCTGTGTGCCCTTCCCTAAAAAAACGTCCGGATGCTGCGCCCTTCACACTTTATGAAGTAATGGGGCTGATGTACTAGTGCTTGGGCTCTAAATAAGGATTCAGTTTGCTAGGGAGCATAAAGATTGGACTTTGAAGCAAAAAAAAAAAATTGCGCAATGGGCAAGAAGGGAAGCACATTAATTGAAGTGTGTGTTTTAAGATCTGTTTGGAAATTAACACATTTTCAATATTTTAACCACCAAACACGAAGCTGTCCCTTTAATCCACTTTTGTGTCCTTTTTTTGTGTTGTTTACAATTTTCAATGTCTAGCTTCCTGTTATTGAGCACAGCTGACTCATTTCTATATCTGCGCAGTAGGAGCTAACGGACAGTCAGTGCTTTGACCATGTCATGTCCGGTATTAAAGTAATTACTAGCTTTTTGATTAGGACATTAAAAGGGAGGCATGATTAGTTTAGCTGAACACTGCAAGTCTAGATTGCTTTCTAACTAAAGACGAATGCAACATTCAAGCAAGTTACTTATTAAAAAGCATGTGTGTGGATTAAACCTAAGCCTCCTACTATCACCCTGTGACGGATATTTAAAGCGTTAAAGCTTAATTCTTCAGCATGTGCAATTGTGCAACTGATGAGGTGCAGTAGCTTTAGTTCTTGTGATGCTGTGGTGCGTTTATGTAACGCGCATCACACATTCATTTGGTGCCATTCAAGCCCTTCTCTACCACGTACACATCGTTTGTGATAACTTAATAACGTGTCCATATTGCTGTATATTTGGCACATGTTTTATGCCAGATGCCCTTCCAGACACAACCTTCCCATTTTTATCCGTGCTTGAGACTGACATTAAGGTTGCAGGGCATTGGGTATGACCCGAACCCGAGTCTTCCACATTCCACACTGGTCCACTAATGCCCAGTTCCTTATTGTGTTTAATAATTCTTTTATTATTGTCTGTGTTATTGTCAGGTTATTAGGTAGTTTCCTGAAGATGTTTGGTTTTAGATCAGTAAGGCTTCTGCATGCTGGGTTTGTATGACAGACTCCCTCAGGCAGGAAGTTTGTTCCATCTGATCCCTGGGTGCATGTCTTAGTGAATTAGAGAGAGAGAAACTAATCCCTCATGCTGTGTCTATGCTCAAAGGATGCTAATCACTGATTCCGCAGGATGTTTGTGTCAGTGTGAGGTTGCACGTTATATATATATAAATGTGGATTTACGACTTGCCTGCTGTCACTATGGCAAACGTAAACCTGTAGTTCAGTGCGCTAGATGAAAAACTACCAACTCCTGAGTGAGGTCCTGCTTCGAGGAAATTTTACTTACAAGTGTTCGCAATATTATTTTTAATGCTTCGTCTATACATAAAGCCTTAGTGGCCAGCACACACAAAAAAAGCATTGATCCTAGGACTTTTCCTTACTGTTAATCATGCACATGGTCTATTTACTTTTCTGGTTTAAAAGCAGAAGGGGCAGAGAGACTAGCCGCCATGCGTTCTGATTCGCTGGTGCCCGGCACGCACACGCCGCCTATCCGTCGGAGAAGTAAGCTAGCAAGCCTGGGAAGACTCTTCAAGCCGTGGAAATGGAGGAAGAAAAAGAGTGACAAGTTCAAGCAGACGTCAGCAGGTGCGCATATACCGTACACAGACACACACACACACACACTGATAAGCCATTACATTATAAACACCCGCCTAATATTCAGCAGGTCCCCTGTGTTCTGATCGACTGATACATTGAAAAGATTTGATAATGTTAATATTCCTCGTTGCTACACTGACTGATACTAACTAATAATTAACAGAAGAAAAAAAAACATTCAAATTCAAAAATGTAATAATAATATACAGAATAATATAGTGTATTAATATATTGCAAATGCATTAAAAAATACATAAGAAATTGGCACTTTTCATATATTGAGAAATATATTCAAATGTATGTCTTAATGTATGTAATTTTATATTTAACAATAATATATTGAACTTGATAAAATATATCTATTTCGTTATATATTTTTTTAACGATATGCTTATATGTTAATGTAGTTCGAACGAAATGGACTTTATAGGCATTAATCAGAGCACACCAACAAAGTAAAAGTGAGTGCAAAAAATGTAATATATTTTACAATATATTAGCATATCTTCTTTTCCGTAAGCGTTGGATCACTTTTGGTTTGACCACTGCAGACCAGGAACATCCTACAAGACCTGCAGTTTTGATGTTACTCTAGCCGTCACAGCTTGGCCCTTATCACAGTAGCTACAGATCCAATATCCCGTGCCACTGGTGGTTTGAAGTGGGTGAGATACTGTATATTAGGCAGCAAGTGAACGTTTTGTCCCTGTAGGTGAAGTGTTGGAAAAGGTAAACGCTGGTCTCTATAAAAAAAAAAACGTCAGAACACACGTTATTGCTGTTTTGGTGGCAAAAGGACGGGGGACCTAATTAATACAAAGTGTTTGGTCATAATATTATTGCTGATCAGTGTGTGTGTGTGTGTGTGTGTGGAAAACTCTAGACATTTTTGCCATCCGCTGTTTAAGATATTAAAGTCATTTCTTTAGTCTTGGAGAGAAAGATGTCCACACGGCAAAGCAGAGAGGAGCTGATCAAGAGAGGAGTGCTCAGAGAGGTCAACGAGAACGGTACGAACAAACCACTGTACAGTATAGTACATAAAAACCCGTGAAGTGCTCTGAGCCGAAAACTTCAAACTTGGATCCTTATTCGTGTCTCCTTTCTCTTTTCCCAGGGGAGCTAGCAGCGGGTGAGAGTGAGCACATGTGCATGTCTGAGTCGGTTGTGAGTCCTGTAACTGAGGAAGAGGAAACGAACGGAGAAGGAACAGGTACTGTATAGACAATAAATGTTATTAAATTCTCTTTTAATAAGCCAGGATAAAACTATAATGTAATGTAATGTGTGTATGTATCTGCTGTTACCTCCTCCCGCTATGGTTTTTGTCTTTAATGGTGCAGAACCCGAGTTGTCACAGTTGCCAGGGGAAACTGGGATATGTCCAGCAGGCCACACCCCAAAGCCAACTCCGGCCACGCCCCCTGCGAAAGGCATCCCACTACCAAGTGATGGCATGGACGCCCCCCTGAGCAAACCATTAGCACTAAAGCAACCACCTGCCTTACCTCCAAAACCATCCAGCAGAATACCCAACCATTTAACGGGTACACACACACACACGCCCTTATCTCACACACATCATGCTTTTTTCTTTTCCCTGATACCCTGTCACGTGTCTTCTTTTGACTCGTGCTTTGTCTCATCCTCTAGACCCTTTAGGAAAATTCTCCCCGCCACTTCCACCTAAAAAAGTGATGATCTGTGAGCCGGTGCCTTCTTTCCAGCTCAGATACCCGCAGGCCTCAACCATGCACACACACTCCCTAACCCACGTGCACCCTTTGCAGCACGCAACGCTCCCACTTTCCCTTCATCCCCCGAGCCGCATTATCGAGGAGCTTAACAAAACTCTGGTGTTTACCATGCAGAGACTGGAGAGGTGAGTGTATGTGTATTTATATACATTTATTATATTTATATAATAGTCTTGGTGCATGCAACTCTGCCCCCTAGTGTATGAGGAAGCCCTAACAGCTGTGTTCCATCATGTGCAGTTCTGTCCTGCAGGCTACAGTAGCGTCAGTGCAAATGGAGAGTGAAGAGGAGAAGGAGAACAGAGATGCAGTGCATCAGCTCCTGTCCAACGCGCACACCTTCAACGCACACCCCACCAACACGCGCATGTACATCCCACCCACGCACGAAGAAGACGAAGATGAGGAGGACGAAGAGGACGACGACTCTATATTTACAAGTATGTGGCCACTTTGCCCCACCAAGCCCCTTTGGGGAAGTGCGTTGTCGTAGCCAATCAGGAAGCAGGAAGGATGCAGGAAACCCGATCTCGGAAGAGCGGGGCTCTTGTTTTCTCGTGTTTACTTTTTTAAAATTTTTGCCTGGAGTGACATCATTGCAGGCAGGAAATTTAAGCACGCAAAATCCAAGCATATTGGTGTACAAAAATATAAGAAAGGAAGATTTGTTTTTTTGTGTACACACACACACACACACACTGGAGACTCATGTTAATGTCAGAAGTGATCAAAAAGTGACTTTAAATAATAGTTATCTTAAAATGTTTGAATAAACTTTCAAATAGATATGTATTATGACTTTTTCTTTATTAATAACCCAATAATAATAAAAAAAATCTATAATAATTTCAATATTATTATTCAAAATTAATGTAAAAAATATTCCATAATTTACTATGGCTCTGTAAAAATGACTATTATTATAAACACCATATAAAAATGTAATTGAATTTACAAAAAACAATAGAAATATGAATAAATGCATAAAATAAATCAGAAAATATATTCTTAATATATAGAGATCATTTATATATACCTTTTAAATGAAACTAAATTATAAATATTATTTATGTAAATAAACATTTGTAAATTAATAACCCGACATCAGATGTAATGTAGCTTAATGTAATATGGCATAAAACCGTAAATAATAAATCAGTGTTTAACTGCATGGTGTGACAAGAGGGAAGTATACAGTAAATTTTTTCTACTGATCTTACCTTTATCAGACATCTTAGCTGGCATTTCTTATCTTCCTCAACTCTTGACATCTTCATTTTTTTTAAGCACAATCAGTGCGAAAAGCGGAAAAGAGGGAGCTGCAGTGTGTTTTAGTCTTATCCTGCCACCTGTTGGTCAGTTCCAAAGCATGTGGAATAATTATCACCTACAGTACAGTACATCACTGATGAATACAGTACAATATTCATCACAATACAGCAATGATGAGGAGATATGGATTAGAACAGAATTATAAAACCTCAATATTAGGTTTATTTAAACCGGGAAAATGAAATTGTACAGTCTAATTGAAATGGTTTGTGGTTCAGTTCTCTTCAGTAATGGCTCCGGTCTGGGGTGGAATGAATTTGTGGTCTTTGGACTAGACTGAGAAATCACTTAATTACAGGATTCCATGGTTGGATTGTTTCCAAAACTGTGACGTACACCAACTATCATAAGTGATCAGTTTCATTTATTATATTATATTATATTATATTCCACGCCTGCAGACCCTCTGTAATGTTGACAGTCTGTTTTAAATGTTACCTTCTTTCTTTTTCAACCTGGTGTGTGTGTGTGATGGCAGGTAGTCTGGCTCTGAGAATCATGAGGAGAGACTCGCTTGCCATAAAACTGAGTAACCGCCCATCTAAGAGAGAGCTGGAGGACAAGAACATCCTGCCCATGCAGACTGACCAGGAGAGACTGGAGTGCAGACAGCAAATTGGCACCAAGCTCACACGGTTAGTGTATAAATGGACTGTATACCCTCACTGGCCGCTTCTGAACTGCCTCAATTCTTCATGGCGTAGATTTAACAGGGTGATGGAAACGTAGCTTCAATGATTCTGGTCCGGTCCATATTAACATGATGGCGTCATGCAGTTGATGCAGATTTGTTGGCTGCACATTCATGATGAGAATCTCCTGTTCCAGTTGGAGATGATTTTAGTTTTGTGACCTGGTTATAAAGTGTGCTTATAAAGGGATGGACATGGTCAATGATGGTCTAATCAATTGGAACTATGTTCTATGTGGGGAGATTTTCGAAGTGTGCCAAGAAAATCTCCCCACATCATTGCACCACTGAACCGTCGACACAAGGTAGGATGGATCCATGCTTTCATATTGTTTGCGCCAAATTCTGACCCTACTATCAGAATGTCGCAACAGAAATCAAGACTCAGTCTGATTTGGCAAGTTTTTCCAATGAACGTTGGCCAATTTTGGTAAGCCCATGCTAATTGTAGCCTCAGATATGTTGGATGTTGTTTGTTTTCTTCTCACACTTTTCTTTGTAAACCCTAGAGGGGATTGCGCATGAAAAATTCCAGTGGATCAAAACCCGTCCGGCACCATGCTCTAATTCACTTAAATCACCTTCCTTCTCCATTCTGATGTTCGGTTTGAACTTCAGCAGATCGTCTTGACCATGTCTACATGCCTAAATGCATCGAGTTGCTGCCCTGTGATTGTCTAATTAGATATGTGTGTTAACGAGTAGATGCATAAGGTGTATCTTATGAAGTGTTCGCACACCCACGATAGATCTCTGTTGAAATCTGTTCTTCTGTTTATAGGAGACTCAGCCAAAGACCAACTGCAGAGGAACTCGAGCAACGAAATATCCTAAAACGTAGGTAAAATAAGATCAACTGCTAAACCAAGAGCATAAAAATCACTTCCTGAACAGGATCGTGCAAGGAAATGGACATGTAGTGACTCTGAGAGCTCAGGACCTAATCTCACTGATGTACTCTCTAGGAACGACGATAAAATTTCAGAAAAATTAACAAAAAACTTTAAACTGTTATATATAAACATAAAATAAATGCAACTCAAATGCACCTTTTCGTAAACATCTTTTTCCCTGGTAGCACGAAACGAGCAGGAGGAGCTTGAGGAGAAGAGGGAGCTCAAGAAGAGGCTTTCCCGGAAGGTGAGGATTTCTCATGAGATCAGGTGCAACGGATGAAATGAAACAAAGTAAAGTGTAATAACACGTCACTGTTGGAGTAGAGGCTAAATAAATGGCTGTGTAACGTGGACGTTCTGGATCAGTTGAAATAACATGCCGCTCTATGACTCTGTCTTTGCCTCTGCGTGTCGCTGTAGTTGAGTCAAAGGCCAACCGTTGAGGAACTGAGGGAGGCGAAAATCCTCATCCGCTTCAGCGATTACGTGGAGGTGGCCGAAGCTCAGGACTACGACAGACGGGCGGACAAACCCTGGACGCGCCTTACTGGCGCAGATAAGGTGAGGCGTACCACACAAATAAAATAATCCATTTTCTCTGACTTTTTATAACAATAGTCTTTTTTTTCCTTTTTCTTTAGGCTGCGATAAGGAAGGAACTGAATGAGTTCAAAAGCACAGAGATGGAGGTGCACGAGTCAAGTCGGCATCTAACCAGGTGACCCTGTGAACGCATGAACGACCCGGGCTTACTCCCCTGCCCTGTAGACATAACACTCACCAGCTTTCTTACTCTCTCTTTCAGGTTTCACAGACCATAGTGCTGATTGCTGAGCAGAACCACAGGGCATTACCAATGACAAATTCACCTCTGGGATGTAGAGTCTAATCAAACTGTGCAAAGATTGCGACTAAACGCAGAGACCGTGTAACTATTCTGATCCGAAATCAGGAAAAGGAACAGGCGCTCGAGTTCCCATGACGACCCGACTTGAATAGATTTATTGATCCCTGATCAAAATGGTCACAAAAAATGTGTGTGTTTGTGTGTGATTTGGCTGAAATGTTCAATATTATGTTGTGCTCTGGAAGTACACTTCAATATTGTGTCCCAGTGTTTGATTATAACAAATGAAGCGGGGAGGGAGGGGGTAAATTTATGCACGCGGTCCCATTTTTCTACCCACGTCGGTGTCAAGCGGGAAAAAAAGATGCAAACATAAGAGAATATTAATCATCTAAGAACACGACAAGCTGACATTTTAATGTATACACAAAGTATACGTACTTACTTCTACACATTAATATCTTGTACATCATGTTTCCATTTTGTCTGTCTGTCAGAAGTCATCATCTGAAGCAGTGATGATTTTACCCACAAACAAAATATAACCAAACGTATCCGATGTTTTCGTCTCGCTCTGGTCATAATGAGAGATTTTTCTGTTGCATCAAATAAGTGACGGAACCAAGCAATAATTTGTCCGTGTCCTGAATGTCTGGTTTTGACACGTCATAAGTTCTGATCCTGGCTGTAATATCGAGTAAGGAGACACTTGTATACGGGGAATTGAGGTAGAATTTCGAATGCAGTCCTGTCTGTCTGTCTGTGTTTACATTTTTTTTCTTTTTTTACAAGACGGAGGCCAAAAATTCAGTGAAACAACAAAAAAGGGATTATTTAAAAATGTCAATCTTCTCATGCTTATGGTGTATAATGTGTCATGATGTATTTTTAAATGCTTTTAAACACTGACTTCCATGTAGATATGGAGTGGTGTGATTCGTTTACAGTCTTGCCCTGATGCTCCCTTCCTCCTGCTGCTATTCACCGTGAGATTTAATGAATATGGAGGATGCGCATGTCTTGTTCTACCTTTCTGTTTTTATTATTATTATCATTTTTCTTTTTTTTCCTCTCAACAATGGATGCAGTTTCTGATGTAAATAAGACTTATTAAAAAGATCGGTTTAAAGTAAGACCAGGCTGGAGGCAAATCTTTCTGTGCTTTTACAGCACAAGATGCATTTAAATTATTTGTGCCACATGATGCAATGTCTGTTCGTAGACTGGAACCAGACACTCTGCACATTACATCAAGTCTGGTCACTGTTAACAAGAAGATTAAAAATAAGTTTCATTGAAATATTACAATTATTTATATAATTGTTAAACAGTGTGACGAAAATGCTTTCTCAAGCATTACTTGCCTGAGCCTCCTATAAATCATTTTCTCTTCGTCTAGTCAGATTAAAAAAAAAAAAAAAAAAGTACATTTGCTTTCATAACTTACATTTTATATATACACACATCTTTGGACTTATTACCTTACATACTTTTTTGCTTTTAATTATGGATTATAGCTCATAAATATCAAAAATCCAGTATCTCAAAATATTAGAATATTTCCTAAGATCAATCGAAACAGGATGTCCAGAAATTCTGAAACATTTATACATACAAGTATACATCTATAAATATATGTTTATATAATATTGAAAAATGAAGACCAGGGTGTTTTGATAGCAGCCTTCAGCACGTCTTTATTGTTCGGGTCGACTGTTGCTCATCTTCCTCTTCGACACAGATTCTCTTTAGGCTTCAGGTGAGGTAAAATCAATCAATCAAGTACAATAATATCAGCAAACCAGTTAGTGGTAGTGTTGACACTGTGCGCAGCTGGCAAGTCCTGATGGGAAAGGAAATCAGAATCTCAATAAAAAAATTTTTAGCATGAAGTGCTCTAAAATCTCCTGCTAGATGGCAGTGTTGACTCTGGACTTGATAAAACACCAGCAAATGACATGGTGCCTCAAATCACTGACTGTGGAAAATTCACACTGGACTTCAAGCAACCTTTGAAGCACTCTATTCTTCCTCCAAACTCTGGGAGTTTTATTTCCAAATGAAATTACTAAATTTATTTCTGAACAGAGAACTTGGGTCCACTGAGCAATGGTCCAGTTCTTATACTTCTTAGCCTGGGTAAGAAGCTTCTGCTGTTGCCTCTGGTTAAGGAGTGGTTTGATACTAGAAATGCAACAGTTATTGCCCATTTTCTAAAAACGTCTGTGCGTGGTGGCTCTTGATGCACTGACTCCAGCCTCACTCCACTCCTTGTGAAGGTCTTGAATCGGCTTTGCTCGACACTGTTCCCTTTCCCTTACAGGCAACTTTCAATGAATATGATTTGATACAGCACCTGATGTGGCTCATTCTCCTTGTGGAGAGTGTTGATGGTCTTCTAAACAACTGTCAAGTCAGCTGTCTTCCCCATGCATGTACTGAACCAGACCAAGAGATAAACTGAAATGAATAGTAACTCAAAATGAAAATTTTCAAATATTAATTTTGATATACAGAATTTTTGAATTTTATGAGATGTAATCCAGAACCAAAAAAATAAAAAGGTCTGAAATATTTCACTTAACATGTAACAAATCCGAAATTTGCAGTACGAGTTTTACTTATAAATTTTCACAATGTTCAAATGTTTCAATATGCACCGTTATCTTCTCAAAACCATTTTTAAAACTTGCACAAGAATAAGGTTTTACTTTTTTATGAACGTTTTATGCCGCAGAATGTCCTGATTCTGATCAGACATAGAAATTTACAAATGATTTATTTAACATCTTATTACTCACTTCATTCAATCAAATCACCTCCAAATGAGGTATTAACATGAACATTTTCTATTCTGACCGAGCCATCAGTAGGCTCTGAAGATCAGAAGCGATCACAGGTATCACTTCCAGCTCATGTCTTTAAAGTCCAAGTCTGTATGGGTTAAACAGAGTGTGCCGGAGTGCCACAGTACTTGTGCCACAGTTCTATGGCTTTGGTCACGATGGCGTCCGTGTTCTCTGGCGGCATCTGGCGAGAAGAGAAAGAGCAAGTGTGAATGTTAGCAATGTAAAATATAAAACTAAAAAAATTTGTTTTCCAGCAACATCACATGTGGAAACTGAGGACAATCATTTCAACATGTTTTTATTATACTGAGAAAGAAATGCTGCCTTTGCTTACGACAGACGGTTCATTTCTGTCAACCAGCAGGAATGAGTTCATGAAACCATTCAACACTACATTGCGGTTTATAGAAACATTCATTGACTGCCTCTAATACTAAACTGCCCTTAAGGCTCGAATGATAAAAGGTGTTTGGAGTGAACGCGCTTTTCAATACAAGAAAATATTTGGAGATGAGTCAGGATTAATGCAACATGTGCATGATAGACATGAGGTTAAAATTTCTGCTCAAATTTGTATACCAAGTACGAAGGCAAGTAGGCAAAAACAAGACATAAACATACTGTAGTTCCTACAAGTGTGTGCATCAATGTGTTCACTTACATTGCTCAGGAATTTCACCACAGCATCTGGTCGGTTCATTCCCATGAGCTTGATCTTGTAGCTCAGCAAGATCTCCACAGCCACGAAAACCAAGATTTTACATGAGCCGCTGATCACCTTGTCCCAAACCCTGTTCAGACACATTAATCACCAAAGGGTAAAGAGCAATCAAAACAGTCATACTAGAATGTCACAGAAATTTACAAATGTACGCTCTTTTATTTAATATCTTATTAAAAGGAATACCCACTCCATTCAACCAAATAACCTCCAAATGCGGTATTTACATAAACATTTTCTATTTTGACTGAGCCATCAGTACGTTCTAAAGATCAGAGGATCACAGGTCATATAACTCTACTAGAAAAAAACAAGTTACACATCTCTCCAACAATATCACGACATATACAATACCAGTCTAAAAATTTATAATCACAAACTCTAAGATTACATTAAGTCACAATGTAGTGTCCAGTTCATGTGTGAAAATGTTTCCTCATGCTCCGAGAATCACTCGTTCACAATCTGAATCCTGGGTAATTCGTGTGCCATCGGGGAAGGAAAAAAAAAACAAAAAACTCCATGGATGAGACATTCTGGTAATTTTCGACATTCAGGTCGTTAGCTGACTTCATTTTATTGTCACATATCGTTGTTGAGTCTAGGCCTGACCAACTGAAGCAACCCCAGATGATAACACTGTCCACAGAGGCTTGAACAGTAGCCACTAGGCATGATGAGTCAATCTGAACAAATCAGACTATTCAGAATCAGAATAAAGAATAATCTTTATTCTCCCCAACAAACTGAAGCTTTTTTTTGATTAGTGTACCTAACAAGTGGTTTTCATATGGTCACACAGCTGTTTACTTCCAATCCTGCTAGTTATCGTCACATTGTGTGTTTATGATAATGTTCTTACTTTAATTATTATGCATAGCTATGGTTATTATTCAACCATGCAACTTCGCAATGTGTTTAAGTGATCTCCAAATATATTATTTTATTCTGACCACATTTCTTCAGCACTATCCTTCCATGTTTTGATAAAGTGTTAAAGGGTCAAAAACCCAGTTCCACCAACCTAAATTGTTCTTAGTTGTTTTCTCTGCTTGATGCAGCCCAATTATTCAATTTGGCGACTTTTTTTTTTTTTGCCAGGCAGTGTAATAAACCACTAATTATTAGTGAGATGAAAACACCAGATTCTTCAGAAGAACTTTATTATACCTACTGTACATAAGCCATGATGATTAAGTCTAGTTATATCAAGTCAGAAGTTTGTATATATAAAATCATACCATGCATGGTTGGGTTTGTTGGAATGCTCATAAAAATGTAAGTGCATATCTTTGGCGAATTGGTGCAAGGTAGAGAGAGACAGGTGAAGCCAAAACCTGTGACATATTGCCGTTTTTTTTTACCGCTTCAATACATTTTATAAAATCTACTGTGCTTAGGGATGATGCCAGAAGTACAGTAGAAAAATCTTCTGAGCAGACCTTCAAGAAATATATTAGTGCTAACCTCTGTAGGCTGGACTCGGGCAGGCAGTCTGCAAAACAGCGTCTAAACCAAAGGGAGTAGGGCAGTACTGCAAGACTGCCTGATGTTTTCAGGTGGGACAAAAGACGACTGTCCTCCTGGGAGAGGAAATGCTCCAGACTCTTGGGCTGAGATAGGTGGAAAAAAGGATTATCAGAAAGTAATCAATTTCTTTAATGCATGCAGACTTTAAATTAAAAAAAAGGGGAAAAAATCCCTGGAAGGGTTCTGACTCAAAACAACACTGAATCCTGGTGATTATCTGAAGCTTACTGAAGCTTATTTACATACAAACATGTATAAAGGGAGTAATTTATCAATCCCGAAGGGAAATTGTAAAAACAGTTTTAAGTGAAAATACAGTTGAAGTCGCAACTTTGCATACATCTTAGGCAAATACAATTAATCTTGGCTTTCCTGATATTTAATCCTAGTAAACATTCCCCATCAGTTTAAGATTTTTAAACGTGAAAAAAATCTTAGAATCTTGGATGTGAAATGTCAACATTTGCAACATGTGCAACAACTTATTAATTATTCTTGAAGTCACTGTCCATTTGGAAGAACCTTTTGAGACTAAGCTTTAACTTAATGTTTTATATATGACTGCTTCAATATAGCCACATATTTCTTCTTCGTGGCCATTATGGCCAAACAGTTACACTTTTGTTTCATCAGACCTCCAAAACGTAAGCTGTTTGTCCCTATGTGCAGATGCAAACATTAGGTTTTCAAGCAGTGGCTTAGTCTTTGCTGAGCAACCTTTCAGGTTACTTGATACCAGTCTCATTGTTTTGTGGATTTAGATACTTTTGTACTTGCTTCCTCGAGTTCTGTGGACTTTCTTGGTATGATAGCTTTGTGATCCCATTATCTATATGCTGTACTTTAATGGTATTCTTTAATTTTAAGGTTTAAAGGTTTCTTAAATTTTTTTCATGATTACAAACAAAGAGGCACCAAGTTTGAAGGTAGGCCATAAAATATATCGACAGGTACACCTCCAATTTACGCCATGGCATAATTTTTTTGGAATTTTCCAAACTGCTTAAAGACACAGTTAACTGAGTATAAACAAACTGGAATCATAATGTAGTGAATTATAAGTGTAAGTAAACATCAGTTAAAAAATTACTTGTTTAACAGACTTGGCAACCATGGAGCGATGTTAATGACTTCTTCCAAAGTCTTTGTGAATTTCAAGTTTAAATGCATCTGGTTCAGTTAGTCTCTCTATCCCTTTTTCTTTTTGAGTCTCCTTAGTTCCTTTTAAGGTTTCTTCCACATGTCTCCATCTCACTGCAGCTTCTGCCTTCCATCCGGGATCTACACCTCAACCTAATGTCCTATACAGATAAAACTCACAGATACAAGGACACTGCATAAATTTATAAATTTATGTCAGGATCACATGAACGAGTGTGGCAGCTGCAGGTTTTTGTTTGTTTGTTTGTTTTTAAAGGTCTACTTCAGTAAATCATTTATATTACTGATAATATTGTAATAATTTCTATTTTTTAGTATTAAATGTATTAGTGTTAAATCTGTATCAAGAGCACAACAAAAAGCTAAACTGTGCATACAAACCAGGTGTGGTATGGAATCGCCAAACTTGTGATTAAATTGGTTAACAAAGCTCCTAATCAGCCAATAGCAGTCCACCGGGTCATCCACAATCTCCTCCATCACCCTGGCAATAGCCAAGAAATCTTCATCATCTTCACCCTCGGAACAAAAAAAAAGGCTTGATTTAATATGAACACAAGGCTACTGTACACAAATCATGTTATTTCATATTGAAAAAGATTAATTTTCAATAAATGTCAAAGAATGTTTTAGTTTTTCTTAATGAATTTTTTTAGCTTTGTTTCGGGCTAACTTAAAGACTAGAATCAATGTAATCCTGTATAAACAGCTAATTTCTGGTTTTCCACGATTTATAGCATACCAAAACGCTTTCACCTTAATCTCATTCCCTTATAACATTTTGTTCTTTGTGGAAAAAACCTTTTTCTAGGATAATGCCATAATGCATAATGCCATAACGCATAATTAAATTTTCTTTGCGTATATGAATATGTCCTTACAAGTTGTGTTAGATCTGACCGGCAAGGCAGCTGCTGGTTTTCCAGCTGGTGCATGCGAAGATACAGCTCGGTGTGTGTCGTGCCCGCGTGCACGAAGCGCATAGCCTGAAGAGCTTCTTTAATATCCGTATACTGCTCCTGCCTGTAACGTGCTACCAGAGAGTGAGAATCGCAGTGTGGAGGCAGGATACCTGAAGAACATGGACAAACTGGTCAGCACTGTCAAAATCATTTACCTTGGACCTCAAGAACAGACACAGACAATAGAGGTAAACAAAATGTGTGTGTGTGTAATTCCCCTTCGTAGGAATGTGATTGTTCTCACCAAGCAGGACTTTCCACACATGGATCCTGTACATGGAGGGTAATGGAAACCTCTGACTGAACGTACTCAACTTTTCCACATCTGAAAACCATGGAGAAAAAGGACTGTCTGATTAGGACATAAAGGAGAAAGCTCTAATACAACAATATTTATAAATAACCATGTGTATCCTCACACATGAAAATACTTAAATCACCTAAAACGCAAATGTCACTAAAAAAAAAAAAAAAGCAGCACACAATCGCTATTAATTAACAGAAGGTTAGCACATGACAGTGCAAGTATTTGCTAATTTCTTTTGCATAACTGTCACACTTAATTGATTGAAATCATCAGATAAATGTTAATATTACACAAAGATAACCTGAGTAAAAGGAAAATGCAGTTTTTAAATCATGATTTTATTTATTAAGGGGGAAAAAAAAAGTCCAAACTTGCCCAGCCCTATGTGAAAAAAGTAATCCCACACCCTGGCCAAATGTTTAACTTTTTGGAAATTCTTTTAAATCAGGTGAAAAACTAACGCTGGGTTTCATAAAAAGAACATGGTCTACTGTGTACCTTCAGGACCTGAATGTGAAGATGTGAAGCCAACAGTCGCTCTCAAGGAGTACTAAAGACTAAAGTGTCATTTTCAAATTCAACTGAGATCCTTAAACAGGTCGTCATGCTTGAAAACCCTTCATTGTGGTGGATTTAAAACAATTATGCAAAGAAGACTGGGCCAAAATTACTCCACAATGATGTAAAAGGCTCACTGCCAGTTATCACAAACAAGAAGGGCAATATCCTATAATTTACTACTCGCTTCTCACTCAATATAACATAGCTTGTTCATGGAATAGACTGTTGCAAAACAATAATCGAGTAATGCAAGTTGAATAGATTTATACTTCAGTGTCCTTTACAAAAAAAACAGCAAACTTCAGTGTCCTTTACAAAAAAAACAGCAAACAAAACTACAGTCACTTCTACAGTGACTTCAGTGACTACAGTGACTACAGTGACTTCTCTTACCTAGTGGATTGTCCTTCAGCAGAATTTCAAGTGACTTTTTCTCCTCCACCCCCCTGAAGCCGACCTTTTCGTAATACGCTGACCTGAAGTTCCTCTGAGGATCCTCTGCCATAATTGCAACTAAAGATAAAGAATGTAAATTAAAAAGAATCTGTATATATAAATAGCATGAAAAGAAAGAAAATTAGGAAAAAATTAAGACTGTAGCATTTTAAGTAAGTTAAAGTAACAGATTTGCATTAGATAAAATTACATTTATAACATTGGACATTGCAGTAAGCCCTGCTGGAACATTAGTTAGGAAGTGTAAGCTCCATTACAACCCAAAACTCAAAGACTAGTGAGGGAATCTAAAGTGAAGCCAACAGTCACTCTTTAAGGAGTTGCGGACTAAAGTGTTACCACAAAACCATTTTGTGATCTCTGCAAAAACTGAAGACTCCCTTGGATGGAACGTGTGGGTAGAAAGAAAATGTTGATCAAGAAGTTTCTTAGGAATGAGTGAATTAGGAAATAGGTTTCCCCTGTTGTGATGAGACATAAATCAGACAGTTTCAAAGGACTATATATGCTTAGGCACAAACCTAAACCTGGCCATACACCAATTACTAGCATCCCTACTAGAGATGTAGAAAAATTAGATTTAGTTATGAATTGTTATGAAGTTATGATTCTTTTGTGTGGCGATTCATGTCAACTAAAAATATATATTTTTTTAATATATGTATAAACTGGTCAATGGGCAAGTGACAAGAATTTGCTATTTTTCAGTTTGAATGGCCGTGACCAGTGATTCGCTGATCAGCCTCAGGTATAAACGACATTGTACCGAGCGAGGAAGCTTTCGAGTGGCGCAACGGAAACACATCATTATGGAGTTACATTATCAAAGATCAAAAGCGTTTAAAGTAGGGATGCACCGAAATTTCGGCCGCCGAAAATTTTCGGCCGAAATAGCATTATCGGTTTCGGCCGAAACGTAAGAAAGCGCCGAAAATAAAAGCCGAAATTGTCGCCACGCCTCTCCCATCCTCCCGTCTCGTTCGCGCTGTCATTACGCATCAAACACGGAGTATGTCGGCGGTTTGGAAGCACTTCAAAGTTTTAGATGAGGACAGCAAAGTTGCAATATGCAACATTTTTTTAATACAAACAAAAAGAAAATATTTTAAACATGTTTTTTAACGAAGCCATTTTCGGTTTCGGTATCGGTTTTCGGCCAAGTGCATCCAAAAATTTCGGTTTCGTTTTCGGCCCAGAATTTTCATTTCGGTGCATCCCTAGTTTAAAGCCACTTTACTCAGGGATTAAATTAGTCTCAAACTCACTCATTATACGCACTTACACCAGTCTCTAAACACTGCTAGAGCTGATTAGTTAAAAAATTTCATGAGTTAGAAGCCACTCAACCTACGTGCTCACTGCCAAGTTGAGTTTTGAGACTTTCGAGGCATCTGAGGCGGTAAAACGTCGCCGTTTGTTTATATTCCTACAGGTGGTACACTCTAAACTAGTTACACTTTTTTATCTCATGTGGTAGGAGTGAATTATTTGCCAAGTTTGTTAAGGAATAATAATTATGGCGGAAGACAGAGATTTGTTAAACGTTAAACTTTTGTATTTGAAGTTAGATTGTACTGTTTAAATGCTGCCCTTGCTTTTAAAGTAAGAAACCTAATGTTACGCACTACATGTAATCAATTATAAAACTTTTTTCAGTGGTTTAAAATTATAACAAAATTGAGGAAAAATATAATTTCGAATTGGGATATTTATAAAATCATGAATGGCAATTTTAATCAAATCTCAACCTGGGTATCGTGAGAATATCGTATCATGAGGTGACTGGTGATTTCCATCCCTAATCCCTACAGCGTACAGTAATATAGCGCTAAAACATTACATCATACTGCGTCATCCTCTGTGGGATTGTGTTTCATCATCATAATATGGGTGAATGGAAGGTGCAAGAGAAATACAAGGGCGAATCACTCCTGAGTTGTGTGTGTGCAAAACCTGCTCTAACAGACTTGTAGCTCCAATGCAGCTTCTACAAAATACTGTACTAAGCAAGACTACTTGTGCAATGAATGTTTACTTTGGAAGTTTAAAGTCAGATGGTTTTGCAATTTAAAAAACACAGATCTGATGATCTCTAAGTGGGTTTGCAAGCTTGTATATGTAGTCAACTATTATGTATAGAAATACACACACTTTTTTTTTTGCTTCTCGTAGGTTGAGGTTTTATGCTAGTACACAAACAAAATAAACAACTTAAATAAATGAATAAAAATAAAGAATAGCATGTTCACTTCCGGAAACTCACATCAGCTGTGAAGTCCATTTCCGGTACAAAACCAGAAAAAGCATAATTTTATTATTATTATTATTATTATTATTTATTGCTATTTGCGTCAATTAGAGAGCCAGAAAGAGAGAAGGCTGTAAAAAAACGGTTACCTGAGGTTTAAAGCTAAAGCTAAAATAAAGCGAACAGACGGTTTTTGTGTTTGTTTTGCAAAACCAGACCACCCTCCTGCCCCCGTTATTATACCTATACACAAATAAACATGTATAACATTAGTAAACTATGCTGAAACCCACCAATCTGCCCGCTCCAAGCACAGGCCGCAGTGAGATCCACGGGTTTTCCCCGCTTCCAGTCGCCGGTTCAGGTGCGCTCTATCCGGGCATCTCGCTGATTCTGCACGTCACTGCACTGAAGCGCGCTCTGTGGAGAAGGAACGCCCAGTTTATACTATGGCAATCCAAAAGGGTCATACACTCCTCAAACAATATCTTGTCCTTTAGTGCACATGTACAAAGATTAACATAATAATAATAATAATAATAAAAAAGTTAGCCATTGTGACTGATCTTAGGAAATATTCAACTTTTCTGAATTTTTATGAGCTGTAAGCTGTCATCATCAAAATGTAAACAAAGAATGCTTGGAATGTTTCACATTTTGATATAAATCTGAAAAAAAAAAGAAATCACAATAAAAATTTTCACAATCCAACTAAATTAACATTTCCACAATATTCTAACTTTTCAAGATGCACTGTATAAACATTGTTTGTATTAAGCCTTTATTTGTCACATATACATTACTGCACAGTGAAATTCCTCCTTCACATATCCCAGCGTAACAGGTCAGAGCGCAGGGTCAGCCATGATACAGCGCCCCTGGAGCAGATAGGGTTAAGGGCCTTGCTCAAAGGCCCAACAGTGGCAACCTGGTGGAGCTGGGGATTAAACGAAGATCTTCCGATCAGTAACTCAGTGCCTTAGCCCCCTGACCCACGCCTGGTCCCCTCTTTGATTAAAGAGGGAAAAAATGATAAAGAAATAATAGAAAAAGTTTTATAAGGACAGAAAATAGTTACAACATTTTTTTTTTTGCAAGTTTGGCAAGTCTCTGACAAAAGTTTAGAAACAGGAATGCCAGGATTTTTTATTGATTTATTTTATTTTTCTTTGCTATACACTAAAGACATAAGGGTTTGAAATAAAAACATAAAAATTACAAAAACAGATCATAATTTCAGCTTGATTTGATTTCAAGCCCAATTACAGTAGAGATATCAAAGTGTATTTCTGGTTTGTCTTTTTTCCAGAATTCAACTCTAGCAACTTTGGATGACTTCTTTCCCCAAAATGCATGACAGATACCATCATTTTGAAAGTGGAAATGAGTATTTGGAAAATAGACATGAAGGAAATGGTTACAGATGGAATAACTCATTTTTATTGCTTGTACATACAGTGTAGTTAAGAAGAGAGTTTGCATGTGTGGGGGGACGGATGAACGGACTAACAGTGCCCCTTGTTTGGGGACAGTTCAAACTTGTTTTGTATTGTTAGATGATTCACAGGTTTCAAAACTAAA
Source organism: Clarias gariepinus (assembly GCF_024256425.1). Lineage (NCBI taxonomy): Eukaryota > Metazoa > Chordata > Actinopteri > Siluriformes > Clariidae > Clarias > Clarias gariepinus. The sequence goes on along the minus strand of NC_071101.1, from coordinate 39,375,530 downwards.
AATGCTAGGAAAGACTAAGGAAGCGATCAGACAACATGGCCAACAACAAAATAAATAAATAAATAAATACAGTAATACAACTAGCAGTAATCACCACCATCATCATCTACAATCCCATCCAATTGTTCTGCATATACATATGTGCTGTGGGTAGGCATGCGGTTTGGATAAATCAATGGTCTTTGCGTGGCCGTGACTCTGTTACTGGTTCACTGATTTTCCTACCTTGGACAACTTTAGGTAAGTACTAATTGCTGCGTACCAGGAACACCCCACAAGACCTGCTGTTTCGGGAATCCTCTGACCCAATTGTCTAGACATCGCAATTTGTCCCTTGTCAAAGTTGCACAAATCCGTACACTGTTTCATGATTCCAACACATTACTTTTGAGAACTGACTCTTCACTTGCTACCTAACATATCCCTTGAAATTAATTTCTGATGCCTCCAAGCAGATAAGGAGATGGGGTAGGGAGATGGGGCAGATAGGGAGAAGGAATACTTGACAAGTGGTCTCAATTTACAGAGAATTGTAAAAAGCACATTAAAAGTACAAGTTCTTCATCACAACTGAGAATAATCAAAACTACAGCAGGGGGCAGAGTTTTTCCTACAAAGCTCCAACTGACAGAACAGCCTTTTGAGTTGAAAACCAATATGTTTAATCCGATCTTTTACTACAATAGTTGTTCTGTTTCATGAATGTGTCAAGATCTTTTGGGTTCCTTGGCATACAGATTTACGAGATGCTGTTATTCCGTAGTAACGCTTACTTGCTTGTGATTCACCTTCTGTTTTTGTTGAGGATCTTCACATGATCTTTATGGAATAAACTCACCTAAATGGTATAGAGTAATGATAAACACTATAATATTCACCTTGAACATCTATTTAGCACAGTACTGTTTGACTTTCTTTTTTGCCTATTAAAGTAATGTCTTACAATTCCAGTATCAATTTTTTAAAAGTCTAGTTTTCTTCTCAAGGCTTGTTCCTTATGTCATCTCAGGGGGTTTTCCTTCCCACTTTTGCCCCCCGCTTCTCATTAGGGATCTAAATATAAATGTCCATCTGGATTACTATAAGACTGCTTTGTGACCCTGTCCATTGTTAAAAGCAATATATTAACAATACACAACAAAATAGAGGATGGGTTTCCTCTGGACACTAGTTCCTTCTTGCGGTTTTGTCATGTCATCTTAATGGGGTTTTCCTTCCCAAGCCTCTGGCTTGCTCATTAGGGATCTAAATATAAATCTCCATCTGGGTTATTGTAAAACTGTTTAATAATTATGTGTATTGTTAAAATTGCTGTAAAAAGAAAACCAAAGTGTACTAGTCATTTGTTTCCTGAAAATTTCTGTTGAAAACCATAAATTTAATTTCACATTTACTTCACTATGTATTGTACAAACCTGTTGTAAAAGATGTTTTACCTGGTATCTAATACATCACAGAATAGCCCCAAGGTGATGGAAACGTTCCTTCAAGCCAGGTTGGGTTCATGGATTCATGTGTTTGATGCCAAATTCTGAACCAATCATCTACATGTCGTGGCAGATCTCAAGCTTTACCAGACTAGACAACATTTTTTCCTATCTTCAGCTGTTCAGTTTTGAGGAACATGTGACCACTGTACAGTATTTTTAAATTATGACATTTGGCAGATATATGTAGGACCCAATAAAATCTGCTGTTTCATCTTACTCAAGGCTTGTTGTGTTAGATAACATGAGATGCGCTCCTGCTTTCAATAGTGGTTAGACTGGTTGTTTAAGTTCCTGCGGCCTTCCTGTAACCCTAAACCGATTTGGCTATTCCTCTAACCTACTCTCATCAACATGGCACTGTAAAAATCTGGCACCAGAAACCATGCCACAGTTAATAAGCTACTGAGGTGACAGATTTACTCATTTTGACTGCGAGGGTAAATTAAAGCTCTTGACCAGTATCTAAGTACTTTTACATTCATGTAGCAGAGCTGCTACATATTTGTCTATTTGAATGCCAGTGAGTGCATATTAACCCTTTTATATTGTATGTTATGTCATCCATGCTTATAAGGATTGGTAGAATTTGCACTGTAGTGTTTGATAAAGTCATGCTGAATTGGTCCAGCCTTTAAAGCAGTTGAAAACCATGAAAGATTTAGCAAGAAACCACCTACATACTGGCTGATTTTAGAGGGCAGGTTACGTATTTGGCTATGACTCATGTCGAAATTGTGGTGCAGCTAATGGTTCAATAAAAAAAATAATAATTTAGGAATAAAGGAGAGCAAGCACCCCAGTTGCTTCTGCGGAGTCTGAAACGTTGTGATATCAGTTTGTTATAAATAAGTCACTTGTCAAAGTGAAAAAAGAACTTGTCAAAAAGAACGGAATTTATGAAAATGAACTTTTATTTTAGGGCATAAAATTAGTTAACAACTTTGTTAAAAAGATACTGGACACTGGAGAAATGCTTAAAGAAATGTTTAAAGAGAAAACTAACAGTGTATGAAATTAATAGTTTAAGTGGAATCAGTTAGTCATTATTAAACATTTATCATCACATTCTTGTGAACAAGTAATTCCCCAACACCAATCCAACAAATAAAAGTTTGTATGACATTCAATCAACCTTAAACCCACATTTTCACATCTCATCATGATGTGCAAAAGAAGGCACTTGGTATAAAAAAGTCAACATTTAAAATACTTTTGTAAGCAAAAATAAGAACTTAGTGTCTTCAACATTAAATCTGTTTAAAATTTAACACTTAGCTATCAGGTCACAGGTCATTTAGCTGTCCATGTATTTATGCTTTTCTAAATTTAATACCATTTTTTTTGTATATTTTCATCAAACTTACTCTCCAAATCTACGATAAAGACCTGCTGCTGAAGGAGGTGCTACTGTAGCTATAACTGGTGTATCTAGTGGTGGACGAGTTGGAATAAGTTTGGTCGATGCTGCCTCTCCGAGGTCCAGAGTGAGAGACTGGAGCAGAGCTTGGGTTTGAATAAGGGCTGATTCCATGTGATGAGGCAGAGGTTGCTGGAAGCATGCGTATTCCCGTTTTATCTTCCACCATACAGGCATCCATAGCCTCCTTGTACGTGATCCTCAACTTCGTCTTCGGGCAGCTTATCATCTTGGGGTGATGACGAGTGTCCAGGAGCTTCTGAGACACTCTTCTATCCAACCATCCCAAGTGTAAAGCTTCGTCCACTGTCCGTCTACGGCCATGCTCTGGATCGAAAAGGCCCCCTGTTAAAAATTGGAACTCGAGGAAACGCTGTCCAGCCTCAAACGGCAGCCATTTTTCTTTCACTGCCTCAGCTGCTGACAACTTCTTACCGGTCTTTACATCTTCAAAGCCACTGTAAGCCTTCTGTGCAGGTTTGAGTCGATTCGCCATGTCCTCGTCAATTATGCCCTTGCGACGAGCTTCTTGAATGGAGATGCGGCGACCATTTTCTGGGTCTACAATCCCACCAGTGCAGGCTTGTGCCTCTAGCAGTCTTTGTGCTGTGATGAAATCTACAAGGCCACGCTTCATTGCTTCATATAAACTGAGCTTTTCAGACTTTTCGGTGTCAAAGATGGCTCCAACCGGACTCTGTTCATCCATAACCTCGTGACCGGGTGAGGTCAGAGTAATTGACATGCTGGCAATGCGCTTCAAAGTGTTTGGTGAGGTGGGAGATTGACTTTCAATTGATGTCATGACTTCACTTTTGACTATCTGGGATGACCCCAAGGATGAGGATGAGCTGAGAGGCTTGTTCATTGCTATGGTTTTACTGGTGATGATGTCAACAAACTGTACAAGAGTAATATTTCCAGAGCGATACTCCTGCAAGTCGTCCTCGCCGATTACACCCTTATCAAGCAGTTCTTTCAAATCGTACTGAAGACCCGTCTTCCTATCACTAATGACCAGTTTACTGGTACCATCTGAGGAAGTGACAGTTATCTCCTCCCACTCACTCTCCTGCTTGGAAAGCTCCACGTAAGTTTCATAGTCAATCATCCGCTTCTGATACGCTTCATGTACCGTCATCTCCTTATTGGTGTCCGGATCTACAATGACAACTCGTGTCTTCCTTGTAGTGTTCTTCTGTGTTGATATCTTGTTTTTATCATAAAGTGGCAGAAGCACGAGGCCAGTTTTATCATCTGTAATGCAACGACTCTTTAACTGCAGATAGGTGAGATTATCCTGAGTGTTAGGATCGAAAAATCCCTTTGTATCATCGCCTTCGTCTTTTAGAATCTGACTCATCTCTTCATCGAAGTATCCTTTCTTATAAGCAACATCCACATCAATTCTGTGACTGTGTTTGGGATCAATAATGCCACCACTGGCTATCTGAGCCTCCAGTAGGCGAATACCATGGCCTTTTTCAATCAGTCCTTTCTCAATAGCCTGGAAAAGGGAGATAATCTTTCCACTACCAGGATCTTTATATCCATTGACGGCTCTTTCAGCTGAAAGAAGCTTATCTTTAAACTCCACACCGATCAGACCTTTCTTACAAGCTTCGTCCACTGTGCAGTACTTGTTGTTGATAGGGTCAATTATGAAGCCTGACGCTGCCTGAGCCTCCAGAAGCTCCAGTGTGGTGCCTGGCCGAAGAAGACCTTCTTTCATTGCTTGGTAGACAGATAGAACGCGCTTGTCGGCTTCATCGTAGACTCCAGCGATGCAGGTAGATCCCTGCAGATAGGCTCGAAGCCTGTGCTCAATGTCTTGGCTAGTCAGTTTGCCTTCTATTAGCTGATCAATGTCTGAAGGCTTTAACAGGTTGCCGTCTACCAGATCTGACACAGGGATCTTTCTTCGTAAACCTTGTACAGTCAATGGTGCTGCCGGGGCTGGTAGCATGAGCAAGCCTGTGTTTGGGTCGGCTTTGCACTGCCTCTTCAGGCCAACATAGCTAGTATTCGACTTTGTCGCAGGGTCTATAAAGCAGTTTGGTTTCGCGTTCAGGGCATGATAAAGATTTTCATCAATCACATTACGATCCCTGGCAGTATCCTTGGGGAGGTACACACTAAGCACAGGATCAAGAATCCCTCCCGCAGCCTCCTGGGCCTGCAGCAGACGCAGAGCTGTATCTTGATCGATAATTCCTTTTCTCATAGCTTGACAGGCTGACAGAAATTTATTTGAAATTAAATCTCGAAACCCAACGCAGGCGGCCTCCGCAATCAACAGCTGTTTTTTATCCTCTTCATCTACAAGTCCATTCAAACACGCCTCTTCCACGGTCATCCTTAAATTTGCTCTGGGATCAAGTATATGTCCCGTTGCTGCTTGAGCCTCTAGTAGTTTCACTGCACTGTCCTTTGAGATCAGCTTATCTCTCTTGGCCTCTGTGACTGTCCACTTTCCAGTGGGTCCCGCTAGACCTGCAATGGCTCCTGTGCCCTTGAGATTTAGTTTGATATCAACAGCTACATCCTGGACAGTCTGCTGGCCTGTTGTCAAGTGCTCTAGTGTTTTTTTGTCAATAATACCACAGTCATGTAACTGTTGGGCTGTGACTTTTTTGCGGACACCATCGAACAACAGAGAAGCTGGATCGATAGTCGTGCCAAGAGAATCCGTCTGCGTGTACCTGTTTACTGCGTTCGCTTTCTGCTTTACTTTTAGAACCTCTTCCTGCAAAGAATCTCTGAGATTAACCAAGTCTCTTCGCTCCTGCTCCAATCCCCTGATCTGGAGCTTGTACCGCTCTTCGACTTCTTTCAGTTGGGCCTGAAGCTGCTCCATACGACTTCTCAGCGAAGTACATTCCCCTTCTAGCGCCAAACGCGCTGTGACGTTCTGCTGCACACGATCATCTTGGCTCTGACCTTGTTTTTTCCAGATGCCGAGCTCATTCCTGAGCCTCTCGTTCTCTTCCTGAAACTGTTTTTTAAGTCGCAGTTCTGTCTCGAGTGACATTTTGATGTTTATACGTTCTTCCTCAGTTTTCTGCATACGGGATGTATTTTCTTCTAGAGTTTTAATCTTCCTGAGGAGGGAATCTCGTTCTTGTTGTAATTCCGTGCACCGAGACTGGGAAGACTGGATCAAGCTTGATGTCTAAATAGGGAAAAAATAATAATAATAATAAGAAAGAGAACAAGAGATGCGTTAATATGTTAAGGAAATTCAAACTATGAAACAGCATAAGTGATCATAATTCTAATAGCATGCATATTAATGAAAACTATAAATCATTGATAAGTAGTTTTATAATTATTCTACTACGAGATCTAATCTAATGATTGTTATTTAGTTATTGCCAAGAGAGCTGGTCAGTTGATTTATGCATTAAGTGTTAAAAAATACAAATCATGATACCTAAATCAAAAACCCCACAGAGTCAATGAGGAAGTGAATACATAATTATAAGTTTTGGAGAATATCTGCCAGAGTGATGATTTAAGAATGGCTTGATTAGAGATTGAGTTGCAATGATCACCATAAATTAAACAAAAGAAGAAGCTGAAAAAGCACACAGAGTGAGGATTCCACGTGAATAAGTGCTTTCCATGGGAATTAGTGCCAGACTCAGGTGTAGAAACAGATCATGAAATGAAACAACTGCATGGCAGAGTACAGAAGACCATCTGCAGAGTGTGAAGAGATTGAGAAGGAGGAAGCAAACTGGAAACCATCCTACATAATGTCTGAGTAGAACTACAGTCTATTACAGTCTCAGACATTTTATTGTTTAGTACCTCACTGGCTTGTTTTAGGATATTCTGCATCTCCAACAGAAGCTTCTCTCTCTCCTGCGAGAGCTGTTGGATAAGTTTGTCGTGCTCTACACGGGTATGCTGGCTGTTTTGAAGCTGTTGCTGAAGCGCTGCAATCTGGGTGCTCATCTGGTCATCCTCGCTTTGCTTGCCTTGCAGCAGTGTGTTGTGCTCCAGACGCACAGCTCGTAGCTCCTCCTCCAGGCCGAGGCGCTCTTTGGTGAGTGACTCGGTGAGCTCCTTTAAGCGCTTGGTCTCAGAAATGGTCTCGTTAAGAGTTTTGGTTTTCTCTTCCATGCTCCGGTGCAAGACTTGAAAGCGCTGATTGGCCTCAGAGACCCGACCTTGCTCCTGCACCAGCTGAAGTCTTAAAGTTTTCATTTCAGCTTCCAGTGTAGCTTGATGCTGAGTGGTGGTACAGTGCTCTTTTAGGTTACGCTCAAGAGCCTCCTGGAGCTTTTTGCGTTCTTCTTCCGATCTTCTGGCTTCCATGCTAGCTTCTTCCTGACTCTTTCGTAAAGCGGTGATGGTGGAGGTGTACTCTCGCATAGCCTGGTTTGTCTTCTCAAGCTGAGCTTCCGTCTTCCTGCGCTTGGCTGCCTCATCTTGGGCTACTTTTATTTGCTGATTCATCTGCCCGTCCAGTTCTTTCAGCTCCTCCTGGAGCTCTTGGACCCTCACCTGAAGGTGTGCCATCTTCAGTTCTGCCCGGTTTCGCTCATTGCCCTGGCTTTCCAACTCCACACGAAGGATGCTTAGCTCTTGGTGTGAAGATCGGAGTTTGATTAGTTCCTGACTAGAAGTTGTATGTTTAGCATGTAGGTCTGCTAGCTCCTTTTGCAGATGGCCGTTCTCTGCCTCCAGTGCTCTCCGCTTGTGCATGTCGTCATCAAGTGACTGTCGGAGGTTGGAGATCTGAGTGTTTTTTTCCTGCAGAGACTTTGTGGACTGCGCTTGCACTCCTTTCCATCTACTCTCTTCTGCACTCTGCTGACTAAGAATCTGTTGAATCTGAGCCTCCAATTCACTCCTTTTTCTGGCTTCCTCTGTGCCTGCTTGGACTTGTTGCTGCAGCATTACCTCTGCATGTCTTCTTTGCGCTTGTTCTTCACTGAAGGCATGCTGCACCTTCCTTAACTCCTCCTGCAACTTCTTGCATTCCCCCTCTACCCTGCTGCACTCCATCTGCATGGACACGGAGTCATCCTTCCGCTGCTTTGAGAGCATCTGTATGTTTGTTTGTGTTACCAGGATTTGCGACTCGTAGGTCTGTTTGACCTCCCTCATCTCTGTACTGTGCTGCTGTCTTACCTTAGCCAGCTCCATCTGTGTCTGTTTCAGGTTCTTCGTCTCCTCCTCCAACTGCCTCCGCACATGCTCGAGCTCCCGCGTCCGTTCCGACACGGCTTGCTCGAGTTCGATTTTGGCCCAATTGGCCCCCTCTAACTCCTTCAGTCTTTTCCGCATGGCCCCCTCGTGATCATCCTGCTGACTGCTATACCGTTCCTCCACGATCTTCCGGTTTCGTTTCTCCTCCTCCACAAGCATTTTGAGACGCCGTACCTCATCCGTGAGCTCTTGTAGGCGGTTCTGCGAGGAGCTAAGATTCGCCTGTACTGTGGTGCACTTTAGAGCCTGGTTTCTCTTCACCTCCTCCAGGGAAAGGAGGTGCTCCTGAGATTCGTTCAGCTTTAGCTGGTAGCGCGAGAGTGCCTCTTGCAGCGACACATTCTTAGCATTGCGGTCTTCTATGTCTGCTCTCAGAAGGCGTAGCTCCTCCTCAAGCATATCTATCTTGGTGTTCCGTATCTATGAATACATCACAAGAGGAAAAAAAAAAGATAAAAAAAAAAAGAGCAATGCATGAATTCTACAATACAATTAAGTTGTACAATATTTTTTTATGTACCTTGAGCTCTTCCAAGTTCTTTAATGAGTCTCCAAGAAATTTGCAATAATCACTCGAACGAGTAAGCAGCTCTGAATAGCGGCTATGCAAAGAAGAAACCTAAAACAGGGAAAAATTTTTAAACCTATCCCAAAGACCAAATATAATATTGTATTGGATGTTATTTCGTATTTTGTACCTCCTCTATCACAACTGTAGCTGGAGACTGCAGCATGGATTTTTTTATAGGAATGTTGAGTAGAGTTTCTAGCCCGGCACTGTAAGATGCCAATCCAAGCTCATAGTCCTACATATTATTATAAAAAAAAAAAAATTAAAAAAAAGGTTTTGTTTTGATAAACCCATATGGTGCTGTTAAAAAGAAACATGATGCCGTCGCATAATTATACCTTGATGGTATTAACGCAGGTGTCACCGTCTCTCTGGACAGCATCCATGGTCTCTCTCTTTGCTGTTATCTCAGAATTCAGTGCCTATGGATCATATATACACGTGACAAGATTTAATTAAACAAAAGAAGTCAAACAAATCAAGATTTAAGATTTAAAGAGCCATGATGGAGCTGAGCTGTGTCAAGTTGTAGTCTAACTAACTACACATTTTATAAACAAAGAATACAGTCAAACCTTTTGTTGGGTAAGGAGTTTGTTGACGAGGGTGATGTCATCTGTCTTAGCGCTCAGCTGAGGTTCTGTACGCCTTTTGGTGTCATTAATCCAGGTGGTGAGAGCTGAGCTCGAGTTCAGGTAATACTTTAGCTGCTGCAGGTATGTCTCCAGATCTGAATACCTAAGAAAAAAAGAGTTTACTGAAGTTAACATTTTATATAGGCTACATACAGAGTCAGCCAAAAAAATGTATACACACTTCAGAAAAGAAAAATAGTATGATGTTGTGTGGAACCTTGAATTATGAGTAACTTGGTCTATGAGCATTTTGCAGGACGAGCAAAATGCTTTCATAAAATTTAACTTAATAAATTAGATATACGATATACGACTACTGTAGTACGCATGCGCTTTGTCTGCCGAGCGTCACATAATCACAACTGAGCCAATGGTTCTTTTCTCTCTCGTGCTGTGGGATTGTGGGTAATGGTCTCCCATGCTCAGTCTCAGTGCGCGTGCCTCAGTCGTATGGTCAACATCCATGCAGAAGTTTGTGTGCGCATAAAGCTTTTTTTTTTTTTATTTTGTGTCCAAGTGTAGTGACTGTTCTTTAGTAACTTTACTGCAACAATGGCCCTCGTGAAGAAAAACGTGAAAAGGCTGTAGCAGTGCGGGAGATCAATCTGTTTAACGACAATGCAATGTCACATTTCCGCGAAATTTTCAGAAGAAGACGAAAGTGAGTGTCATTAGAAAGGTTCCTTGTTAAAGAAGTTTGCTGCTCCTTCCCTCCGTTTTGCTTTAGCCACAATTCTTTTAAAGGGAAAGTACAGGTTAATTCGTTTTATTTTTACATTATGTTTTGTATCAATTATTTTCATATGGATATTTTCTGATTGTGGAACGAATCGTCCAAATTTCGATTATTTCTTATGAGAAAATTCAATAAGCACAAGCACTTCCGGAACAAACTATGCTCGCAATCCAAGGTTTAACTGTATATTATATTGATATAATATTAATAATATGATCATATTATCATCATAATATTAACATATAATCAACATACAGCAACAAATTAAGTATTAAAACATTTATAAAAGTTTTTCTTTTCCTGAAATGTATATAAATATTTTTCTGTCGGACTGTATATAAAAGTAAAAATGTAAATAAAAAAAAGGGGAAAAAAAGATCTTGCCTGCTGTTAATCTGTGTCTGAATTCGCTTCCAGCGATCAGAGAGCTGCTTTACATGCTCACTGTACAGACACAGGTCAACATCACACCTGTGACAGTTCTGATCAATCTGCTCATTGCACTGACGAGCCTTGATCATTTCATCCTCTAGTGAATGCAACACACCCTCCTTCTGATCGAGCTCAGACCGCATGACCTGATAAGTATAGACATCTATTATAAATCCACCATTTCAGATTTTGCTGACATACTTATTATGGTTAAATTTTGGTTTCATCTTGCAAAATAGTTTTTTTTAAACGTTTGATCTGGTTGAAATCATTGTCTCATGGCATTAAAACTTGGGCAGGTCAAATATATATGCTTTATAGTTAGATTAATGCTAGTGCTGACATTTTGGAGCTTATCCCGGTTAAATAAATAAGCATTACCCTAAGAGTGTTCTGGTACTCCTGGACTTCAGCTGGCTCCAGTGATGTGGTCTCTCTCTCCGTGAGTCGAGTTTCATTAACCTTCACTACGTCCTCTGCCTGTAGTAGCACCTGATGCAAAGACTTTAGTGCCTTTAACCTGAAGCAAAAAGTGTAACTTAAAAAACAAACAAACAAACAAAAAAAAAACAACACTTTTTTTAAAACGAGTTCTATATAGTTTCTACCTTTGTAAATAAGTGGAAGAGTGAGACCGCAGCTTGTCAAGTCTCTGGTTAATAAGGTTGAGTTGACTTTGAAGAAACTGTGCTTTATCCGTGTCTCTCGTAGCCTCTAATTCTGTTAGCACCGGTCCTTTTAGCCTCTGAAACTCTCCCCTCAGTGACTCTACATCCCTCATTGTTGCCTGCATACATTACAATGACGAAGAAGGTACAGATGTACAGTTATTAAGTACTCGGTTTGCTTTATGCGGAGTGTGTGGTGTAATGTGTGCTTTTTTTTACCTGTGTGCCAGTGATAAGACTGGTGTATTGTGCTGGTGCTCCCTGTCCCATTGGGATGTGCTGGTGTGTACCGAGTGCAGACTCCAGAGCATGCAGCTTCAGCTGCAGGGCATGCAACTCACTCAGCACGCTGACACCAGTTACTACCTCCTTATCTGTAAAACACAAAAGTTGAATGAGAAAAACACATGCTTGTAAGTCCAGCAGGTCAATCTACTTTTAATGTACGAACTCACTGTAGGCTGGAAGCTGTTCGACCAGGTTATCGTAGTGTTGCTGGGCTCCATTATACTGGCTCTCAATGGCTTTCTTATCATCCTCTTCAAACATCTCGGACCCTGAACAATTCCTCTGGTACTCCTGATAGTGAAACTCCAAGCTTTTCATGATGCTGCGGTACTGCTCTGGCCGCATTTGAGTCAGCTGCAGACACAAAAAGCCACAGTATTAGATCAATACAGATGAGTTATTAAAGAAATAACCGGAGGAAAATTAATTCCCGAACAAACACACAACCTAGAATCGTAAAACACACAATAACCGTGTGGTGTTTAAAAATAATTAGGGCTTACTATAACTATAACGCTTTAATGTTCTGCTTGACTTTTTGGTAAAGCATATTTTGAGCCATTATATCTTATTAAAAAATTATGTTAAAATTAACCAAAAAGAGCCAAATAATATTGCTGCGTCATGCTATGAAAAATAGTAATGGTTTAATGCAATTGAGTTTTCCTCTGTCAGGAATTTCAATAATAAGTTCTTTAAATGAGCATCAATAATATACATACAGTGGTGTGAAAAACTATTTGCCCCCTTCCTGATTTCTTATTCTTTTGCATGTTTGTCACACAAAATGTTTCTGATCATCAAACACATTTAACTATTAGTCAAAGATAACACAAGTAAACACAAAATGCAGTTTTTAAATGATGGTTTTTATTATTTAGGGAGAAAAAAAATCCAAACTTACATGGCCCTGTGTGAAAAAGTAATTGCCCCCGGAACCTAATAACTGATTGGGCCACCCTTAGCAGCAATAACTGCAATCAAGTGTTTGCGATAACTTGCAACGAGTCTTTTACAGAGCTCTGGAGGAATTTTGGCCCACTCATCTTTGCAGAATTGTTGTAATTCAGCTTTATTTGAGAGTTTTCTAGCATGAACCGCCTTTTTAAGGTCATGCCACAACATCTCAATAGGATTCAGGTCAGGACTTTGACTGGGCCACTCCAAAGTCTTCATTTTGTTTTTCTTCAGCCATTCAGAGGTGGATTTGCTGGTGTGTTTTGGGTCATTGTCCTGCTGCAGCACCCAAGATCGCTTCAGCTTGAGTTGACGAACAGATGGCCGGACATTCTCCTTCAGGATTTTTTGGTAGACAGTAGAATTCATGGTTCCATCTGTCACAGCAAGCCTTCCAGGTCCTGAAGCAGCAAAACAACCCCAGACCATCACACTACCACCCCCATATTTTACTGTTGGTATGGTGTTCTTTTTCTGAAATGCTGTGTTACTTTTACGCCAGATGTAACGGGACACGCACCTTCCAAAAAGTTAAACTTTTGTCTCGTCGGTCCACAAGGTATTTTCCCAAAAGTCTTGGCAATCATTGAGATGTTTTTTAGCAAAATTGAGACGAGCCTTAATGTTCTTTTTGCTTAAGTGGTTTGCGCCTTGGAAATCTGCCATGCAGGCCGTTTTTGCCCAGTCTCTTTCTTTTGGTGGAGTCGTGAACACTGACCTTAATTGAGGCAAGTGAGGCCTGCAGTTCTTTAGTTGTTGTCCTGGGGTCTTTTGTTGCCTCTCGGATGAGTTGTCTCTGCGCTCTTGGGGTAATTTTGGTCGGCTGGCCACTCCTGGGAAGGTTCACCACTGTTCCATGTTTTTGCCATTTGTGGATGATGGCTCTCACTGTGGTTCGCTGGAGTCCCAAGGCTTTGGAAATGGCTTTATAACCTTTACCAGCCTGATAGATCTAAATTACTTTTGTTCTCATTTTTTTCTGAATTTCTTTGGATCTTGGCATAATGTCTAGCTTTTGAGGTGCTTTTGGTCTACTTCTCTGTGTCAGGTAGCTCCTATTTAAGTGATTTTTTGATTTAAACAGGTGTGGCAGTAATCAGGCCTGGGGGTGACTACAGAAATTGAACTTTTAACTGTGATAAACCACAGTTAAGTTATTTTTTAACAAGGGGGGCAATTACTATTTCACACAGGGCCATGTAGATTTGGAGTTTTTTTTCTCCCTTAATAACATAATCTTCATTTAAAAACTGCATTTTGTGTTCAATTATGTTATCTTTGACTAATAGTTAACGGTTTTTGATGAGCAGAAACATTTAAGTGTGACAAAAATGCAAAAGAATAAGAAATCAGGAAGGGGGCAAATAGTTTTTCACACCACTGTATGTTTTTCTATTTGCTGTATCATAAGCCCTCCACCTACCTCTTAACTAAGACTAAAAAAAGAAAATCTAAATAAAGGTTCAAAAGGTTAGAAACAAAGTATGCAAATACAGTGGAACCTTGGATTGTGAGCATAATTCAATTGCAGGCTTGTATTGTAAAACACTCGTAAACCAAATTGAATTTTTCCATAAGAAATAATGAAAACTCAAATTATTAGTTTTACAGCCCCAAGAAATAAAGACATAAAAAAATAACATGAAATATTAAGTAAAAATAAAACAAAATAACCTGCACTTTAACTTTTTTTTTTTTATAAAAATAAATCCTGACAAATAAGTGTTTCTGTTTGTGCACGCAGGCGCTGTGTGTGGGTGTGTGTGTGAAGCTAAAGTAAGAAGCCCCTCCTCTATCCCCCTTCTCATCTTACAGTTACCGTTCCTCCACTCTTTTCACACGCATGCACACAACAGAAACTGTTTTAATAGAAAAATAAACAAGAAATCTCTCTAATGACACTCGATTGAGCGACACACCAACGGAATCACTGCTGTAAAGTAAAAATAAAACAAATTAACCTGCACTTTACCTTTAAAAAGAATCGCGACAGAGCAGTGTTTCTGTGTAGAGCAGAGAGAAAGAGTGTCTGTGTGTCTGTATGCCTGTGAAGGCAAAAATAGGAGGGGTCTGTGTCACAATTGGATCAGTTGTGATCACGTGACGCTCGGCGTCAAAACAAGAAGCGCATGCGTGATACATGATACTCGGTACTCGTAAACCAAGACTTGTTTGTTTTCCAAGTAAATTTTTTTTTTTTTTAATCTCATTCCGCTCATCTCGCGGGACACTCGCAAACCGTGTTACTCGCAATCCGAAGTTTCACTATAGTATAAAAATGAAAGGATTGTCAAAAATTATACACTCAAACTGTAACAGTTACATTTCATGCGTTTGTACAGTTCTGGTGTTATTGATATTACGAGATGGACATATTAATATTACAAGATGGACATATTAATATTCCTGCAGGTTATTATGAGTGTAAGGAAGTAATAATTTACTATGGTGATTGTGAGGGAGTTGATGCGGCTGATGTCGTGCAGGCAGTACTGCCAGGAGATGAGGCTCTTTATGTTGATGAAGAGCTGGTTCCAGACTGACTGAAGGGCCTCGTAATACTGCTCATTCCTGCAAACGCAAGACATGCATCTCAAGCCGTGTAAAACTAAACACATAGTATATATAAAACAAATGAGTGTTGTGCGTGTTAATGCATGTTTCATACTTGCTTGCGAGGCTAATAGACAGCGGGTTGGGTGGAGGAACTATCAGGCAGATGGAAGGCACCTCCATATCCAGCCCTCCGGGCCCAGTTACAAGCCACTTACTTCGCTCCGAGTTATCCTTCAGAATGGCCATATCGCCCTTACAGATCACTTTCTGCACAGAAAGAAAGGAAGGAAGGAAATGTTTGGACAACAATAAATTGGATTTCATTGTACATATGTACAGGATGTGCACAAGCTTGTGTTTGCATGTGTTACCTGATCTTGTCTGAAGTCACACAATGCCTGGACTTTAACTGGACTGGTACTCTTTTCTTCTGGGTTTCTTGGTCTTAGTCTCACGATGTTCTTGGATTTATTGACCAATTGCTGGACCTGTTGTTTGTGCTCCAACAGATAATCCTGCTCTTTCTGAAGACACAAACATAATCATATATAATGTTAGAGCAATCAGGAAATGGCCTAGAAGAAAATCCTAGATGTGTGTGTGTGTGTGTGTGTGTGTGTGTGTTACCTCTAAAACTTTAAGCAGTTCCTGTAAATTGGGCAGAGGAGTCATTTTGTCACAGGCGAATTTCTTGCGGATCATCTCATGCTGCTGTTGTAGTCTGCGATTTGTTTCATTTGCTTCTATGAAAAACTGAATATTGTGCATATATGTAATAAAATTTAAAACTAGAAAAAATAAAAACAAGTTATTAATATTTAGAACTGTTACCTTTCATAAGCAAAAATTAGTCATCATGTATACAGTGCTGTGATTTATATTTGTACAGATTTTTGTTTCTTATTTTTTATTTGTCAAACATAACTGATTGAGATCATTAAACAAATTTTTTATTTTACACAAAAATAACCTGAGTAAAAACAAAGTTAACTTTAAGAATTATGATTTTATTTATTAGGTGTATTTATTTAATATGACGAAAAGAGTAGTTGTTTTGAGATGCTGTGATAGGGCAAAAATGCATGGCGGATATCAGGTTGTTGCTGTTGTGCAAAAATCTATACAGAGTGAAAATGTCCAAAGCATATGATCGTTATCGACAAATTTCATCGCAATGCTGATTTAAGACTGTTTTATCGCACAGCCCTATCAAACACGATTATTCATAAAACCTATAATAGTCATCATCATACTGCTTTATCCTGTATACAGGGTCGCCTGGACCTATTCCGGGAGATTTGGGGCACGAGGCAGGGTACACCATGGGCAGTTCACACACTACTGGGAATTTGGAAACGCCAATAGTCTAATCTGCATGCATGAAACCGGAGCACCGAGAGGAAACCCACCAACATGCACACCCTGTTTTTTTTTGCTCTCAACAAAGCCATCAAAAGTGTATGATCTAAATCTCACATGTAAAGTAAGTTATGCAGCAACGCAAAACACAGGATCAATTCTACCTCTGAACGGTGGCTCAAAACAAAACACATTAAGATTTCAGAGTGGCTTACAATACACATTTCAGTAAAAAGAAGATAGAATGTAGTATATTAATATAACATTAATAACATTACCATACTATTATTATTATAATACTATCGTATGTCAATATATAACGTATAGCAATAATATTAGCATTAAAATATTGATGCTAGTTTTTAAAAAAAAAAAGCATTTTAATGCTTTAGTCTTTTACAACATGCAATATGATAAACTGAATTTAAATTCATTTTAACCAACTGTACAAACATAACTTGTACATTTGGTCACACAGGCAAAAAAAGAAACCAAAGATTTATAAGATCATGCGTTTTTATGGTTGTTTCTGTGACCTAATAGTAAGAACAACAACAACAACAACAACAACAATAATAATAATGCCAAACGCACAGTGTGATGATTTAAAGCCTCCTTGTTATCACACACTGGCAGGACTTTAGTACAAGCAGTTGTTTTTTTTAATCTGTCCAAAATCATGTTGCTGCAGGGATCCGCATTTGAGTTAATCCTCTTGTTTTTTTTTTAAGTGCCAACAGTTTTTTAACTGTACGAAACTGTGCCTCAGTACGGCATTCATACACTTTTCTAGTATCGGCTGTGTTTACTGTGTCTCGGTACACCTCTCTTGCTCTACCGCTCCTGTACATGTTTATACTGATAGCACAAGAGCGAACTGTCTGCTTCTAGTTAATCAATTGTGGATGGCAGATGCATTTTTTAAAAGGTTGGCAAATTTACTTGGGCGGACTGCCCAATCATACATTGGAATTGAGGCAAACAAAACAAATCCTGCAAAGAAATTTACCAGAAATGTTTGGTTGCCCAACCGGTTACTGCTTTTGGGACGGCAATTACTTGTTTACACAGGCAATACAGATGTTGCATAACTAATCATTTACTAATGTTTTGGTATTCCTCATGTTGTACTTGTCTCGTGTTACATTTTGTAAAAGAATTTAAATTTCATTTGGAATGGCATGACCCAAGGTGGGAATTAAGCCCAGACCCTGTATGTGCGAAGCCATGGTGCTAACCACGATGCCATTGTACCACCAAACCGCTAACAGTAACCACAAAAATAAAAAAGGTCAGTTAACTTTGGTAAGTCATTACCGTCTTTATAGTATTCTTGTCTTTAAATTGACTAAAAAAAAAAAAAAAGGAAAAAAAAGGCATTACCATCTGTACAGTATTTTTTTTCTTTAAATTAACTATTAATGTAAAATATACAGTGAATACGGCATTACTGTAATGTTTTTCTATTGGTTTAAATTTAGAATTTTATGCATTTCTAATACCAAATATTACTCACATCCTGTAAAATAAAGTCCTAGAAAACCCTGACTTGTTAATATATTATTTAAAATTCACACTAACACCGAAACATGCCACTACAAAAAAGAAAACATAATGCTGATTGCTTGACTGTTAATTGGTTACATCCCTGGTGCAAACTCAGCTTGTCTTTTACCTGATTGTAAGCAGCATTCTCCTTTAGATGTACATGAATGCATTTGGTGATCTGAAGAAGCCAGCTCCACTGGGTCTGAAGAGTCTCCATGTACGCCTAGGAGAATACAACAGCTGAATGTTTAGGAAGGACATGAATAAATGGATGAATAAGCAAGTTATCCTGCGCAAAAATAAATAAATAAATAAATACATAAAGCCAAGACTTAATCGAGCACTGACCTCAATTTTGTCTAATGCAGGGTGATTGCTTGCCAGCAGGTTGTCCACTTTCAGTTTCAGTTTATTTAAATGTTTCTCTTTCTCCTCCAAATCACTCATCAACATCTGAAACACAAAAAAACAAACAAATAAAAATAAATATATAAAACCAGAAAATATGTTAAGGTATGTTGTCACCATGTCGATATGAGTGCTGTATGTGTAGCTGATTGTGCAGCTGATTGTGCAGTCTTACGGAATAGCTCTCCTGCTTCTTAGGGATGTAGACGTCAATGTTTCTGTTGCCCCAGTCAAACATCAGTTCCTCCTCTTCTTTCTCGTTTACCCACATGATCTCCCTAGTGATCTCATCGATGATCTTCTGAAGCTCGTGTAAGTGAGCTCCACGTTCAACTGACATTTTCTGAAAAATATGGGGAATAAGAATAAATCTCTACAAACAAGCTCTTAGGGTGGACAACCAACTCACTCGTTAGTTACCCATTCAACCAATGAGTAAAATTTAATTGATAACTGCGTTCAATCAGACTACACTAATCCCCGTTTGTACAACCAGCCATGTTAAATTCAAACCTCACTTAAACATAATATCTCCAGTAATGAAAGTATGTTTAAAAGATCCCATATTTTTTTTAAGAAGGCAACACAGGTTTCAAAAGTTTCCCAAAATTGTTCTCATATATCAAACTCTATTTATTTAATTCCTTCTCCAAACACACAATTTAACTGTCTATGAAAATGAGCTTCTGCTGAGCCACACCTCTCCAGAGATATGAGGTCACATAAGGGGAAAATCTAATTGGCTTGTTTAAGTCCCAATCAATACACCAGTGAAAAATAGGGGGAAAAAAAAGGCTCTTTTTCTTTGTCTGTACACACACACAGCACACTCAGAGAATTTTGCCATAATAGACGCTCTTTAAAAAATGTCACTAAGCAGCACGCTATGTTGTGATCAAAAGAAGGATGTAGAGGACTACAAAGCCATTTCTACGGCTCTGGGTTCCCAGAGAACCACAGTGAAAGTCATTATCTCTGCAGGAAAAAAAAAAACTTGTTGTGAATCTTTACAGAAGTGGCCAGCCTAGCAAAATTGCTCCAAAGGCACATTAATGACTCATACAGGACGTTACAACAGAACCCATACAAACATCTATGGAACTGCAGGCCTCGCACGCCTCAGGCAAGGTCAGCATTCATGATGAAAAAAAATATACATCAATGGAAGAGTTGCACGTAAAAAACAAACAAAAAAAACCCACTGCTTTGATGTTCCAAAAGGAACATGAAGGCTTGTCTCATGTTTGTCAAAACTACCTTGGGTGAAAGTTGGAAACTGATAAATTCCATAAAATAAACATTAAGGATAGTAATGACCAGGGACCAGTCGATACGATATAATCACGATACTCAAATGCCAATTCGATCTTTTTTTTGTTTTGTTACATTTCTTCAAACCTAGCTGATTGTTTGTTCCTACCACACAGGATGCTGCTGTACTGCATGCCATTGTGTGAATAGTTTAAAGCGTACCAAATATAGGATTACAAGAGAAATGGCACCTCCAATGCAACCAAACACTGCTCTGTCAAAAAGAAAGTTGCTATTTTGGGCATTTCAGGAAATAAAAAACTATAGACAAAAAAACAGAACTATGTTTAATAGTGAAAGTAAGAGAATTCAACAGTTTGTGTGTGTGTGACGAGAACTCAAACAGCTGTGTGGCCATAATAAAAAACACTTGTTAGTGAGATTAACCAGAAAAGGCTTCAGTTTGCTAGAGAGCATAAAGATTGGACTTTGAAGCAATAGAAAATTGTCATGTGGTCCGATAGGTCCAGATTGACCCTCTTTCATAGGGTGTGTCAAGGTAATAAAGAAAGAGCAGAGAGCGATGCACCCATCTAGAGACAGTGTTATCTGGGGTTGCTTCAGATGGTCAGGTCTAGACTCAGAAACGTTTTGCGACAATAAAATTAATCACCAGTCAGCTATCATATCTATGAAAGTTTTCTTTCCTGATGGCAAAAGAATATTCCAGAACTCTATTTGTGATAGTGTCGTTTTTTGGGAGCATGACTAAGCATTTTCACGCTTAAACTAGTATAACCACATTATACTGTCAAAGCTAAATTGTACACATTTTAGAAAAAGAAGATAGAATGGTGTATATAATATTAATATAACATTAATAACATTACCATACTATTATTATTATTATACTATTGTATATGTCAACATAACATGTAGCACTAAATTTAGTATTACAATATTTATGCTATTTTTTTTATTTAAAAAAAGCATTTTTTAATGCTTTAGTCTTTTACAATATGCAATATGATGAACTGAATTTAAATTAATTTTAACCAACTGTACTAACATAACTTGTACATTTGGTCACATAGGCAAAAAAAAAAAAAAAAAAGATTTATAGATCATGCGTTTTTATGGTTGTTTCTGTGACCCAATAATAATAACAATAATAATGCCAAACGCACAGTGTGATGATTTAAAGCCTTCTTGTTAACACACACTGGCATGACTTTAGTACAAGCAGTTTTAATTGGTCCAGAGCCGTGTTGCTGCATGGATCCGCACTGCTTGAGTTTTAAGGGTTAATCCACTTGTTTTTTTTTTTAAGTGCAGTTTTTTTAACTGTTTGCCTCAGTACAGCATTCACATACTTTTTACAACAGCTGGTATCGGCTGCATTTACTGTGTCTCGGTACACCTCTCTTGCTCTACTGCTCCTGTACATGTTTATACTGATAGCACAAGAGCGAATTGTCCGCTTCCAGTTAATCAATCGTGTATGGCAGATGCACAATTTTTTTTAGGGGTTGGCAAATTTACTTGGGCGGACTGCCCAATGATACATACAGAGTGTGGGAAACACTAGAATTGAAGCAAACAAAACAAATCCTCCAAAGAAATTTACCAGAAAAGTTTGGTTGCACCTGTTTCTGGGGCAGCGCAACCGGTTACTGCAATTAGGATGCCATTTACTTGTTTACACTGGCAAAACAGGTGTTGTTTGGTATTTTTCATGTTGTACTTGTCTCTTATTACATTTTGTAAAAGAATCAAAATTTCATTTAGAATTGCATAAATAATGGAAGCCATAAAATACCCTTTTCACAGCATATCAAATCTGTGCTAATGACGTGTTTGACGAGTAGCTAAAAAATAAACTTCAGCGATCACTTAGAGTCTACCTGTAAGCTGTCCCATTCCTGCTCCAGCAAATGCAGGCTGGCCTTGTCTCTTCTCTCTCTCTGCAAAAGGACAAAAACATTTATGACTTTACTGCACAAAACTTTCAGTGTCTGACATCGCACACCTAACATAAAGCTTTATATTTACAACCCTGCTGTTAGGTGTGTGTTCATTCTCACTGGCAGTGTTATACCAGAAAGCAATTCATTTTCATTTTAAGCTAACTGGCATGGCACATTTCCCTAGGGAATATTGAATTTGATCAGGAAGTGTAAGCATATGTGTGGTTTTATATATAGTATGTTCTGTTGATAGCTTTGTCTTTTGTGTTGCCTGTAAAACCAAAGACAGAGCAACAGATCAAAGTGATCTGACTGACCCGAGGCAAAAAGGAAAAAAAAAAAAACTGCCAATACCATTACAATGAAGTTCTTGTGCAAGAATGCATGCCTCATACGTGTGCGTGCATGTGTGGTGTGTGTGTGGTAAACTTACTAGTTCCCCTCGAGCTCGATCCATTTCCACACTTCTCTGGATTGAGCTGTGAAATTTGTTGTGATTCATGATGTGCTGCTCGATTACGCTGGGCTCGTCTCCCCATGGCGATGTCTCTATCACACCCTACAAAAAATGGACATGCAGTGTTTTTACAAAGCAACAGAAACAATCCACCCACCCCCAATTAAGTGTGGTGACAGCAAATGGTGTGTTTAATTATGGGTGATTAGACTGGAGTATTTTAAAGCTCCTTTATTCGATTAACATTATTGTAATGGATTTGTATTTAATGAACGTAATTGAACAAATGTAATGTTCTTTTGCTGTCCCACACTCATCCTGATGTTTTCTTTTTAGAAGGCGTGAATGTTTTTCGGTGGAGTTTTGTCCTTCTTGACATTATGGAGAAAAAAAGGGAGACTCATGAGAGCGCAACTGTTCATATCACATGATAACGTGTTCTTTAGATGTTACAATACATTATTACTATCTTTGTCACACCACCGTAACGTGTATTAGTTTCCTTTACTAGCATGACCCATCGTGTGTTGTTTATTACACGTCATGCCATATTGTGTTTTATGACATTATTGTATAAGATAACTGAAAGTAAATAAATGCTATATTCATGTTTTATGCCTAAAGACACACTAGTTGTCTGAGTGTTTAACTAAAAAAAAAAAATGTTTGTAAAGAGGGCTGTAAATCTCAGAGTCTCAGAACTAGATTGTAAAGTGCATCATGTGACTTGGCAGTAATTCTTTGTTTGTCATGGGGGGGCGAGGAGGGAGACAAATTTATTACATGTGCCTAATGACTCTTTCGGTTTACCTCTCTCAAATGCAAATCATCAAGTTCACTCTTTTGTGATGCAAAAAAAAAAAAACATAACTTTTTTTCACTTAACTTTCTGGAGACAGAGTTACAACCACTTTGGTTTGGACAACAGTGTTAGACTGGGGGGGGTAATTATTTACTCAATGTACCCCTGTTGTGGGAACAATAGTGCTTAGAAGCAGTTTCCTTTACAAAAAAAAAAAAAAAAAAAAAGTACTGCCCTGATGAAAGAAGGAAGAACTGGCATAAAAGAAAGAACGACAGTATCTTGGATTTACAGTGATTTGTTGTTTTTTTTTAACAGAGAAGTGATGGCAGAATGCCTACATGGGCTCAAATACAGACCCCTCTTTATAGTGTGAATGGACTCCTTTTTTCATTCATTCGTTCTCTAAAGAATGTTGTTTTGATCCATCAAGAAAGAAGAAAGATGGTACTTTCTTTGTGCCTCCCTTGACTGAAAATAATTAAGCAATATCACACGACAGAGAGCCTGATGAATATCAGCACAGCTGCGATACTGGCAGAACTAACGAACCCCGACTGGCGAAGCTGGTGACCGACAGGATCACATGTAGTAATTAAAAGGGGTGAAAGTACTTTTACTAGTACCATTTCTTACTGGTACTATTGTAGACAAAAGGTCAGGAGAATAAACCACGGAAGTGGTGGACAGTCAAGTTTCTCTTTATATTTCCAATTGTTCCGCTTTAGAATATCAGCAACATCATTTACCGGGTTCTGGGGTTGAATCCAAAGTAGTGTTAAATGGAAAGCTAGTGCACTATGTAGGGTGTACAATCCCTTTTCCCACCCATTAAGCAGCGCCTTTAGAGATGATTTGAAATTCAGCCTCGTGTTAGAAGCTAGTTAGCTTTTTAGTCAAGTCAAGTAGGCTTTTATTTTATGTTATGGACTTTAAGTACTTAGGGTCAATGGTCCAGAGCAACGGAGAGTGTGGAAAGGAGGTGAAGAGGCGGGTACAGGCAGGTTGGAATGGGTGGGAAAAAGTTGCAGGTGTGTTGTGCGATAAAAGACTATCAGCGAGAATAAAAGGAAAGGCGTACAGGACAGTGGTGAGACCAGCAATGCTCTACAGCTTAGAGACAGTGGCGCTGAAGAAAAGACAGGAGGCAGAGTTGGAGGTAGCAGAGCTGAAGATGTTGAGGTTCTCCTTGGGAGTGACAAGGATAAATAGGATCAAGAATGAGTTTATCAGAGGGACAACCCATGTTAGATGTTTCGGAGATAAAGTCAGAGAGGCCAGATTGAGGTGGTTTGGACATGTTCAGAGGAGAGATGGTGAATATATCGGTAGGATGCTGAGGTTTGAACTGCCAGGCAGGAGGTCTAGAGGAAGACTAAAGAGGAGATTTATGGATGCAGTGAGAGAGGACATGAAGTTAGTTGGTGTGAGAGAAGAGGATGCAGAGGATAGGGTTAGAAGGAGGCAGATGATTCGCTGTGGGGACCCCTGAAAGGGAACAGCCGAAAGACAAAGAAGAAGAAGAAGAAGTAGGCTTTTATTGTCATTTGAACTATATACAGTTTATTACACAGTGAAATGAAAAAATGTTCCTCCAGGACCAAGGTGCTGCATATATTAACAGCATAAATTAACAACATAAACTGACAAAAATAACTAACTAATTCAAAAAAAATCTACGAAACTAACTAGTAACTAGGAAAACCAAATTAGCTGACTAGCTGAGACAAGACAGATTGACATTTTTAAATGAACAGAAAAAGGTAGTAGGAGGAGAAACAGTAAACATTTTGTGCAAATAAGTATTAAATATTCTGCAAAAGAGCAATTACAGGTTGGTATAAACAATTATTAGACTGTTGTTGATCAGGGTGTTTGAGCATGTTTGTTTATCAGTTTAGTTTATTAGTAGCCATAAAAAAAAGGATGGTTCAAAGCTATTCGTGCTTGAATTAAAAGTGCTTGAGTGACTTGTTTTGAATGTGTGTTCTGGCAGGCAGCTGCTGTCTCTTGAGCAGCGACTGTCAGTTAGTGTAATTAACGATTGTTAAAACACCTGTGTGA
Organism: Clarias gariepinus; assembly: GCF_024256425.1. Classification (NCBI taxonomy): domain Eukaryota; kingdom Metazoa; phylum Chordata; class Actinopteri; order Siluriformes; family Clariidae; genus Clarias; species Clarias gariepinus. The sequence continues at coordinate 39,350,704 of NC_071101.1, read as the reverse complement.
TACATATAGTAAAACGCCCCAGTGCTATTATAACCACTCGTGGAATGTGTCTTGTTTAAATCAGATTGCTCGGTTGGAACTCGCTCTTGTGTAATTAGTATTAAGTAGGCAGGGTGATAATGATTAACTATTGACTGGAAATTACCTTCTGCTGGGCGATCCATGCGAGGGCATCTTGAAGGTTTCTGTCCATCTCATCCCAGCCCATGCTGCTTCTGCTGCTTCGGCTATTTCTTTGCAGAGAGCCGCCCAGAGCCATGTGTACTGCTCTTAGGTGCTCTGTGCACTCTTCAACACTGGGCCAGAAAAATACAAAAATTGCTAAATAAAGAGTAATAAATATTAATAAAAATAAACAAAAGTGCATCTAACATGATAGGACCATGTCGTCTTCTATGCGTCTTAATGAAATTCACTGGTAACATTCCTGACCTTAATTGTTTTACTAACTTAGTTCCTCCTACTAAGGTAACTCAGATGCTGAGGTTTCTAATTTTAGAGTCAGAGTAAAACTGCCTGCATATACTTCACATATACTTATACTGCATATCCCTGGTGATCCAGTGGTTAGGATGCAGTGCTCTCACCACTGCAGCGCAGAATAGAATCCCTGGCCAGGGAATGACATTTTTACAATTTCACTCTCCGTAAGAATGCTGACGAAAGTGAACCTGTGGCTTTTTAAAAGTGAGAAAGTGTTTTCCAGTAGCACCGTGCCTGCCTCAAGCACTTTGGCTTTAAGCCCAGGATAGAAAAAAAAATCTTTTTGATGTGATATGCAATAGGATGCAACGTTAAAGCAACTAAGTATTTACATAGATAGATAGATAAATAGAGCAGCTATAACTGGACATCCTTAGTACTATTACATCCATTATCTCCAAGACTTGAGACTATGATATATTTATTAGTGCCCTATTATTATTATTATTATTATTGTTCGCTTTAAGTAAAATGAATAGCGTGCATTCTTTCATATTTGCAATTTCTAAATGTGTCAGATCTGCTCTGTTTACAAGGCCGTAAAAATAATTACTCAGCATCTAGCTCGGATATTATCTAAACAATGCGGGCTGAAAGATAAAGTATCAGAGAATGTGCTCAGTGCAGGGCAGCTGTCTGCTTGATATGTGCCAGGTGTGCTACCCTGTTGTTGTTGTTTTTTTTTCCTCAAGCTTTTGGCATTCTAAAAATGCTTGGCGCATGCTTCAGCAAAGTCTTCTATTGATTGCTTTGCAGACCAAACACAGTTTTCATTTTCTTTTTTTTTAATAAACCTGGTGGATCACTCAAGTCAGAACAAAATACACTGCGCAATTAAATAAACTTCTCAAAGTTTAAAACTTTCAGAAAAAAACTGCATCGAAAATTGCTTATATATCTCAGGAAGACACTACATTTGCAGCAAGACTGCGTAACTTCAGTCTTGCAGTGGGAAGATTGATATGATTGATTATGATTATTTACAGTATCTATGCACTTGTGTAACATCGATTGTGTCTGTAAATACGTTCATGCGTCTTTAATCACATGTATGCGCATCTCACGTCATTAGCACACTCTCGTTGGGCTGGCCCAATTCCCTAAGCTCCAGAGCAAAACCTTTGAGATGTTCAATAATGTCACCAGCAGACATTACGCAATGCTCCGCTTCTGCTGTAGCCCGAGCTCTATCTGTTTCCTGTAACACCAATACACATTAACAAAAGACATGAACACAGTATAAAACAAACCAAAAAAAAAATAAAAATTTTCACACACTCTAATCAAGTGCAACAGCAAACTGTACTTACCGTCTGTAATATAAACTCTGCTTTACTGAGGAACTCTTGGCATTGGCCTTGGAGAATAGAAGCTCTTTGATAGATGATAAGGTGCTGGGGAGGTCTAAAGAAGAAAAAAAAGGGTATTCCTTTTTTTTTTTAGGTTTTATTGCTGGATTGTGTTCAGAGAAGCTTGCAGGAACATGCACAATGTTAATTATTGTTTGTAAAGCTGAAAACCCTATCATTTTTGTTTAACACCCAGCATTCGAGCACTTTTTTTTTTAAACAATACAGCACAAACTTAGAATTAAATTAAATAATTAAATAAATAAATTATATACAACATATCCGGAATGTTTTACTGCTTTATGTGCGGTGTGGGTGTTATTAAGCCTTCTATTTTTGTCCCAGGCTTGACTATTGAAAATTGTTTTTGGTTTGCTTTTCCTTACAGAATAATGTGAACTTGAGGGGGAAAAAACAGGCTTATGCAAAAAAAAATAATAATAACTGCTCCAGTTTGTGGGCATGAACTTTTGCAATTACTGACAATGAATAAAAATTAAAAAAATATTGTTACATTTGGTACAAGGGTGTAAACTGCGACATTTGAAACACCCTAATAATCCTAGGCAATAATATGTGCCTGTACACTATTATTCCTTTATTCTAGGAGAAATAAAGAGACCATGGGACCACAAATTGGGTTTGTGACTTTGTATTATATTTTGCATGAAAAATAAAATAAACACGTATGCATGGTATGCGTCTCATGTCCCATTTGTATATCCTGGTTAAAAATTGACAACAAAAACCTATGTTCAAGTCTAACTTCCTCGTCTTTGTGTCATGATTTCCAGGAACCACTGAGGGGGCAGATAATAACTACAGCCAAAAGAATTCGCACTCCATGCACTTTCTTTTTGAATATCTGCGGTCACAGTTTTCCAGGCTATAGCACAACTAGTCATTGAGGCCAGCTCATAAAAGTTTAGTACAGAGAGCGCTAACAAATCATTTATCATGAACCAGAATACCTGCGCATAAAGAATTAATGAAGCATGAAGGAGAAGGCGTGAACGGGAATGCAAGTCGTAGGAATGCATTAAGAATTTTGAGTGTTGCAAATAGTAAATAAAAGTTGTAACATAAAGATATATAGTATAAAATAGGTTTTTAAAATTGAAAAAAAAAAAAGAAAGAATTGTTGTTTTATCAAGCAAGACACTCATTCATTGTTGTGAACTGGTAAGAAAACACCAAAAGCACCTGGTGGGATAAAAGCCATGAAACTATATACACAGGACACGATAGAACCCTTGCCAAAAAGCTAGGGCTCAAGTTATGCAAAAATATTGGCCCCACCTCTATTTATTTAAAAACATCAAACAGCAAAACCACTTTTTAAATATTTTTTTACTCTGTCCAAGCAATCTTGCCAGATAGCTAAAACTCAGTTTTGCAAAAATATTGGCCCCCACCCCTCAAATAGCAAAAGCATTGATTTTTTTTATTTTTATTTTGTTCAGTAAATTTCCTCTATTAAAAACAGAAAGATTATTATATTGACAATTAAATTCCAAGTTGGAATTTTTATTTAAAGTGCATAGTGTTTTGTAGTGTGTGTGTGCACTGTTGCCTAGGTTTTTGTTTTTCTCTGAGCAGTGTGCTTACCCCTGTCCTCCCCCCATGGAGCTCTTGGAGAAGTTGTAGTTCATGTCCTCGACAGACTCCGGTCCGAACCCGTTCCCGCTCAGATGATAGTTACTGACCGCGACGTCACTGCGCGAGCTCGACCGAGAGCGCGAGCGCCGGCTGAATGAGCGCTGCGACCTGTAAATACTCATAGCTTCATACGGAAAAGTAACAAAAAAGAACCCCAAGAAGAAGTGAAATAAAAACAGGCGCAGCGGCTGTAACTCCAGAGGCGAAAGCGCTCCGCACTGCCTGCGACTCCAAACTGAACGCCACCGTCAACACGGAAGCGCCTCCCAAAACAACCCACCCCCCCAAAACTCCGCCCCAAAGCCCCGCCTCCCGAACAACACCCCCCTCGCGCGCGCGCGCACACACACACACAGACACACGTTTTCCAGACAACAGGATAATAGAAGATTTATTTTCTTTGATAACAATGTATTTTTTTTCTCGTAATAACACTTTTTTTGGGAAAACAGGGGATAACTAATCTTTTTAAGGAGACCCTCTGGTGACATTGGAGGGGAATGGACACAGAGGATTTTTTCCTCCACAATATCACCAGAGGGGAATGAATTCTTTTTTTCAAGATCTTGTGATAAAAAGCTTTTTGGTTAGAATAATAAAATGTATTTTCCTGGGGAAAGGATCTTGTCTTTACAAAGAAAAGCATTTCTTTCACAAACTTTTAATAACAAAAGTTTCTTTCTTAAGATAATTGTTCTCCTTGTGAACTTATACAATCATTGTTTTCTTTAAATCATAAAAGTTATTTTTTCTATTTTCTATATTACGTTACTCATAATCTCCAGATGAAATCTTTTTATCCTTTGAGAAAAAAAAACTGGCAATAGAAAAGGTTCTTTTCTTTGGAGATTTTTTCCTCAACAGGTTTCTCCTAGTCTTAAGATAACAAATGTTGTCTCTTTGTCTTAAAAAAAGGTCTCATGATTAAGTAGTGAAGTAATGAAGGTTGCTTCATCATAATAGCAAAATAGTTTCCTCATGACCTCACGATAACAAAATTTGTTCTGACATAACAAACAAGTTGGTTTCTTAAACCTACAAAATATTTTTTCTTCAAATTGTTGTCTAGAATTTCTTTTTTTCCATATGATCTTATAATGAACATTTTCTCAAAACATTCTATTTTTTTATGATCTTCTGACAACAAAGGTTTTTTTCCTTGCAATAACTTAATTTTTTTTAAGATTTCATGACAAATGTTGTTTGCCCCTGATTGCTTTACAACAGAAGGTTATTTCTTGTGACTTTATAATCTCATGATAACAAAGTAAAATCTTTAAGATAATGAAAGTTGTTCTCTTGAGATAACAACTTATTTTCTCACAATCTAATGATAGCAAACTCAAACAAGCCTTTTACATACATCCTGTCCAACATGGTCAAGTGTATTTATGTTACTTTAATCAGCGTATTTTAGCAACCAGGATTAAAAAAAAATATGCCAATTGCAAACAATAAAATGTATTTAATACCTCAACCAAGCAATGGATAAGGATAAGAAGCATTCTGCGAGTGGTGATAATAGACGATAACAGCACTAGGATGTTTACCTAGGTATCATTCTGTGTCACAGGTGTTCTGACAATAGTTAATTACACCAATTGTCAGTCAAAGTATGGGTAAAAGTAGGTCTGCACAGTTTTCCGCACTGAGGAGAGAGCAGCTACCTGCCAAAAACTCACATTCAAAACAGTCACAGAAACAGTTTCAGCCAGAAAACACATCTGATGTCATTATGCCATTTTAAGCAACACTTTATCTCCTTCTAAGTCGTTCCAAACTTCATCTGAACTATCTGTGTTCTTTTATTTATGACTATAAAGCTAACTAGCTCCTAACACAAGGCTAAAACGTCTGCGAAGATTCTCAGTCATGACTCAACTTTTATCCAAGGCTGAAATCCAAAGCTCTAAAATCCAACCACTGATCAAGACTACCTGCGGATTATACATCCTACATAGCGCACTAGCATTTAACACTATTTGGGATTTAAAACCGGAACCCAGAAGACAACATGGTTAATATTCTGAAGTGGAATAAGTGGAACTATGAAGAGAGACTTACAAGATTTACAGGACTGTCCACCAACTCCATGGCTATAACCAGCAGTACAGTATATATATAATATCCTAGACAATAACTCAAGATTTTTACATAACAGTACAAGAAAAAACTAAAATAAATAAACCATTCTTTTTGGACTTCCTTAAAGTGATGTGAGTCAGTTGGATCATTTTGTCTCAGGTCACTCTAGACTCTAAACAGGTCAAAATGGGGACCCAGGGTTCATGAATTCTTTTTTACTCTACCAGCCTATGAATAGACTAACATTTTAAAAATTTGCATTTTATTTCATAAAATCTTTTTAAATATTTGTTTTCAACCTGATAACGGTTTGTCAGGGAGAAGGTTTTGTACTGGCGGGAAAACCATCCACATAGGCAAACAAAAATACAAATGTTGTTTTTTTTAGCACTTACAGTAGGAAAATGTACCATCCTGAAAGCACTCAGCAGAAAGGAAACTGGTTGCTTTTTGGGAGGCACATACAAAAAAACCATACACACTGAAAAGCAAAACCTTTTGATTGAATTCTAAAGGAACTCCCTGCATTGGCAATGGGTAAACATTTAAATGCACAGATGATTAGATAAATGTCAGCTACTTAAACGATGCGTTTCATCAATATGTTTTTCAGGAAAAACAGGTTTGTCTTTATGACCCCTGACTGAAATCTAGGTGCAGTGAGCAAGGTGCTGAACATTCCAGTCCCAAGTGTTTAAAGAGTCTTAATCATTTCTTTGGATCTTTTTTTTTCTTCTTATGGTGTGCTATTTTATGTTAAGTATTAATTTAATAATAAAATAAATAAATAAAAACTCTACACTGTCAGATTTGAGTGCTTAACTGTGACTGAGAACCTGTTTCTGTTTGAATCTGAGCACAGAATAAACACACACACACACACGCACGGGTGTGTCGATGTAAGATACCAGCTCCTAACATCCAGCTGTGGTATTTCCCTCGTCAGTGTGTGAATGAGCACATCCATCCTGACACAAGGTCGACCAGAGTGAGAAAACAAAGCCAAGTGAAGTAGGTTGACTAGTAGTCGAGGTGGTGAGAGTTTCTCTGACTCACTCTGTTATTTGACATGTAGCTCTGGGCACATTTCTGAAAGTGTTTTAAGCACGTCCAAACCTGACACAAGCGCTTTAGGCAGTATTAGCCTCTCCCAAATCGTATCACCTATATAATTTCATAAATATAATTTCTTTCAAACTGCAATGATCAACCATATCTTTTTACAATATTTTCTAAGAGATATAGTTGCCATCTGTATAGGGATTATTATTAATATTATATTATTATTATTATTATTATCACAATGCAATCTTATAGAACAAGCAATATATTATGTCACCAATGGTTAAACTTTTACTTGCTCTTTAAAGTTGATTTCCTTTAAACATGCCTAAGGACATTTTACTTTAAACTACCCAAGCCGACAGCAAGTATAGAGACATTCAAAACTCAGTTGTGCCTGTACTGTATATATATATATATATATATATATATAGATATAGATATATATAGATATAACTTGCAAATCACAGGGTGATCAAATATCTATTGACCTCACTGTATATACTGACAGGCACAATAGAACAAAATACTTCACTAATTTTATATGAGATTGCTTTCTTATTACAACTATACACTTTTTAGAAGGATCAGATTATTGGCCTGTATAAAGCAAAAAAAACAACTAAAGAGATTTCAAGCAATTTAAAAAGGTCATGTGATCTGATGAGAATGGACTGACAATATTCCAGATGAATCGGCCCATCAGGGTATAAAAAAAAGCGCATGAAGAGATGCACCCATCATGCATAGTGACCACACACTCTGTGGCAATAAAATGAAGTCAGCTGACAACCTGAATGTACTAAATGACCAGGGTATTACATCAATGGAGTTTTTCTTCCCTGAACCAGCATGTTCCAGTAATCAAATAGTGAAAGGCTCTGGGAGAATGAGAAATCCTTTTCATGCATGAATTGGATACCACATTGTGCGCTGTAATCAAAGCTTAAGGCAAACAACAAAGTCTTAGAGCGTGAGCCAGTTTTTTTTTTCTTTTCCTAAAGGTGATTTTGGAATTAAATCATTCAAATAGTAGGTAAGCCTGAAATCCTCATGACATGACAGCCCTAATGTGGTGCTGTTCTGTAGGTGTTGTTTCCTCCTGTCCTAATCTGTATCTGCTAAGGTTAATATGAATCAATACTTCATCACAGGAGGCACTCGAAACTGATGAAGCTCATAAAGCCCAGGGGGCGAAAACTAAAACCTGACTAAATCTACTCTAATCCTGGGTGTAGCTGAGGTGATGGTGCCTTAACAAAGCTTATGTTGTTTGGTCATGCTGCTGAGACTGAGTTTTTTTTTTTTTTTTTTTGAATAACCATAATTTATAAACTAGCCAAACTGTTAGATATACTGTCTGAACATGGACTCAATGAATATAATTATTAAGATTGATTGTAATTTTATAAATGCATTAATTGAAAAGAACAATGTTTAATCATAAAAAAAAACTCACCTGTAATTTGCTCCACTCAATTTTTTGGAATACACCATGGAGCACACCCACGCGTACTTAATCATTTTTACTCTAACAAGTCTGGCCACGCTTATTTTCTTTCTGTTACAGGGACTCCTCCGGGACTAATATCGTTATCTATCTTTATATCTACAGTATTTATCATACTTGCATAAGCTATATGACTAAGATTTCATATTAGACAATACCACTCAAAATTAAATATGAGCTTGTGTGACAAAGCAGGGTGGCATGGTGGAGTAGTGATTAGCACCTTGCTCCTCCAGTGTCCGGGTTCGATTCCTGTCTTGGGTCTGTGTGCAAGCAGTTCAGTGTATGTTCTCCCATTGCTTGCTTGGTTTTCTTTCACAGTTTAAATGGGCGGATTAGGTGTTCCCAAATGCTCATATTGTGTGAATGAGCATGTGAGTGTGTTTAACTGGCAAAGGAATGGCACCCCATCCAGGGTGTACCCTGCCTGGTGCCCTACAGTAAGTCTCCTGGAATAGGCTCCATGCCCCTGTGACCCTGTATTATACAGGACATTATACAACATTTTTTGTTGTTTTTTTACATATCACATATTATATAGGTAAATCCTTTTGCTAAATCAGTTGACGTTGATCATGTGAATCATATTTTTACACAGCTGTCTGTCCTTTTTTCAATAGTAATTGAGTTATATAATAGTAATCTTTTGTAATTGAGAATTATTGATATACTGTATAATAAATTATAATTAATAATTTCCAGAAAAAGAAGTTTCAGCTACTGTATTTAGAAACAAATTTATTTATGTACTTATCATGATTTAATACTGACTTGTTTTGATGTAAGCATGTCAGAGGAATACTTTATCAGTCAGTTTATCCTTCAAACATTGGGCACAAGGAAATTTCCATTTTTGGCCTTCAACTGATAATACAGGTTTTACCAATCTTTTATTAAAATTTTTTTTCTTTTTTAGCTTGGTAACTTGCTTTCAGGTCCTGTCTCCACTCCTGACCCCTGACTGGTTTGTTTGCTATGTTTGCACCTGATTCCTCTTTTCCCCTTTGACTAACCAGCATATTTAAGCAACACTTTCAGTTCTCTGTGAGGTTTTGAATGTCATTCCTGATTTCAACAGAATGTTCTGGATCAACTGCTATTTATAAGCTGCTGAATAAAGACAGTATAAAGTGCATATATTGCCAATACTGTATACAAGACTACTATTAAATGTCTATGACAATTCTTGTCATCTTCTCATACATATACAGTACTTACCTTATCTTCAGTGTATATACATATACAATATTATCTTTAGTACAACTTTTGTTGTATATGTTTATTATGTCTGTATTAAATAAACATTTTAAAACATTATTTCCAAACATATATTAAAAATGAATAAATAAAATTACGGAAAAATATACCATATGCATGCCTGTAAAGAAAGCAACATTTTACATGACAGGCCTAATGTACTGTAGCCTCCTGGGTTTTGTAAGTAATAAGGAAGGAGCGAGTGTGACAAAGTTACCAGAAGAACTCATATTCTCCAGCAAGCTCAGTAAAACCTAACAGCTGTTTTACTTATAAAAAACGGCACAAAGATACTAAAGATAATATGGTATCTAAGACTTTTCCACAGTACTGTATATTATTGTATAAGATTTTTATTTATTAATTTAAAATCTTCTTAATTGCGTTTATTTTGACAGCAAAAAAAGATGTTATTTTCATCTTCGGTCCTTATTTTCTATGTCTAAAGCTGTGTGCTTGTGTTTAAAAGTAGTTTTCTAGGTGCATTATATTATACATATTCAAGAAAAAAAAAGCAAAACTTGAAAATCTGAAAAAAATTCATTTATATATGATATATATATATATATAAAATGTTTATATATATATATATATATATTATATTTACTCTGAAAGCATATGGAATTTACCACATGAATATTAAAAAAATGTTTTAATTGAGGTTGAATCAAACTAACATCTTGTATGCATGAAATATGTATAATAATATATATTTTTTAATATATCTGGCCAGAATAAAATTACCAGCAACGCCTAAAGTTCAATAAACCACAAAAAAAATAATATTTCATGGTGGCTGGTACATTGATGATATAAGTATTCTTAGTGGTACCCCAAGATGGATTGGCACCCCGTCCAGGGTGTACCCTAAGTCTCCTGGGATAGGCTCCAGGCCAAACGCGACCCTGTATACAGGATAAAGCAGCATAGACGATAAGTGAGTAAGTATTCTTATTACCTTAAAGCTATATAGAATCCTGATCGATGGTTAATATCTATTTGGAGTTTCACATGTTATGTTTCTGTGGCCTGTGTCTGGTTTTGTTTCCACCAGAGAAAAGGATGCTGCTAGGTGGCTATACAAGTCAAAATACCCCATGGCTGTTAATACGTGCGGGAGTAATGGTCTGTGTTTGTTTTTGCCTCATGTTTAATGTCCGCCTGACAGGCTTCGATTCAGTTCCCCTGAAACCCAGACAATGCAAGCTGTCATGTCACACTGTATACAGCTCACTAAACAATACAGGGAAAATGATGCAATTGATCATGTAGGGACAGTATTATTGTGGAAATTTTCACTAGGTTCAGCTTAAAATTCTGTACCTGACATGGATACTCTCTTAGTGGAGCAGTGAGAGGATCAGCGTGTTGTTTTGGCCAGGCTAAAATGATCGTGTTACTGAAAGCTGACCCTCCCTCAGGACTGATGTCCATTGTTAGACGTTACCTGGCTTTACTTTCCCAAGAAAGACAAAGACCAACAGTGCTGTATTTTACAGCCTGGATTCCCTACAAAAAGTCTTTGATTCTTTACATTCATACCTGTTCAGTCAAAAACGAGTGTTTCTCATTGTCAGTAGATGCGCACTTAAGAATAACACACCCTACTTTTGATTGATAGGAAGATATAAAGGAAGGTTCACGAGGTAATGAGAAATGAACCAGGTCTTATGTCATGCTCATATCTGCTTGTGAAATAGCTGATCTCATCGCTGCGCCGCTCACTCTGCGTGTATCCCCTCCTGGCGAATACACATTCTCTGCTGGATTTGCGGCTCCGCACCAGCTCAGGCACAGTGCCAGGTGACACTTGATCGCTGCTCGGTATGAACACCTTGGTTACTTAAAAGAAATATCAGCATGTACTCTTAGGCTGTAGGGAAAACATGAGGGAGAGCCTTGGGGCTGTAACAGAAAGCAAACTCATTTTTATTATGCAGGAAAAACCTGTTCAGTTATTTTGTATGCAGACATGTAAAAAGCAAATAGGGGTTACAGTACCTCCTGGCTTTGTCATTGAGAGGGGAAACAAACCCAAAGCCTAGATAAAATGGGAGTATTGTGGCAGGAAGGGCATCCGACGTACTGTAAAACCTGTGCCAAGCTGTGTGTGGATCAGATGGTCTGCTATGGTGACCGAAAGCAGCCAAAAGACTAAGACTAAGACAATGTAGAAGACCTGGGTCGACCAGGGTGTGATCTAATTCTGTTACAATAATGGTAGCAATTCCTGTACCTCCTTGTAATTTTGTCTCTGGGACAGTGCACCCTGAGAGTGACCAGCCTCTTTAGAACTCTCCTTGGGATTTGCACTTGTTAGGTGTACGGATGAGTATGTTCCATGCTGAAAAGAAGAAAACAAATAGTGGGGCCGATAAATGCAAAGGCAACACTGCGGCTTAGTGGTTTGTGCCATCGCATCGTGCCTCCAGGATTAAGGGTTTGAATCTCGTCAACACTCTATGCTTGTTGAGTTTGCATGTTCTCCCTGTTTCCTCAGGTTACCCAGAGTTCCTGAGTATTTTTTCCCTCTACAGTCCAAAGTTATGATGGGATTTTCCAAACAGTTCATATGCATGGGGATTGCCAGAGGTTGTGCTCCTCAGCAACGTAACTTCCCTACAGCAGTGACCGCTGGCATGAGGTCATAGGGTATTGCAGTCAACTTTTACCTAGTGATGATGGCTTGAATGGAAAGATGTATAATTTTCGTGCATACATTTTATCATAAAATTGCAGGTGATCTATTTATGTCTTCCACATCTTTGTGAAAAAAAATAGATAGAATGTTTAGAATGTTTTCTACGGTAAACATCACTTCTTGTCTAATGTGTGATCACATAGCTCTGCAGCCACAGACATGTTCGTCATGCAGCTTTATTTGGTTGAACATTTGACTGCCAAATTACCTAACACACAAGGTATATATACACACACACACACACACACACACACGCTGACACAGAAATTACAGGATGAATTGCTTCATGTTAACTGTCACTAGAAATTATATCAGGAAATATTCTTTCTTCACCATTTGCCTTTAATGTGAGTGAAACAATCTAATATTTTCTCTGAGCAACTTACTAAACTGTTGGGGTGTGTAAAAGATTGTCACAAATAAAATTGAATTGCTGAAGATTCTTTAAAGCATAGTGACATCTAGTGGCTGCAAATTGTATTGCTGTCCTGTGGAGTGACGTAGTTGTGTTTCAGTGCTGTTGCACCATTTTAGATTTTCTTACAAGTGTATCTATTGACTATAATTTGGTTTGTATTAAAATGTGGGTAAACCAAATACAGTCTTTATTAAACCTAGATTCAATGAGCAGGAGTGCACGATTAGGTGTTTTCCTTATTGGGACATCCTAAGACAAGCTTACATGACCAGCAAACAACAACAACAACAACAACAACTATATTAATAAGTGCTACGATTGCTCTTCCTTGATTGTACAACTTAGTCGTCACCAGAAGATGCCACCCATCCATCCATCCATCCATCTAGGAACCTCTGTCGTCCAACTAGGGACAGAGGAGGCCAATGGTGACCATTGTATTTATTCCCATTTTTACGACGGTTGTAGAACCTTTCAAGATTTAACTGCTCATTCACACACTACGAGAAATTTGGGAATGCCAGTTAGCCTAATCTGCATGTCTTTGGACTGTGGTAATTGAACCCTCGACCCTGGAACTGCAAGGTGACAGAGCTCACCACAAAGCCACTGTGCCGCCAGATGTCAACCATCACTGCTGTAGTTGTAAACCTTTAAAAAATGTGTACATTTTTTTTAGATGCATCTACAACTTGATTGGAATCCCCCTATGCTTAAATGATTTCATTGGGCATTTTTAGGAAAGGCAGACACCTGTCTGTATGAGGTACCACTGTAAATGGTGAAAAAAAAGTCATGAGATCAAGATAATTAGCTGACACTATTGTGTCATGACACAGATCTAGGGAAAGATAAAAGGACATCTCTCCAGTGCTAAAAGTGCCCAAGAGCACGATAACCTTCATCATTGTCAAATTGAAGAAATTTTAAATGTCCCTTGTGGAGACAGCAGAGCCTTACAGAAGGACATCTATCAGCCCTCTATGGTACAGTGACCAGACAGAAGCCTTTCCTTATTAAAAGGCACATGACAGTCTGCTGAGGGTTTGCCACAAAGTCTCTGAAGAATTTTCAAAACATGGGAAACAAAATCCACTGGTTTGATAACACCGTGATTTAACTATTTGGAAAGAGGAAATTAGGCACTGCGCATCACTTTATTAAAACCATCCCGAAAGTCAGACACGGTGGTGGGAGCATCATGCTGTGGGGAATGATAGCCTAGCCACAATAATGAAAAATGGATGCTGGGAAATAAAGAGCGTCTCCAACCTGGGTGAGTTTAAATGATTCTGCAAAAATGAATAGAAGATGTGCCAAACTTGTAGCATCATTCACAAGCTTGTGTCCGTCATTGCTGCTTTTACTAAGAACTAAGTGTTGGTTCTGAATAACTATGTAAATGGTATATTTCAGCCTTATATATATATATATATATATATATATATATATATATATATAAATTGACTTAACACTTTAAACTTGTTTTAACTTGGTCATTTTGGAATATTGTGTGTAGAATGATCTTGAAAAAAGGATTTAAATTCATTTTAAAATGAGAGTGAAACATAACAAAAGATGTCTACTCCCTGTACAAACTGTTAATTTTTTAACATTAGTGAGATCCCTCAAGTGGACAAACTTCTTTCCCAAGCTGTGGCCTCCATCACACAGCAAATATAACCAAGCTTTGCAATATGTCAACATGTCAATTGCGAATTAATGTCATCCCTTCCTGTTCAATATGTACAAATGTACATTTTTTGGTTTTATATTATTATTATGATTATTAGACACTAACTTTTGACCGCTCCCATCATGGGGTCGCCACAGCGGACCATCTGATCTGCATACATTATTATTAATAATATTACTGTTATTATTAAGAGAGATGCCATACAAAATTGTGGTATTGGTATTTTTACTGTAACTTACCATCAAGACTATTCCATATTTTTTCCAAGATTAGTGGACTAATCTTTAAAGGCGTAACATAGTTTTTAAATTCCTTATGTGTGCAAAAACCTTGAAAGCATTCATTTTATAGGCTGATTTTACATTTGGCATGACTGCTTTACACCATACCATAGTATGCTTGTCCCCTCCACTCCCACCGCAGCTAGCATTCACATTATGTTGTTCAATACTTAAGCACACTTATTTATCTACTCACTCTAATGCAGTAGGTGGCAGTATGGATCAGGTTTGTTTTGGGGTAGACAGTGAGCATTGGTGACATCGCATTCTAAACAGCAGCCCACTGATGTGTTCCAACATGGTTGGCTTTCTTTTCTGATTTGAACTTGTTTGTGCACAATACCATCTTTTTCCAGAGTGATAACCAGAGTTATCACACATATCAAATGTCCCAGACTTTGAGTCTCAAATGTGAAAGCAGTCATAACAGACACTACAGGCCATCAAAGATCCTGTGGGCAGACCTTCATGGACATGGTTGGGATTTTCTGGAAATTTCTGGAAAAAATCCATGTTAAAGAGACTGATACCGGAAATTTGGTTTGTTGTGTCATGCTTAGAGGAATTTCTAGTCCTTTCCTAGAAAGGACGTTTGCTGTAGTGCACAGAATTGTTAACACGGCTTAAAGCTGACTAATGCTGCTTAAATAAGTGCCTAGTTTATGGACAAACACATAAACTTCTACATTTCTTGTTAAAACTGTATATGTATTTGTCTGATAATGTGGCTCCCTTTCCCAGTCCTGAACGTTAAAAACACCAGCAGTAAATGAACTCTTATAGTCAGTTCATCCCTGCGGCCTTTCCTGTGCATGATTTTTGTGTCTTGTATGCTCTAAGCTCTAACACACATTACACAATAGGGCACACAAAACAAAAAAGGTGAAATGAAGGGTACAGCAGATCCATGGATATCCCCGGGTGGGACTTTCTTCTTGGAAGATAGGGGAATCAAAGATTTTTTTAATTTTTTATTTTTAGCTTTACTCCCTGCCAGCACAGTGGCTTAATGGTTAGCCATGTTGCCTCCACAGTCCAAAGACATGCAGATTAGGCTTTTGCAGATAAAATTGCCCGTAGTGCTGGAATGCGCATGTATGTATGTGTGCCCTGTGATGGACTGGCACCCTGTCCAGGGTAGACCGTGCCTCATGCCCGGAGTCTCCTGAGACAGGGACCCTCTATACAGGATAAAGCGATCTAGATGATGAGTGACAGTAAGTGAGCTTTATACCCCGGTGACTTAGTGGTTAGCCCTGCACCTCCAGGATCCAGGTTTGATTCCCGCCTGCGTCTGCATGCACAGAGTTTGCATGTTCTCCCCATGCTTGGCAGGTTTCCTCCGGCTTCCCTCACACATTCCAAATACATGGTGACTAATTGGCGTTCCAACTGCCCATAGTGTGTGAATATCAGTGTGTGTATGTGTGCGACCCTGCATGCAGGGTTGAGCTATGTAGACAATGAGTGAGTGGGTGAGTGAGTGGGTGAGTAAGCCCCTCCCCATGATTCGCACCCATGTTCGCAAACCTCATTCCAAACAAGGATTCTAGACTTTAGGAAATAGTGTTGTCCTAAAGTCATTGTTTATTTCTAGCATTTTCCACATACTGTAGATTATAGGGTCATGTAGGAGAAAAACACCCACTGCACCTTTAAATGAAATGTGCTTTAAGGAGACAGACCACAAACCATGCAGGGAAGCTGGTGCAAAAGATAAAACAAAATATTTTCCTAAAAGATACCCCTGATGCAAGGGGGAAATCAGTGATGAATGATTAAAATGATTGAGATGTACCACCACCACTACCAGGCTGGTGAGATACAAGTTTCCAAGCTGGGAAGCCTCATTTGATGTTTTAAAAACAAATAAATAAATAAATAAATAAAATAATAATAATAATAATAATAATATGATCCGAGTTGTGCAGGCAAAGGGGGGGGGGTCGCTCGGACATTTTCAGCGTTTAACTTCTCGGTGTACGTACAAAGGTGGCTCGCGGGGGAGCGGACGCACAAAGCTTCTTTGTTGCTCCTCTGTCCAATCAGACGCCGCGGGGGGAGATCGCCACGAGCGTCTCAGCCAATCGGAGCGCGCGGCGAGCCCGTGGAGAAAGGCGTTTCATTTGGATGCTGCGAGCGTGCGCGCGCGTCGACCGACTCTGTGTTTGTGTGTGTGAGGAATTGATCGCCGGCTAAAAGAGAGAGAGAGAGAGAGAAAAAAAATGGTCGCGTAGCCTGGTACCGTGCGGAGGACAGAAAGCTGCATTTCATAACCTGGACACTGAGATCCGCGAAGCCGCACCGGACACCGAGGCATGATGCAATAATCTATTTATATAATTATTTTAAAAAATAAATAAATATCTATATCTATATAGATCGAGAGTTCAGTGATGGGTCGGAGAGCCACGCCTGCCCAAGATGTGCGCATAAACAGGTATGTTACCTGTGCACCTCGGGGACTCGGGGTTTACCAGCACACCCTGTACAAGGTTTTGGCGTCCAGCGTCACGATGGCCTGATCACCCGGAGCGGCGGATGAGCGAGGGCATGTCGATCACCCGATTCACGGCTACACTCAGACTATCAGACCGTCCCGGCTTCTGGGTTTAATCTGGTGCTCGGTTTTTTTTTCCTGTGTGTGTGTGTGGGGGGGATATATCGCGCGTACTGGATCTATCTCAGACAAAGAGCGTGCACCCGACCCGTTATGGCCTCTATACGTTTGCACGGATTGGATCAGCTCCCGGAGAACGGCAGCGCCTCGCGCGCACCGGATCCTCACATCCCGAAGCTGCTGTCTCAGGTCGACACCGCCGTGCTGCCGTTTCTCGGGGGGTTCGGGCGCTTCCAGAAGCGGCTCGTGGCGCTGACCTGGCTCCCAGCGTTGCTCATAGCCTTCGGGCAGTTCTCGGATTATTTTCTCCTCGCGCAGCCCAGGAGCACGTGCCTGGATCACGCGAGAAACGGGAGCGGCGTGCTGGGCGCGAGCGCGCCGCCGCCGCCGCCGGCTCTGTTCGAGAACGCGACGCGCGCGGAGAGCAGCGGCGTCAACGGCGACAGCGCGGAACCGAGGTTTGAGCTCCAGCTGGGACTGCAGCAGAACGTGGTCACTAAGGTGATGACATGTATGTGTGTGTTTGTGTGTGTGTGTGTGTGACGATGGTGTCAAACTGGTCAGGTGTCCTTGACATGCCTTTTTGCTCATGCATCACTGTTTATTCTCATTTAACACGAACAAGTGGTTACACTGAAGTGTCCTTGTAAATAGGTTTAGACTTAGTGGTTAGGGTTCTGGGTTCGATTCCCACCCGGGTCTGTGTGCATGGAGTTTGCATGTTCTCGCCTGAGCTTAGTGGGTTTCCTTCTACAGTCCAGAGACGTGCAGATCGGCGTTCCCAAATTGTCCGTAGTGTGTGAGTGAGTGTGTGTGCCCTGTGATCGATTGGCACCCTGTCCAGTGTGTACCCTGTCTCGTGCCCTAAGTCTCCCGGGATAGGCTCCAGGCCCCCAACAACCCTGTATGCAGGATAAAGTGATGTATAAGATGAGTGAGTGAGGCCTTGTAAATAGGTGACTTAGTGGTTACCGCTGTCGCCTTGCACCTCCATGATCTGGGTTCGATTCCACTTCGGTTTCCTCCCACAGTTCAAAGACATGCAGATAGGCGTTCCCAAATTTCCTGTAGTGTGTGTGATGTGTAAATGTGTGTGTGCCCTGAGATTGGTGTACCCTGCTCCGGGGATAGGCTCCAGGCCCACCGTGACCCTGTATACAGGATAAAGCAGTATAGACAATGAGTGAGTGTCCTTGTAAATCTGATCTGGTTCCACTAGGATGTTTTTGCACACATTTATTTAACAGTATTACCAACTCAAAGTTGTACTCATTAGAAAATTAAAGACTAGCTGACTCAGTATAGTTAACTCAGCAGGAACTGATAAGGGCATCTGGGCTGTTCCACCCGCATAGCCTGGGACAGATAACCCCTCTGTGACAGGCAAACCCAGCAGTATATCTATACATTTTGTTTTTTCAGCAGTTGGTGATGATAAGGATGTCTTGCAGGATGCCGTTGTTTTTCCACAGATGGTCAGTGCATGGTGCAGAAAAACACTCATGAACCTTGAGTGGAAATGAGATAACTGACAGACATGGCGTGTTATTGGTGATTATTTGGATCACCAATATAGGTTTGCTTCTTTAGTTTTGTGCTAGAACTGCGAGGATAATTTTGCTCATAAGTAACAAAGAAGTTGTTCAGATGTAACAAAGCGAAAGTAGAAGTTACTAATAAAACGTTCACAAGTTGAATAAAAAATTATCCACACTGGCTGTAGAATTTATTTAAATTTACTATTAGAAGAGAAAAATTAACACCAACAAGCTTTTATGTTCCCTCATTAAAAAATGTTTTAGGCTGAACTGCGAGCCACGAATGCACCGCAGTCTTCACTTCTTCTTCCTCATCATCACTATCATCATAGGGCTGCTTTCAGGGGATCAAACAGGTGAAAGTCTGATAGAGTAAGATCAGGACTATAGGGAGGATGCTTTAAACAATGTTTTGCAGAGTGGACGTGCATCGTCATGCAAGATCACAAAGCCCTTAGATAGCAGTCCTCTGTGTTTAATCAGAAGTTTAGGCATCAGCTCTTTAACAAGCATCTCACTGTAATGAGCACTGCTGATTGTTCAACCTTTTTTCTGATAATGTTCCAATACTGGCCCTTGAGAATCCCAGAAAACTTTAAACATCAATTTTTCCAGCCGATGGTCGACTTTTGAACTTTTTCCCGGTCTGTGATTGAGGATGTTTTCGTTCCTATACTCTGCCATTTACTCTCAGACGTGTAGTGATGAATCCATGTCTCGTCACCAGTAAGGATTTTTCTTTAAGAAACCTTCACCTTCTTTCGGTCTAAACATCGATATCGGTCTAAATTTTGTTCGCAGATATCCAAACACTTCTGTTTACGCTCTTTCGTGAGTTGTTTCGACACCAGATACACCTTAGACCACAAATTAACGATCCACTCATCTTTCATGCAAATCACAAGCGGGGCATCCATTTTTGCTCCTATCGCAGTTACAAATGAACTGATGTAACACGTTTACGTCTGCACAGCAGTGACTGGGGAGACAGTAGCCTTGAACGGAAAGCGCTGATAAGACATGCGGACAACAGAAGTTTTAATATAATCGGCATGTGGATAATTTTTGACCCTCGTAAGTTTCAACAACAACACAGTTTTAAAATTTCTGCTTATCTGGTGTGATTCCTGTTGTAAAAGACTTGGTGTATTTTTTTTTACTATTATTATAGAAATGATGACATATTAGAAAAGCCTATCATATTGTTCCTTCTGACAAATAGATTTCCCGGTTGTGATTGTTGTGTGATGCCTCCACAGTGGCAGCTGGTGTGTGACGAGGAGTGGAAGGTCCACATCGCTAAGTTCTCATTGCTGGTGGGCTCCATATTTGGTTACCTTCTGATGGGTGCTATGGCAGACTGGTAAGCTATTTTACTTTTCTCAAAATCTTTATCTACTCTTTCTTGCTCTAATTCTTGATTTGGAGATTTATTGGTTTGCCAGGGATCTAGATATGCAGTTCTGAAGTTTGGCCATGTTGGTGATGCTTTACCCATGTTAGACATGCTTTGGATGTGCCTTCTTCCCAGGGCTGGTCATAATACAATACAGCAATACTTTTTAGTTTTTAAAACCAGATAATGAATAAACTAGTTGCTGGCATGTTTTATGGACAACACTGTGTGACTTATTGTCCTGCATATCAGAATCCTTGACTCATAAGTACAATCCCTTTGCCCTGCTTAGTCTTGTATGGCACTGACATTGTTGGATCGGTTTTCCAAACACTCTTGCATTGATTATGTATCGTCTAGGTAGGCGGTAGGCTGTCCTTCATTAGTGTCTGACTGATCAGCTCCCAATGTGTCTCCAAGACAAGTCAGACCATTTCCAGTCAGATCACCAAAAATGTTAATGATATTAATGCCAGGTAAACAGATTGTTTGTTTATTTATAACCAACATACAACCAGGAACAAGCTCTGCTCTTTCTTTAGATTTCTTTCCTCCTGATACACACTGCCGCTTATTTCAGGGAGTTGTTGTTCAAAAATTGTGTTGAG
Source organism: Clarias gariepinus (assembly GCF_024256425.1). Classification (NCBI taxonomy): domain Eukaryota; kingdom Metazoa; phylum Chordata; class Actinopteri; order Siluriformes; family Clariidae; genus Clarias; species Clarias gariepinus. The sequence goes on along the minus strand of NC_071101.1, from coordinate 39,330,041 downwards.
AAACCTTATAATAAGGGTTATACAGTGCTGGGAAAGTACATAGCATTTTCTCTTTCAATTCAATTTAATTTTATTTGTATAGCGCTTGTAACAATTGTCATTGTCGCAAAGCAGATTTACACAATCAAAAGAATGTGAACAAATTAAAACGGTCAGTTTGTCCCTGGTGAGCAAGCCGAGGGCGACAGTGGCAAGGAAAAACTCCCTGAGATGGCAATAGGAAGAAACCTTGAGAGGAACCAGACTCAACAGGGAACCCATCCTCATTTGGGGGAAACAGAGAGCGGGAATTGATCTGCATTCATACTGTGTGTTAGTTGGCAGGCAGTTCAGTAAAACAGCTGATGTTAATTGATGTTAATATGGAGTCCAGGTAGTTATTGGAGACTCGGGTAGACTCCTAGGAAATTCCAGTCCTGAACTATTGAGCAACTGCAGCCAAGTCAAGTCCTCAGAGAAACAGCTATCAACATCAGTCGAGGCCAGAACCGTCTTCATGGTCGAGTGAAACCGTCCCCAGACACGGGACGCATCCCAAAGAGACACACGGGGCATCCATGTGACGAGATCTCCAACCAGAAGCGGGGCACCAGGATGGGTCAGACAGGTCCTGAGGGCAGAGGGAGTCTGGATCACTGGCAGCTCATCTTTTTCAGAAGCTTTCATTTTTACCCATTCAAAAATAAGGAATGTGCCTTTATAGTGCCTTTACATATTGCCTAGTAGGAAAGTTATCAGTGGTTTACATCAGAATCTTTTGTGCTGATAATGTTTTAGTAATCAGTAACCTGAACTATTTCTAGCTTCAAACATGACTATACAAAGATTCTGGGCTCCCCCCCCCCCTACAGTTAATTTGTTAGTGTTTTAAGCAATTTTTAAGCAAAAGGAAAAAAAAAAAAAGAAGTTCTACAATAAAAAGGACAACTGTTACACTTTTGATTTAACCACAATCAAGACAGGAAAAAAAAAAACGGATTTATAGTAGGGATAAGAATCAACAGGGACCACCTGACACGATATTATCGCAATATCCTAGGTGCTGATCAATTTGTATTGCGATTCTGTTAATATCCCGATTCAAAATATTCTAAACAAACTTAGCAAATAATTAGGTCCTTACACACAGTCAGCTGTACTGCATGCGAGTGTGTGAATAGTTTAGAATGCACCACCTGCAGGATCGTAGAGGAACTGCAACCTTTTAACACCTCGAATGCAAACATACTGTATATAAATTAAGCAGATAAAGATTTTTGCCATGCAATCTCATGGAATCCCAATATCTAACGGATTTGTTTTTTTTTCCCCCCTCATCTCTTTTTTTTATACCGTAGTAATCCTACTTAATAGATAGAAGTGCTTTTTTAGTCGCTTATAAGCGAGCCAGAGACAACGGTGGAGAGGAGAACCTCCCTGAGGCGACACCAGAGAAAGAAACATTAAGAGGAACCAAACTCAAAAGAACACCTGTCCTCTTTTGTGTGATCCCCGATAGGGTGACCATAAATAAATCCCTTCTGTGCTATAAGGTCATAGCGATTGCCATCATAAGAAAACATCAGACATGACCTCTCTGGTCATGACTACTATATGTAACTGGTGATTCCCCTCCCTATTGTTAGTAACAAGGCAGCAGGGGTTTAAATATATATATATATATATATATATATATATATATATATATTTTATAAATGCTGTAATCTTAAGTTAATCTTACTGTATAACAGCCATGTACAGTATGCAAGCGGATGTTTGACTCCTGACTATCACACACATGTGCTTGTTGAACATACTGTATGTAGTCCTCCTTTATTTGCTGTTAACATAACCTCCACGCTCCAAGGGAAGGCTTTCCACTAAAGTTTTTATTTTATTATTATTTTCCCCCAATCGAACCTTGGCAAGCATGTGATTTACGGAGGTCGCTTTGTGCACATGAAAATAGTCATAGTGGAACAGGTTTGAGCCTGTTAGGTCCAGTGAAGAGGAATTATAATGCTACATAACATGGTATTGGTGCTAAAAAATGTCTCACCTAGGTGAAAAGGTGAATTTTTAAATAGGATAATAAAACACAAATTTTCATAATACTTAAATGTTTCTTATCTCCTGATCCATGTTTAGGGTTTTTTTGCAAATATGCATACACATATTTTTATCAGATAAAAGTAAACACATTTGCTAAATACAATTTCCTGTCCTTTTATGTAGTGTCTGTAACTTTTTTAAATTCATATCTTAAATCAATGATCTCCTTAGCTAATTTAGACTTCACATGAAAAGACATAAACCTAAAAAAAGTCTATTATTCTAAAATGCAAAATTGTAGTGTGAACCTGAGATGGTTACGGACACTACAGGTTTTTAATTTTTAAGCTCCTACCAAAAATCAACAATTTGTACATATGTGTCTAGAAGCTCACACCAAATTTAGTATTAATAATCATTCAAAATACAACTTATTCATATTTCCTCATGACTATTGTTTGAAGCGAGACTGTATAATGCTAAAAATGGCCATTTTTGGGGCACGTATAAAATCATCTCTCCAAAACGGCTGGTGTTGGCAAGTTGAAAATTTTAGGGAAGCAAGATAGGTCACTTCTATGTTGCGTAAACTTTAGAAGTAGCTTCTCTGGCTCACACATTTTCTGTATTATAACATGAAAAAAATAAAAGCAGCACCAATACTGTTGATTGACAATGTTTTAGCCATATACAATTATCTATGCAAATTCTTTTGTAAAACTATTCAAATAAAGCTGACATTTTTTTGCACTTAAACTTTAAATCTTAAAAATAATATCAAGCTATCCTCAGTCCAGATGTGTAAACACTGTACCTTAGCTTGATGCATGAACTGTGAAACCCTTCAGTAGGGAGATATGTACTGTATAATTAGATTAGACTTAAGTGTTAGTTACACATCTCTGTTTCTTTCTCTCTACCTATGTCTTTCCCTCTCAGGATAGGTCGTATTCCGGTGCTGCTTGTCTCGGTGTTGTCTGTGCTCGTGTTTGGCTTGTGTGTGGCCTTCTCTGTGGACATGGCCATGTTCAGTACTCTGCGCTTCTTTCAGGGCTTTTGCCTCGCTGCCATCAGACTCTCCCTCTATGTGCTGAGTAAGTTTCTCCTTTCTCACTTTTCTTCCTTCACACTCAGACTAAGGGCTACGATCTGCTTCAGGCACCTTTTCACATTACCGGGGGGAGGGGTGGGGGGCGTTTAGGGTCGCGCTCTTTTCTCCGGTTTTTTCTCCTTATCTCTAGTCTGTTCTATATAGTATTATTTTCATGCAATTTTCACGCCTGTCTGCTTGCTTTTTTTAAATTTTATATCACATTCATTTTATTTACAAATGCAAAAAACTTCTTTAAAGGAGCTTCATGCATTTAGACACACACACACAAAAAGCTGTGGGTTACTGTAAATAGGTGGAGACCGCTCTCGATGGAGTTGATCACTTTACAGCTTGGGGACACAACCCCCAGACTACCAGAGGATGCTTCAGACAACAACAAAGAAAATCCTTTTCCTCCTCATTATCATCATCATCATCATCATCATCATGTTTAGATCAGGCTTATTGTAGACAAAATAATAATCAAATATGAATTCTATGAAGACTAAACATCTGGATTGAAGAATGTAAATAAGTAGAAACCAGACTGCTTTTAAATACATAAAGTAACACAATCCTAATGTACATTGAGGTGGGATATTGTTTGTTTGCTGTAACCGTGCTTCACTCTCTCTTAGGGATTGAGCTGTGTTTGCCCGCTTGGCGCTTCTCCATGACAATGGTTGCCAGTCTGGTGGTGGTGGGTGGGCAGCTGCTGATGCCAGGTTTGGCAGCGCTGTGCCGCGACTGGCAGCTCCTTCAGGTCCTCATCATTGTTCCGTTCGTCCTAATGCTTCCTTACATTTGGTAAGCTCATCCCTACTGAATAGATGCATGATATAACGTTGCTTAATGACATTCACCCAGTGTGGATATTCAGTGTAAGTTATAAACTGTTCTGACTTGCATCTTCCCAAAGGGATTGTGCATAAAATATTGCAGAGTATAGAAATATAGAAGAAAAATAACCTTTGGCATCTGTTTGAAGTGAATATTAAAGAGCTCCTTGTAACAAATCTCGCCACATGCTGTAGTACGAACATTACAGTGCAGTGAAAAAGTATATTACGCAAAGACGACCGGAGTAAATACAAAATGCTGTTTTTAAATGATTTCATTTATGAAGAGAAAAAAAAAGAAGCTGTCCTGGGCCCAGGTGAAAAAAATTCCCCCCTAAACCTAATAACTGGTTGTGTTACCCCTGGTGTCGAATGGTGTTAAGTGTTTGAGATAACTGGCAATGAGTCTGTGGAAGAATTTTGGCCCACTTTTCTTTGCAGAATGGTTTTAATTCAGCCACATTGGAGGGTTTTTGTGAAAGGACGGCCTGTTCCAGACTTTGACTAGGCTTTGTTTTTTTTTTGTCGTGTGTCATCGTCCTGCTGCATAACCCAAGTGCGCTTGAGGTCACTGATGGCCGGACATTCTCCTTTAGAATTTTCTGTTAAAGCGCAGGATTTATGGTTCCATCCATTATGGCAAGTCATCCAGGTCCTGAAGCTGCAAAGCTCCAGACCTGCTACTCGGGTTACATTTGTGTAATATAAAAATTTGTTTGAGTTCTATCATTTAATTGAGACAAAAATGAAAAAATAAGGAAGGGGCAAATACGTTTTCTGTACTGCACTGTAGGCTGATGTTAGAACTAGTTTTACTAGTTGAAGTGCACTGGGTTTTGTGAAGTATAGTAGTTGTGGACATTAAGCCAACTAACCCTCGTGTGTTTTTAGGGTTTTCCCCGAGTCGCTGCGCTGGTTGTTAGCCACGCAGCACTACGACCGAGCAAAGAGCCAAATGTACTCAATCGCCCGAAGCAACGGAGTCGACACCACATCCGACCCTAATGGAATTCTCTCAGGTGGGAACTAAGATCACACAGACCGAAAGAGATTTCTGGGAATGTGAACATGTGTCGCATGTAACGATGATGATCAAAGTCCTGATGAGTTATGCTTGTGTCCAGAGCTGGAGCGTGAGCTGCAACAGAAACCCCAAACCTCCTGTATCACACAGCTGAGAAGCACACGCAACCTCTGGAAGAGCACCGTGGTACTATGTGTCAACTCGTGAGTATACGTGCGCTTGATAAAACATAAAGTCTGGAATGATCAGAGCCACCAGGGGGCATCATGGAAAATCTCGACCTTATAAAGTTTTTTCTTTTCCTTTCTCTCTCTGTCTCTCAGGCTGACTGGCTATGGGATCCACCACTGTTTTGCACGCAGTGTTCTAGAGGGCAGCACCTCTCACCTGCACTATTACGCTCTGGCAGGCATCGCCATGGCCTCGAGTTTGGTGCTTTGTCCAGTGGTGGCAGCGTTCGGTAGACGAGGCGGCCTCCTCACCTTCATGATTATCACAGCACTGGCCTCCTTGCTGCAGCTTGGCCTGCTTAGCTGTGAGTTCTAGAACATGTATACATAATGCCTGTATATACTGTTTGGCAAGAAAATTGGAGTATGTGTGTATATAACGAGGTTTACAGTAACTACTAGGCGATGTGACCGCGCTGACCACATGTCAGTTATACGGGAGTGGACATTAATGAGGGAGCGGACATCAATAGCAGGTTGGACATTAGTAGGGGGGTGCATTAATAAGGAGGGTTAAACATTAATAGGGGAGTTAACATTAATAAGAAGGGTTTATTAATAGGGAAGGGGACATTTATAGGGAAGCAAACATTAATGGGGGGGTTTAATATAAGAGTGAACACTTGTAGGGAAGGGCACAGTAATAATGGAGCTGACGTTAATAAGGCAGTGGACATTAACAGCAGGTTGGACATTAGTAGGAGAGGAAAAAATAATAGCAGTGGGGACATTAGTAAGGGAGTGGAGGATTAGAAGAAAGAATGGGAGAAGGAGACATTAATTTTAATTAAAATTTATGGACATTAATAGGGAAGGGGAAATTTATAGGGAAGGTCACATTAATAGCAGTGGGGACATTTATAGGGAGAGGGGCATTAATAGAGGTGGGGGGCAATAATATTGAAGGGGACATTACTAAGGGACTGGACATCAATAGCCGAGTGGACACCAATAGCAGAGGGGACATTGATAGGAAAAGGGACATTAATAGAGAAGGGGACAATAATATTGAAGGGGACATGACTAGGGGACTAGACATCAATAGCCGAGTGGACATCAATAGCCGAGTGAATATCAATAGCAGAGGGGACATTTATGGGGAAAGGGACATTAATAGAGGGGGGGGGGGCAATAATATTGAAGGTGACATTACTAAGGAACTGGACATCAACAGCCGAGTGGACATCAATAGCAGAGGGGACATTTATAGGAAACGGGACATTAATAAAGAAGGGGACAATAATATTGAAGGGGACATGACTAGGGGACTAGACATCAATAGCCGAGTGGACATCAATAGCCGAGTGGACATCAATAGCCGAGTGGACATCAATAGCCGAGTGGACATCAATAGCGGAGGGGACATTTATGGGGAAAGGGACATTAATAGAGGAGGGGACAATAATATTGAAGGGGACATTACTAAGGAACTGGACATCAACAGCCGAGTGGACATCAATAGCAGAGGGGACATTTATAGGAAACGGGACATTAATAAAGAAGGGGACAATAATATTGAAGGGGACATGACTAGGGGACTAGACATCAATAGCCGAGTGGACATCAATAGCCGAGTGGACATCAATAGCAGAGGGGACATTTATGGGGAAAGGGACATTAATAGAGGAGGGGACAATAATATTGAAGGGGACATTAATAGGGGACTGGTCATTAAGAGCCGAGTGGACAATAAAAAGCGGAGGGCAGATCAATAGCAGAGGGAACATTTATAGGGAGAGGGACAAATAGTGGACATTAATAGAAAAGGGGACAATAATATTGAAGTGGGATTGGACATCAGTAGCAGAGTGGACATTAATGGGGAAGGCGACATTAATGGCAGAGGGGATGTTAATATTGGAGAGCACAATAATGAGGAGTGGTCATTACTAGGGGTGAGGATGTTAACAGCAGTGGGGACAGTAATAGGGGAGGGGACATGTAAAGGACAATAATATAAATAACTTTAGTGAAATAAGTTTTTAATGAACCAAAATCTGCAACTAAAATGGAAATGATAATAGATTTCTGGACAATCGCTGGAATATGTGACGTAGTTTTTGTTAAAAGTTGGTGCTGGTATTGTTTTAGAGACATAAATGTATTATAATTCAGTCTATAATTACACAAACCTGCAGGGATTCAGTCTGATGAATATTTAGGACACGTTTTGTAAATCTTGCTTGGCTTTTTTTGTTTTTTTTTAAAGGCTTGTATTTCTTTTTTTTCATGACAGTAATTGGAAAGTACAGTCTTCGGCACAACACAGGTAAGAGCAATTAATTCTTACACACACACACACACACACTTTCTCGAAGACTCCATGCGCAGATATTTAAAGATGTCCTGTCAAACATCAGTTCTCAGGGACACGCTCAATCAGCGGTTCTCTGCGGCGTTTTCCATCATCGGAATGTTCTCGTCTCACGCCGTCAGCACTCTCAGTATCTTCTACTGCACAGAGATCACGCCTACTGTCATCAGGTGAAACCTCTATCTGCATCTCTCTCTCTCTGTCTATTTTTAGACGGCTCATGCTCTCTATTCCTGTGCATCCTTTCATCTTCGCCAATCATTCTGTATACTCTATGCATGCATGCACGAATGTTCCACTGCTCGCGTTGCCCGTATGATATGTGAATAATGTGTGTGTGTGTTAGGGGTGGAGGTGTAGGTTTGGTCCTGGCTAGCGCAGGCTTCGGCATACTAACCGCCCCGCTCATGGAGCTCCACAACCAGAAAGGCTTCTTCCTTCACCACGTCATCCTGACGTGCTGCACCTTGCTCTGCATCATTTGCATCCCGCTGCTGCCCGAGACCACCGGCCAGCCTCTGCCCGAATCCCTGGCCGAAGGGGAGGGGCTTTTGCGCAGGCCTCTCCTCCCTGGAGAGCAGCACCACCTTCTGGCCAGGCAAGAGGTCAGGGAGTACTCTCGGGTTCAGGAAACGCCCCTCCGTCAGGTTGTCAGTCAGAGCAATGCCACAGCACCTAGTAACAGCAACAGCACAGCGAACGGAATGAGGACTTGAGAGCCGCGTGCATGCGGCTGCCTGCGTGAATCCAAGCCAGCTCAGGCCGTGTGAAGGACAGCAGTGATGATCTGACCGGCCAGCAAGCACAGAAACGCATCATGAGGTCACAGGCGATAAGATTCCTTAAAGCATCGTCACCGGTGAATGATGCCGATCTACTGACCGCTCGTAAATATAACGTGTCGAACCTCTTATTCCAGGAGGTATGATGTGGTGAAGTGTTGTAAAAATTGAATGTTGACGTAAATTCACTCAAGTCTATTTTTCAGCAACAAAACTCAGTTTTGTATAGCTTTTCTATAGTTTTGTACAACGCCCTGGGGAAAGAAGGAAAAAATCACGCTACTCTTAATTTGTTATGCATGCGTGTAGTCCCATGCATGCATGAGTGTGTGTGAAAAAAGAAGGACCAGGAAGCGAGCCCTGATTATGGATTATGAAGTTTGAAAGGGAAAAAAAAAAACCAGACTGAATCCATAGGGGAGTTGGGTGAAGAGTTTCAAAATGTGAATGATCTTAGTATCCGGGTGTTTTAGGGAAAACAAGCAAGTCTGTAGAAGCTGCAAAGGTGTGTGTGTGCGCGTGAGAGAGCGAACGAGTGTGAATATCCTACAGTTTTAAACTAGAACAATTACTGTTTCCGTTTGGAAATCTAAAAGAAGGCAGGGCTGAGCACAGACAAAAGTACAAAGGGCTGCTGACTCGGCTGCTCAGTATTAATGTTCCTAAAAGATTTTACTGTTCCTGGGATTGAGTTTGTTGATTTGCACAAAATATGCAACGAAAAAAATGAAAATTGTCTTGATTGTTTTGTGCACAATACAGGCTGTGACTCCCCCCCCCTCCCCCTTCCAAAATGGATGTACCATATAACTGGCCTTAAATTGTGACTGATAATCTGAGAAAGGCTCTCAAAAAAAAAAAAAAAAGAAAAAAGCACCGATTCAATGCGGTTTCAAGAAGTAATAAATATGGTGTGCACAGTGTGACATCCAAATTATGTAAAGAAATTTAATGGGTCAGGATGTAATGTTAATTTCCTGGCCTAAAAACAAACAAACAAAAAAAAAAAAGAAAGAAAATGCTCTGTGGTATTTAAACAGTCATTTGTGATGACTGGCGTGACTCCATGACTGAAATGTACTTCTTTTGTATGACTTGTTGAATAGTGTTCATCATCAGTAATATGCAGGTATATGCAGTGCAATTGATGGAAATGTATCCACTCTTCATTTTTATAAGACATTCCATTTGTGAATAAATGCATTTGAATAACATGGGGTTTATTCATTTATTTTATACATTACGTGTCAGTAAATCAAGATTAAATCTCTCATCATATATACTTAAATGCATCAGGGTTCTATTTATTTATTTATGTATTTTTTTAGGATTCGGTAAAAAAAAACACATAGATCATGGATATTTTGTCATCCTTTATTAGTTTGACTATGTACAAAAGCACAAAAAGGTATTTAAAAAAGTATACATCAATGAAAATTTAAAATTTGTCTGGATGTAGCTCCATCTCCTTCTTTATTCGGTTCTCCACCAACATTGTTAGATTGGAATCCGTCACTGGAAGGTTATAACTCACAAACACCTGCTTCTTGGTTTTCTTCGCTGCAAATTGTGAAAAAATATAGTTAAAGTTAACAATATGCTTAGATTTCTATATCAGGAAAACAAATCTACCTTCATTTCTTATAACATTATCATAACAACTTAACCAAAATACGGAAATTAAATAAATCACTTTAAAAGCTAACTCTCTATATATTCTATATAACTATATAGAATATGGATTTTCATGGCTTTAACTTTTATTTAGATATATTCCAAAGCAATGTTCTCAAAGTCATGCAAGTTTGGAAAAAAAAAAACAACCCAGCATAATTAAATATGTTCAAGCCATTATTAAATGCTGCAACATGCTGGTCATGAATTAAAGAGGTTCAACAAGAGGACTGAGATTAGCCGTCAGTCTTGCTCATGGGATACTGCTTTTATACACTGCCTGCCCCAAACCCCATAAAGAAAAAAAAAAAGTCACCATTTCAGAAGGGTCAAAATATTGTCCTGCATCAAGCAAAGAAAACAACTAAGGAGATTTGTGAAATGCCTGAAGTTGGGGTAAGAACTGCACAATGCATTATTAAAACAAGGAAGAATAGTGCTGAACTGTGAACCTCAAAAAGAAAATGTTGTCAGAAAAAAAAAATCATGTATGGGGATTACTTCAACGCTTGGTGAAGTTAAATCATAAAAAATGCACATCAGAAATCAGAGCCATGTTTAATAGTCAAGATAAGACTGTTTGTCCACATACATAATATGATAAGAAATCACAAGATTGGGAAAAAAAGGTCATGTGGTCTGATGAGTCCAGATTGAATGGATGTGTCACAGTAAGAAGTGAAGCGCATGGAGCATTGCACCGATCATGCAGAGTGTCCACTGTACAAGCCTCTGGAGGTTTGGTGTTATGATTTGGGGCTCAGCAATGTTATTTGGTAATAAAATCAATTCAGCTGATGACCTGAATGTAATAAATGACCAGATTATTATATTTATGGACTTTTTCTTCTCTAATGGCACAGACTCTGGGGGCATGAGGAATCTTATTCAAAGGCGGTCGTGTGCAAACATATACAGTGGTGTGAAAAACTATTTGCCCCCTTCCTGATTTTTTATTCTTTTGCATGTTTGTCACACTTAAATGTTTCTGCTCATCAAAAAACGTTAACTATTAGTCAAACATAACATAATTGAACACAAAATGCAGTTTTTAAATGAAGGTTTACGTTATTAAGGGAGAAAAAAAACTCCAAATCTACATGGCCCTGTGTGAAAAAGTGATTGCCCCCCTTGTTGAAAAATAACTTAACTGTGGTTTATCACACCTGAGTTCAATTTCTGTAGTCACCCCCAGGCCTGATTACTGGCACACCTGTTTCAATCAAGAAATCACTTAAATAGGAGCTACCTGACACAGAGAAGTAGACCAAAAGCACCTCAAAAGCTAGACATCATGCCAAGATCCAAAGAAATTCAGGAACAAATGAGAAAAAAAGTAATTGAGATCTATCAGTCTGGTAAAGGTTATAAAGCCATTTCTAAAGCTTTGGGACTCCAGCGAACCACAGTGAGAGCCATTATCCACAAGTGGCAAAAACATGGAACAGTGGTGAACCTTCCCAGGAGTGGCCGGCCGACCAAAATTACCCCAAGTGCGCAGATACAACTCATCCGAGAGGCCACAAAAGACCCCAGGAAAACATCTAAAGAACTGCAGGTCTCACTTGCCTCAATTAAGGTCAGTGTTCACGACTCCACCATAAGAAAGAGACTGGGCAAAAACGGATTTCCAAGGCGCAAACCACTTTTAAGCAAAAAGAACATTAATGCTCGTCTCAATTTTGCTAAAAAAAAGTCTCAATGATTGCCAAGACTTTTGGGAAAATACCTTGTGGACCAACGCGACAAAAGTTGAACTTTTTGGAAGGTGCGTGTCCCGTTACATCTGGTGTAAAAGTAACACAGCATTTCAGAAAAAGAACATCATACCAACAGTAAAATATGGTGGTGGTAGTGTGATGGTCTGGGGTTGTTTTGCTGCTTCAGGACCTGGAAGGCTTGCTGTGATAGATGGAACCATAAATTCTACTGTCTACCAAAAAATCCTGAAGGAGAATGTCCGGCCATCTGTTCGTCAACTCAAGCTGAAGCGATCTTGGGTGCTGCAGCAGGACAATGACCCAAAACACACCAGCAAATCCACCTCTGAATGGCTGAAGAAAACCAAAATGAAGACTTTGGAGTGGCCTAGTCAAAGTCCTGACCTGAATCCTATTGAGATGTTGTGGCATGACCTTAAAAAGGCGGTTCATGCTAGAAAACCCTCAAATAAAGCTGAATTACAACAATTCTGCAAAGATAAGTGGGCCAAAATTCCTCCAGAGCGCTGTAAAAGACTCGTTGCAAGTTATCGCAAACGCTTGATTGCAGTTATTGCTGCTAAGGGTGGCCCAACCAGTTATTAGGTTCAGGGGGCAATTACTTTTTCACACAGGGCCATGTTGGTTTGGATTTTTTTTCTCCCTAAATAATAAAAACCATCATTTAAAAACTGCATTTTGTGTTTACTTGTGCTATCTTTGACTAATAGTTAAATGTGTTTGATGATCAGAAACATTTTGTGTGACAAACATGCAAAAGAATAAGAAATCAGGAAGGGGGCAAATAGTTTTTCACACCACTGTAAATGACATAAAAGTTACATGTTTTTTCTGAAATGTACATGACTTTTGTATTGAATGAAACCCGAAATAATAAATTTATACAAATTTACGTGAGGTGCATCAAAATCAAGCGATCACCATCTTTGAACTGCTGCCTTATATATAACCTTGACATTAAAAAGGTTTTCCAACACTTTACATATGTACATAATAAACTGACATTTTACTCGTCCTGTAGGCTACACCATCATGGGGAAGACTGCTGACAATCGTCATTGCTGAAGCTGGCTAATCACAGAGTGCTGTATCCAAGCACATTGATAAAAAGATGAATGGAAGGAAAAAATGGTAGAAAAAGATGCACAAGCAACAGGGTTAACTGCGGCTTTGAGAGAATTGGACTGGTTTTTCAGTGGCCCAAATAAAAAACCCATTACTTTCCTCTTTGCAGATGAAAGTAAATTTTGCATTTCATTTGGTAATCAAGGTCCCAGAGTCTGGAGGAAAAGAGGAAAAGCACAGAATCAAAGTTGCTTGAGGTCCAGTGTAAAGTTTACACAGTCAGTGGGGTTTGGGGGAGCCGTGCCATCTGCTGGTGTTGGTCCACTGTGTTCTATCAGGTCCAAGTTGTTTTAGGGACACTTCATGCTTCCCTCTGCTGACCAGCTTTATGGAGATGCTGATTTCATTTTCCAGTAGGCCTTGGCAACTGGCCACACTGCCAAAAGTACTAATACCTGGTTTAAGAACCATGGTATTGCTGTGCTTGATTGGTCAGGAAACATTCCCGACTTAAACCCCACAGAAAATCTGTGGTGTTTTGTAAAGGAGAAGATGTGAGACACCAGACCCAACAACGCAGAAGAGTTGAAGCCCGCTATCAGAGCAACCTGAGCTTCCAAAACACCTCAGCGATGCCGCAGACTGATCGGCTCCATGCCACACACCACATCGGTGTAGTAATTCATGTGAAGGGAGGTCCAACCAAGTATTGAGTGCTGGACTACTGAAAAGTATGAACATGTACAACATTTCTGTGCTAAATCTTTTTTTTGGGGTGTTAAATAATGAGAAATTAGCTGTATGCCACAATCATCAATATTTAAAAGAAAAAAAAAAACACTTGAAATATATCAGTCTGTGTGCAATGTATCTATACGAGTTTCTCTTTTTGAGGATATTCTAATTTATTGAGATGCACCTGTATGCAAGTAATTTATAAAAGTTGTTTGTTTTTAGTCTTTTTGGTTTGGACACACACAGACACTTTATATGCAATTTTTTTTTGCCTTCACTCCTGTGTATAGGGTTGTGGGACCTGGAGCCTATCCCATGAGACTTAGGGCACAAGTCGAGGTACAATACAGGGTGGCAATCCATCACAGGGCACACACACACCAATTGGGACACCATTTAGCCTAATCTACATTAGTTCATGGAGTACCTGGAGGAAACCCACCAAGCACAGGGAGAACAGACCTTAATTGAACTTTTAAATCCTTGAGGTGCAGGTTAATGCTAAACCCTATGCCACAGTGCCATGGCATTTAGATGACATTTAATAAACACAGTTATATCAGTTACACATGCGGCTTGGGTTTGTCCCTTATTTTTTTCCCCCAGTATATGACTTAGTTAAAAGAAGAACCGCAGGATGTACTATAACTAGTAGTGTTAATATTAACAACAGTAATAATAATGATGATGATGATGATGATGTGGTTAGCTCTTACTCAGTCTCTGAGCTAGGGAAGTTGGTGTTGTGTCTGATGAATCCCCCAGTATCAACGTAGACAGGGGCATGGAGTCCTGGTGTTACAAAGAAAACATTTGTATTATTATAATAATTAAGTATTATTATAATATATTTTGAGACACCTTTAAGTCCAACTTTCAAACTTCAAAGAGAAGCTCTTGGGGTTTTAGCACATGACACACACACACGCGCGTGTCACTTACGAATCTGCTGTCCATGGACACCGCCAGGTTGGACAGCACAGGACCGGTTCCGACCCAGAGGAAGAACCCGCCGCTGAGCTTCATCACGTGGAAGTGCACCATCTGCTCCAGCAGCTTCTCGGAGAAGTCGTGAACCACGATGGTGTCTGAGCGAGCCTGCTCACTGCCACTGCCCTCCTCCATAGCGCTGACTGCACAAAAACACACACAAACACACACACACACACACACCGGAACCAAAACGAAACCACAGCACCTTTCAACCGAGTCACTGCGCTTCTTCAACGCGGGTGGTTTCACGGTTCGTTTCGAGTTCGAGCGCCATCTTCTGGTGGGAAAAAAAATACAGCGCGTTAACTCTTTCACGGCGTTGCCTGCGGTCACGTGACCAGAATCCATAAAGACGCCATTTTGAACGTCATGCATCCTTCCATGTTAGATCAGTCGTGTAAATAACACGCAGGAAGATATTCCTGGCGAGTGAGTATACAAAAAACCCTTTCTGCTGCTGACCTGGAGCACGAAACAAACAACTGTACTCTAAACAACAGAGAAATTTCTTATTACGAAACGCAATCAGCCATAGGAAATAAGGGAAATGCGGATAATCCGTTCCAGCCAGCCACAAATATTACCAATATTACCCATTTCCAACACTGTAGTCATATTTGTCCATATAAAAACAATCAAACAATTATAAAAGATATGTACATGAAATAAAATATGAAATAAATAGACATTAAACTTCACTTAACCTTAATTTATGATTCCTCTTGGCTCCGGCTTCTTTAAAAAACGAAACTGAAGGTGGCTCCCTTTACCGCTTGCTACCATACATAATTAAATTCTTGGGACCCATGTCTTTACTAAATCACAAAATATATATATATATTTTTTTTTTGCACAAAATGCCCACGAAAAGTCCACAATTTTTTTTTTAAACTCACTTTACTTGGCCATCTACTGACGCAAATAAGTTTTGACTGGCTACAGGAAGTACGCTCAACCAGAAGTATGCGCGACCGATTTGGCCTTTCATATGCAGAAAATTCTTCCCATGCAGAGGGAGCCAATGCAGTGCATTCGTATGCAGAGGTAACTCTCTATTAGCAATTTCCAGACCTATAATCATATTTTTGCATATTAAAACAATCAAAACATCTAGAAAATACATATTAATGTAGTAAAACATAAAAATAAATAGACATTAAACCTTAAACGAATTTTTCTTAATTTATGGCACTGGTTGCTTTAAAAACAAAACTGAAAGTGGTTCCCTTTTCTTCTTGCTGCCGTCCTTGATAACATTCTTGGCACCATGGCGCTATGAATTCACTAAATAATTTTTTTTAAAAAAACACAAAATTTACGTAAAATCACTTCAAATTCAAATTTAAAATTCAAATTTTATTTGTCACATACACAGTCATACACAGTACGATATGCAGTGAAATGCTTGTACGACCGCCGGTGACCTTAAAAAGAAAATAAAAACCATATATAAGGAATAAATATTAATAAAAAGAAATGAAATACAAAAGAAAATAAATGTAACTAGTAAAATAAGGGCATGTAAAAATATCACAAAATATAGAAATATAGGAATATGGGGGGGAATATATATATAAATTTTTTAAAATGTTTTAAAGTGGCATTAAAATGTTTTAGAGTGGCAAAGTGGCAAAGTGTCATGTGCAATGGCAGATCAACATGTATTTTATAAAGTGACTTATAAAAAATGACGTGCAATGGCTTCAGATATGTTAATATGTATTGCATGAATGTGTCCATGATTGTCCTAATCACTAATCAGTTTTATTAAAACATTGTAATGCAAAAAATGGCTAAAAATGTTCTGAATTTTATAGACTTGTAAACATTAAACGAAACAGCAATTAGCTGTATTAGTTGTTTGGTGCTCTGTTATCGATGAAATACTAAATAAATACCCAGCAGCATTATACTTATATCATTCTAAATTCAGCAAGACAACTATCAGACATAATGAATATAGTAGAAATATTCCAGTAGAAATGATAGGGAAAAAATTTATTTAGTTGTGAACTACAATTCTGTTGTGTGATTCACGTATCACCACACTGACTCCAATATCGATAAAAAAATATATAATATAGATGTACAGGTCGATCGACCATTGAACAGAACTGGCTGGTTTTTAGTTTGATTGGCCATGACCGGTGATTGGTTGATCAATTTTAGATATAAATGATTCTTTATCGAGCGCAGAAGTGTCTGAGTGGCGTTACATTAGCAAAAAGGTGATAAAAGCAATCAATCTGCCTTTTTTTCCAAACCCCACTCAACTTGAACACTCACTGTCAAGTTGAGTTTTGAGACTTTAGAGGCATTTAAAGTGATAAAATGTCACCCTTTTCTTTATAATCCTACAGGTGGTGCACTCTGAACTATTTACACATTTTCATCCTATGTTGCAGGACTGAATTATTTGCTAAAGTTTGTTTAGTTTAAAATGTAACAAAATTGTGTGAAAAAAAACAAAAATGTAACAATGCGTAATATTGTATTGACATATTTATAAAATCGCAGTAGAACAGAATCGCAATTATTTTATTGAATTTATTTTTATTTATTTTTATTACATTTTAATTACATTTTAATTAAATCTGCATCTGACTGGTGATTCGCATCCCAATACTCTAGTGCTTGTCAAAATAAATCTATTTTTATTTTTTGAAATTTGTGAGTGCCTTTATCTCGAATTTCACCACAATTCAAGTACTAAAAAAAAGAACAGAAAGCACATCTTGTCAATTCGAAACTCATGTATAATTAAAAATTAAATGTTAATGTAAAGCATATATTCCGGTAAAACGTTTACCATCATGAGTTTTGTAGTAAAGTTTACTTGTAAAATCACATCCACATCACTTGTTCCTGTATTGATCCTGTTTTGGAAAGCGGTATTAAAGAACATAAGTAATGGTAGGTATACCAAAAATAGGTATAGCAGGGCTGAATTTAAAAAAGATAAATAAACAGTTTATTTTTTATTTTTGTACAACCATGCACAAGAGCACCACCTTTGTTCGTAAAAAAAAATAGCACAAAATGATATGATGATGTGGGGCTAATTTCATTCTCATCTACAGTTATAGATTGTAGCAACCTATCAGCATCAGTCAGACTAAAATATTAGATTTGATCTCCGCCTTGTCTAATATTTTTCAGAACAGGTTGCTGAAACAGAAACATGTCATGAATAGAGTTTGAGAAGCTGCATTGACACATCTTTCACTCAGCAAAATCAGGATGTGATCATACAAGGTGGTATCAAAAAGTTTCAAGACTAGTTTTGTAACGCCAGATGTTTTGTAACACCAGATTTATGCCAAAAGATGGCAGCACAAGACTGCACACACAGTCACAGGGAGTTCTGAGCCTCATACAGTAAGTCAGCCAAAAGACGTTGTCCGATATCTTCGAGACGTTTGACATGATTGGGCAAGTTTACAGCGATGCTTCAATGAGTTGTTCAAGGGTTTGTTTAGTGGCAGGCATACTTCAATAGCAGAAAAACATTACTAAAAGATGGCAAAAGATCAGAAAGACCTTCAACGAGCTCAACCATTTGGCAACTTGTGCATGATGATCGGCAGAGAACCACTGTCGGTGTGTCATACGGAGCAGCACCAGGCAATCCTTACGTGTGATTTGAATATGCACTGTGTTACTGGCAAGTTTATCTCCAGGCTGCTCATTCACAAGCAGATGAAACATAGCATCGAAGTCTGCCAAGAATTCTGTCAGCATGCCTTGGATGATCCATCCTCCATGTCGAGGATCACTACCGGTGATCAAATTTGGTTACGACCCCCAGACGAAGCAACAGTCTTCACAGTGGAAGAACCCATCATGTCCACAACCGAAAAAGGCAAGGGAGGTCCGCAGCTAGACCAAGTGCATGCTCATTGTTCTTTTCGACATTCATGTCATTGCTCATCAGGAATTCGTCCCCAGGGGCCATACTGTCAATAGCGAATTAAACTGCCTGGTTTAAGGCATGTGACGAAAGACATACAGCGAAAGCGACCTGATCTGTTTTTTAAGTTAAGCCTGTATTTGTCACATATACATTACACACAGTGGGGTCAGAGCACAGGGTCAGTCAGGATACAGCACCCGTGGAGCGGATAGGGTTAAGGGCCTTGCTCAAGGGCCCAACAATGACAACCTGGTGGAGCTGGAGGTTGAACCACTGATCTTCTGAACAGCAACTCAGTGCCCTAGCCCTCTGAGCTACTACTAAATAAAAAAGGAGAAAAAAATTATATGTTCAATTCAATATTTAAGCCTGTTATTATACAAACATTTTTACTATGTTTAATAATAGGGTTTTAAAAAGTATTACTGCCTCCTTTTACATTTGATTAAATTGTTGTTTATTCCTGTACAATATGGATTTTTTATCTATCTATCTATCTATCTATCTATCTATCTATCTATCTATCTATCTATCTATCTATCTATCAAATTAGACAAATATATTGTATATTATTATTTTAGAAATTATTCAGTTCCGTCTGTTGCAGAAACCTTCCGATCAGTTTCAAATACCATGTTGTTAAGTCTTTATGTAGCTTGTATTTAGAAGGCAGGAAGGAACTGCAGCACTTTCTTTAACTTTAGCACTTTCAGCGATTAACATCTGGTGGTGGCCTGTTAATCTGTTAAATGGTCTCCAGATTAAGTTTCAATGTAGAAAACTTTTTGTATGACTAGGTGAGAAAGATTAAGCCATTTTTTTGCTTGTTTCATGCTTATGAGTTTGTATGAGGTGGTTGAGTGGTTTCAGTTCTAGTTGGATGGTTGAGGCCATGTGTGGTGAGAAATGCTGGACTGCTCAGGTTTTAGTCACCTGGACCTCTCAATCACATGTCTTCTGTACATCTTTGAGCTGGTCATGAGTCATTTTCAGTTATTGCCTGAAATAGATGATTAAACATAACCTTCCTTTGTTGTGTGTGTGTGTGTGTGTATGTGCATGTGGGTGGTGTGCTTTGTGGGTGTGGGTGGGCATGTTTTACATCCTGTTGGGAATCAAATGACCCCTTACACTTTTGACATTTTCTTACACCAATCAGTTAACCCACAACACCAGGCAAAAGGTTTCCCTTTGGTTACTGAGGTGAGGTTTAGGGTTCAGGCATTATTTAACTGCATTTATTATTTTGTCAGTGGAAGGGGTTTACAAGGGTAGAAAGACAAAAATGTGCATGTGTATGAGTATGTGAGTGTGTGTGTGTATTTGAGGGGGTGTCCCTGCTAAACTCGAAGTCTCTCTAGAGACTTAGCGTTTAGAGGGTCAGTGGAACATTTGTGAGTTAGCTTCTGTGTGCAGCGTATGTGTGAGAAGAAGTCGGGGGCTTTAGGGGATTTTTACTTACACCTGCCATCCTCAGCGCAACGCAAACTCTGAAAAATATTCATCATGCTTACTCAAGTCATGCCTGTTGTTAGCAAGTCCATTCACAGAATTTGCAGGGAAATGTAATATTTACTTAAAGCTCTCTGAGAATTCCATTTATCAGTTTATGCCATCATTACCTGAATGAGGATTGTTTAATCAGCAAAGAACAATCCTAATCACTGAAGGTTATTTTTTTTCATTTGCTTTAATTAGAGTTATCCTGAATGTGCAATCACTTAATAAAACATTTGCTGTTGTGCTATTCTTAGGGATACTTACTTATTAGAAAATAATAATTCAAATAAAAAAACTAATATTTTCATGTTAATATAGTCTATTGAGATATTTTCATATATTCAGTCTTTTCTGTGCATGCAGCTCTAATCCTACAGTCTCACCGTGACCTTCCTGCTAGATCAGTGAACATATACTTAATTCCACCCAAATTTATTTCTGCATTTATTGTACTATACAGACATTTATATATGTACATACAACGTATATAGTGTTGAGCATGTTATCTTTTTACAGTTATACTGTTTATTACTGTTTGATCTGTTCATAAGACACTTACACTCCTGTACAGTATATATGGATGCAAACCCTGAGAAATTTCCCCAATGTGGGACAAATAATGGTTTATCCTATCTTATCTTATCTTATCTTATCTTATCTTATCTTATCTTATTTACCACATAATTATTTATCGTAAACAGGCCACTTATGCACTTCATTTGATTGGCTTTGTACATGTATGTTACACAATGACAATAAAGTTGAATCTAATCTGATTTAATCTAATTTAATCAAATATAATCTAATTATATACAAATACAAACAGAATAACTGGATATAATTAATATTTATTTATTAGTGCTAGAATAAACAAGGTGCACACTAAGGCCTAAAGAAAGGATATGAAGCACTCATGCATACTTTGTGACTTAGTTAACCTATATAATTCACATTATTATTAGATTTTGCATAATATTAATGTTAGAACTTAAGTTATACTACTATATTGTTGATTCGCTAATAAACTATGAAAAAAACCTAATAATTGATTAGTTAGTTTAGAATGCATGCATGTGCACCATTAAGGCCTAAATACTCAGCTTTCAGCCATCTTTCAAACATCTGCCCAAGGTACATGATCTCTGGCTTCCTCTCACTCACCACATTTGATTAGGACATTTACTGTTTCTTGCTTCTGGAACAAGGTGTTGGACTCTTTTAGCAACACTGGTTTTCCGGTTTTTCTTTCAGTTCAAATGAAAAAAGCCTGTGAGCATGTTTTAGTATGTGAGAGCAAAAACATGGCAGCAGCTGTTGTAAGGATTTTTGGAGAGGGGGGCAATGGGTGCTGTTGCCAGGCAAAAATGACAAATTTAGGCTAAATGATCTGTTTTATTGTGATTGGTGCATGTTCAAGATGGCAATACGGTTGGGTAAGCAGTAAAGGCTGGGTTGTTAATCAGTTATTTACTCTAAAATAATTTAGTAACTATGAATCAGTTAAAGAGGACTTAATATTAAGTGTATTTATTAATTATAATGTAATATAAGCTAACAGGTCCTCAGAATTTAAGGTAAAAAATGGCTAATTAGATTCTAGGGTTACATGTTTACACTTTTGTAATTTTATTATAATATTATTATTAATACTATTATTATTATTATTATTATTATTATTATTATTATTATATATCTGGGCCTGTTCATGACCTTGAATCAAAGAGGTGCATGGCCCAATCCCATGTAACACAATTTATGCTTTTATAATATTTAAAATGTTTTATGCACATGGATTTTGTCATTTGTGCATTTGTATAAAAATCAGTGTTATTGTTTTGAAACATTTAAAAAGAGAAATTTCACCACTGAAAAATAAACCTGAAAGTGTGACTTTCTTCTCCCTGTTTTGAGAGCTCAATGGAAAACGGAAAGCGCAACAAATTTCACTAGATAATGGCTTTCTGTAACAAAAAGACAGAGGTGTGCCCATGTCCCTGAATCAGTGAGAAATAAATAAAAAAAAACATATCAATAAGGTTATGTGATTTTTTTTAAAGCAACGTTCTTGTTTTTAAGAAATTCATGTTTATTGTTCAAAAGCATTAAAATATTTTTTAAATATTTTAAATTTGATGTGAAAGGATCTTAAGGTTTCAGAACGAAAGAGTGGTTGGCAGGAAAGTGAGAAGGGAAAGGTAAAAGAGAGCAAGGAGTCTAGCACGAGTCTAGAAGTACTTCTCAAGCTGATCGTATACTCAGAAAAGCAGTATTAGAACATACGTTTCAGTTTCTGTGTTAGAAAACAAAATCGGTAAGAAATCATTCTGAAAACAATGTTTCTAAGAAATGTATGTGAAAAATATTAAATGCTACATTAAAGTAGAAATACTGTTACTGTAAAAAAAAATGTAACGTGTAAATAAAATGTAAAAACCTGGAAACAACAACGAATACAGAAATTATAATATCACTAAATTATTACTTAAAAAATGAAATTTCATGTAATATTTTTAGTCAGAAAATTAGAAATTTGGTCAGAAAGCCAGATATACTGTGGATATAGAACTGACTAATATTTTGATGTAATAACCTATTTACAACACTGCACGAATTAATACCCCCTCGAAATGCTTAACACAATAATTGTTTTTCTTTTTTTCTAGATTCTTTTTTAGTTTGTAATGTAAAAAAACTATTTTACACCGATACATTATCGCCTCAAATTATTTCTTTATTTTATTTTATTTCAAATTTTATTTTATTATAATAATTTCAAATTATTAATTTAAGTTACGTATATTTCACAATTTATTTTCCCCGCCATTTTTTTCAATACCAAAAAAAAAAAAAATCGGATTCTTTTTTTTCATAAACAATTACACATTAGAGAACACTTCATCGGTCAAATTAGTTTTTTTTGTATGTTCATGAGAACTAAAGTTTCATTTTCATTTGTACATATTTCGATGTTGTTGTCTTATTAATTATTATTATTATTATTATTATTATACGGAAAGCTTGTATCAATATATAGAAACGATTACTATGTTATTGCTTATTTTATAGCCTTATTATAATGGCATCGATGTTTCTTCATGCCACTGTAATACCATATAGCTTTCGACTCGCAGAAGAATAAGCTGTGTGTGTGTATTAGATGTATATTTTCGTTGAGCTTCGGTATTGCATTGACTCAGCATGTTTTTTGAAAGCCATCATAGATGCGCAGAGTAATGATAAGAACAGGTGGCCTGCAGGAGGGGTAAGGCTCATTTGAATACCTGACTAGCAACCGCAAGATGTACAGATTTCTGTGAAAATCATTTGGTGAGAGAAGAGGGAGGGGGGCCAAACAGACTAGTGGTTTGGGTTGGCAGCCAAGTGATATATGGATAACTTTATACACTTTTGTTCAAGTAATAAATAAGAATGATTAACACTTTTCATTGATTTAGACAACCAAAACATGATCTCCAAATGTGATAACAAAAAACATATATATTTTTAATTATTTGACCTAAATTGAAAAATCGCTCTTTTTTTTTTCTTATTTTTGGTTTTCCTTCTTTACACTGCACAAAAACAAACCATTTCCCACTTAAGTTTGTTCCCTCATTTGTTGCTATTTTAATACCATTTAGTTTGAAGAAAACAACAAAACAAAAAGAGAAGATCTTTCATCTTGATTTAGCTAAAGATGCATAAACTTGGGGGGAAACGCATGGAAACAAGCAAAAACAAACAAAAACCAATTTGCCAGTGAATAAACAAGATATTTAAAATCTTGCAAACCGTTTTGCAAACGCACTTTCTTTAATAAGATATAGATAGATAGAGAGATAGTACAGAGAGAGAGAAAGAAAGAGAGAGAGAGAGAGAGAGATGATAATGATTGCTGAGTAATCATCTGGTCCCAAAGGACGCATGGGGTTCGGGGGTTCAGATCTAGTCATCTCTGGACAAATCGCATTAAATAGCAGATGTGACTCAAGTTTAAACGGAAAATGTGCAGTGTCAACCTGGTGTTCAGCTCGGGGGGAATTTGGAGTTGTAGCTAATTCCTCTCAAACATAAAGAACACATATGCTTTTTAAGATATATATGTATATCCTATATATATAATCTATATCTATATAATGTCTCATTTCGGCCCTGTAGATGCGTGTGTTCTTAATTGTGTTCAAATCTTGTTAGATCTCAAATCCTGGTCTTTATCACGTTTCTAAATCTATGAACCGCACTTCTTTCTTTTAATATATATTTAGAAGTATGAGGAATGAGGTGATAAGTTCAATTCTGACTGTTCATAACTACCGTGCACCAAGAACTACGACTGTTATAAATGTTTTACAGTAATATAGTGCGGCTTATGCAAGACTGTCTGTTCTTGCGCGTTTTTTTTTTTTGTTGGTGTGTCTGCTGCTCTGTGCGCGCGTACGTGCTTGCGCGCGTCTTATGTACTTTGGTGGAACCCCTGGCGCACATCTGGCCGCTGCTTTGAGTTCAGATGACGCTGCGCCTCTCAGCAGGCAAATAATCAGGAAAGTTGCGGCTGAAATTTGAACGACGGCAGTTTCAAATGTCAAAATATCTGGTGAGACGAAGGTGAGAGCTGCGTTTTGCGTAAAACCATCAAAATGAGCTTGTTTAATTACAGATGACATTATTATTATTATTATTATTATTAATAATAATAATAATAATAATAATAATAATATTCATTATGTCGGATTGTTTTTTTTCTTTCTATCTCATCTCTTTAGAAAAGGGCTGCTAAATGGCTGGGATCTCAGGGAACGGGAAGCTTCGCCAGTGGCTGATTGAGCAGGTGGACGGGGGGAAATATCCCGGGTTGGTGTGGGAGGACCGCGAGAAGAGCACTTTCCGGATTCCATGGAAACACGCCGGCAAGCAGGATTATAACCGTGAGGAGGACGCAGCGCTCTTCAAGGTGAGGTGGAAAAAAAAGCAAACCCACTCCAATTTACCCACATTATTACAGTACGTAAAAAAAAAAAGTTGTATTAACCAGTTCCTCAACCTGCCCCAGGCTTGGGCGCTGTTTAAGGGCAAATACCGCGAGGGCATCGATAAACCGGACCCGCCGACCTGGAAAACGCGGCTCCGCTGCGCGCTCAACAAGAGCAACGACTTCGAGGAGCTGGTGGAGAAGAGTCAGCTGGACACCTCCGAGCCGTATAAAGTCTACAGGGTCATTCCCGAGGGCACTAAGAGAGGTGAGGGGGAATAAACAGAATAAACAGATTTTTCAGATGCTTGCGTTTCTTTTTAGTAACAGAAATGCAGCGCACTGGATCTCCACGCGCGCTAGAACTCCTATAGCGCACTGGATCTCCACGCGCGCTAGAACTCCTATAGCGCACTGGATCTCCACGCGCGCTAGAACTCCTATAGCGCACTGGATCTCCACGCGCGCTAGAACTCCTATAGCGCACTGGATCTCCACGCGCGCTAGAACTCCTATAGCGCACTGGATCTCCGCGCGCTCGAAAGTTTATATGGTTTAATTCTAAAATCTATTTGTTGTTTCAGTGACATGTGAGAGGACTTCCACAATGACAAGTCCTCACAGCTTCTCACTGTATTCGACATACACACCTCTGCAGAATCAAGTATGTACCCCCCCCCCCCAAAAAAAAATAATAAAATAAATAAATAAATAAAAAAAATAAAAAAAATAAATTTATATATATATATATATATATATATATATATATATATATATATATATATAAGTCAGCCAAGCCAAAAAAAACACACTTTAGTAAAATAAATTCATATAAGTGTATAGCAATATAATTTATTGTATACAATAAAACTATTTATATATTTTTTTCCTTTTCCTGAAGTGTGTATATACATATTGTTTTATGCATAATATTTCACTTTGACTTTTTGATTGAAATATAATTTAGGAGTGTTTAAATGTCTGTGTGTGTGATGTGTTCCTGGCACAGGTTTCCAACTTCTTGGCTCCAAGTGAAAAAGGATGGAGAGATTTGTCAGAGCAAGCTCCATTTCCAGATTTCTACTATCCCTACAGTTCAAACTCATACACTGCACCCTGGGACCCAGGTAATAAATCAGAGTTTGAGAGAGTAAAAAAGATGACATGCGCCTACTTCAAAGAGAATGTCATTTAAGATTATATTTTATTTTTGCTATAGTAGGTTACCAGATCAGCAACTCCTTCTACAACTGCAGTGGCTTTGATCCTTCACCATCTACCTTCAACTTGGACCAAAGCATGAGATCTGTGGCTTTCTCCGGTATGTCCACATGAACCAAAAGTGCTCAAACACAAACTGTTCTGCATTCCTATCTCCTAACTTACCTTACATGTGGCAGATCCCAGACTGCAGGTGTCGGTGTACAGCGGGGATTCCCTGATCAGAGAGACGACCGTGTTCAGCACCGAAGGCTGTAGGTTGGCTCCTTATGATGAGAACCCAAATTACGGAGGCCCTGAACTGGTGCAACTGCCTCAGGGTGAGGGTACTGAACTGGAGCATGGCGTATTGGTCTGGATGGCTCACGATGGCCTGTATGCCCGGCGGCTCTGCAATGCCAGGGTGTATTGGGAGCCAATGCCCACCAGCACCTCTTTAAAACCTAACAAACTGGAGAGGAACCAGACCAGCAAACTTGTGGACATCCAGCAGTTTATCACAGGTTAGTGCAATCAATCAAGTGGTCCTTTATCATTTGGTGGCACACATTAGATTCCAGAAGTGAGCATGTGAGGCAGAACAACAACTGCTCATGTTGTTTTTATATATGTCTTTTTCAGATTTACAAGGCTACTATCTCCAGGCACGTTTTCCTCCTTGTTTCCAAGTTCTGCTGTATTTTGAGCAAAGCCACGACATCCATGGTCACAGGAGGCCCATATCAGTGCAGGTACAGTGCAAATACAACATACAATAATAAACATAATTTCCTTTGTCTTTACGGTCTAAAACATGAATGCCTACACATAAGGTGATGTGAGTATCCTTGGGCCAATTGGTACCAATTTTCACCTATAGGTGGAGCCACTTTTTGCTCGCCAGCTGTTCATCCTGAGTCAGCAGAGCCACATGAGGGCTCCAGATAACGCACCAGCAACGTGGGAGCAGCAGAACTACTACACAGGGAGCTCCCATCAGCAGGAAAACCTGCAGGACTAAATCCCATGCGAGTGAGGAGGCGACAACATGGAGACAGGGAGACTGAGATGAGCATGAAAAGTATTTTGAGAAAGACATTTATTTTTCCTTTATTACTCTCGTATTTCTGTAGCAGGATTATGGTAGTGATGTGGTATTTTGTGAACTTAAGCATTTTTATTATATATATATATTTTGTATTTTTTATTTTTATTGCTGCACTGATTAAAAAAAACTTATACATGTCAAGTCCACAGAAATTAAATAAATATTGTGGCTTGAAAAGATTTATTTCCTTCTAAATTATTTGATAAGAAAATATGAAGAAAAAAACAGCTGCCTTGAAAGAAATTTCTTTTGACTGAATATTAAAGTCAGTTTTACTGTAAATGTAATGAACCACTGATACCAATCTTATTTTTTTTTTACTTTTTTTTTTAAATGACCTTAGAAGCATTTCTTTGCCACTTGCAGCTGAAAAAATAAATTGAGGCATGTTAAATAAAACGAGTCTCATGTTATATATTTATTACATTTATTCAATTCAATTCAGCATAGCGACAATAAATAGAACATTCAATGATGATAACATACAAGTTTACACTTACGACTCTGTAAACCCCTGCTAAGAGCCAGAGGTGGTGTGGAAAACCTGAAACACCTGGATACCATGTTGTGCACTGTACAGGCATGCAGAGAAATCACAGTAAGGTCATTTAGTAGTGACGTATGATGTAGTATCAGCTATAAACACAAATTCATATACATAGACATCTGCACCTTCTTGCGAAGACAATGGGTGAGGAACTTCATGTAGTTTATACCTTAGCGTTCTGTTTTACCTCTGCTAATCACTAGGGGCTGTCGGAATGTATCCATCTATCCATTATCTGTACTGCTTATCCTGTGTAGGGTAATGGGGGACTGGAGCCTATCCCAGGGAACTTAGGGGCCAGGGCAGGGTACACCACGAATGGGGCACTAACTCATTGCATACACAATTGCACATACTTTATGGGCAATTTTAAAAAAGCCAGTCACAGGTCTTTGGACTGTGAGAGGAAACTGACCAATCACAGGGAGAACCTGCAAACTCCATGCATATACAAACTATGAGGCATGTTTTGAAACCCCAGCCCTGGATGTTCAAAGCAATAGTGTTTACCGCTAAGCCACCATGATGCCCTGTTTGGGTGTAGCATCGGGGTAATGTCCCATCACTACCAAGAGCAACAGAAAAACCTTAAACAATGATGAGACATAGTCAAGAGGGACAGGGTTAACCGTATGCATGGTACCAGAAGCGTGGACTTGTAGCTTATGTAGCGATTTCATTCCATATGAGCCCGAGAAGATTCTGTTAGACTTCTTAGTCCCAGCAGGGGGTTCAGGTTGTTCAGCCTGTCTATAGCTCAACCTACACCACCCAGTGGGTTAACAGTACAAGCTGGACCCAATTTACAAATAAACCCATAATGAGGGGTTTTAATAGACTCCAGCACTAGGGGGAGTTCCATACCAGGCTCCAAAAAGAAATACTATGAAAAGTAAAAGCATTATACCCCCATATATAAAAGTACTAAGACTTGGTGTGATTTAGCTGTCGCTAAAATGTCAGAATTCTGAGAAATCTGCTGAGACAGCATATCTGCAGAGAGAAGGAAGCTGGGCTGATGAAAAGACCAGAGGGACCCTGATCTGGTTGGCCATATTGGAGTTGGACTTGTAGCCTAAAACCTTCACAAATTGCTGGAGGATATACATGTTAAGGCCAAAGGTGTGCATGCGTCTCCTGTAAGCTATTGGTTATTCCAGAGAGAACCACAACATGCACTGTCCAAAAAGCTGCAAATGCAGTAAAATTAGCATGTGTGAGGCGCAGCGAGGAGATCTGCTGTACCGAGGGGGAATGTGGGCTATTTGAAGGTAACAGACAGGGTGGTAATAAACAACACCACTACAGTGCATGTAGTATGGAAGAAACACACATTTGCCAGGATAAGAAATTCATGGAAGCTAATCCTGGCTTTGGAGGACGGCCAGAAAAAAAAAAGAAAAGAAAAAAAAGCACACAACCTCCTAAGCAAAAAGCTCCACCCTGTTCATTTAGTCGGTCATGCGCACGATGGAGGAAGACAACGGTGGAAGTAATAGCAAGTACTGCATCATACAGTGACCTTACTGGAAGATCTCAGGGTATGAGCACACACATCCGGGGTTTGCACGCCACACCGCCCTCGGCGGTTAAGAGAAGTGAAATAAAAACTGGAAATGATTTGGATTCAAGCAGCAAACACTTTGGAACATCTGTAAGTGAAATGTATTTTTTGTACACGTTTATTTCCCTTTTCACGTTTGACGTTTAAACACAGCGAGCTGTTTAAATATTAGCAGGATTTTAGTGCACATACCGCTGTATTGAACTGGACTGACCAATCACGATCACGTTGAGGAGACGAAGCTTAATTAAAAGTGGACCAAGCACACCAATACAGTTATATCTGGTGTTAGTCTGGGTTAGGATGAGAAAGGGATTCCCCTACCATAGTGATGACCTTCCACCCAACCTTCAACCGTGTGACAGAGACACCATTACCGAATTTAGTTAGTTCAGAGTCGGTCAAAAATCATCAGAGTCAAAACCAGGAGACAACACACCTTTCCAAGGTTGTATAATAAGCAGAAGTTAGTAAAGTTCATACACCTAAATAGTGCTTAATTATGTTAATTATCCAATAATTCACAGCTTTTGTTTTGAACAAACTGTAGAGCATAATAGACCAAAAAAACTGAAATCACCAGGAAGGTTAAAATGCCAACAAACAATTAATGGAAGCATGCAGGGACAATTAGCGGTAAACTGTCGATGCTTGCTTGTACTCATGACGCAACGATTCATCACTGAAGCACTGACTTGACCCTCTCCTACACACAGACCGCATTGTGAAGAATATATTGGTGCAATAGACCTGGAGACCTGTAACACTACCACAGTGAAACAGTCAACAGTGAAACTCACAATGTTAATACTGACATTACTTCAACCATGTGCACGTTTTTTCAGCTTAGTGTCGACCAAACAAGGTCTTTACAATAGAAAATCATAGAAATTCACAAAAAAACTCAAGTGAACAGAAATCTCAAAACATACATACATACATGAAATACATAGATATAACTTTCAATTTAAAAGATTTTAAATATTAAAACACACAAACAATAATAAAAAAAAAAAGGAAAAAAAAAATCACATGAAAAGGCATAAATAAAACGCTTTGGTCGAGACAATCGTTCTGTTTTATCAAATGGAATGTGTTTCACACGGACGGCATTCCATACAGTACTTCATTCACGCCACTCGTGCTTTTAGTCAAACGAAGACTCACCAAATCCCCTAAATCACAACCAAACTGGTCTCAATTTCCTTTTTTGTAAACAACATCACGGTCCCTGTTTGACAAGTCCACAGAAGGTTGGAGAGTGAAAAACCAATTGAGTTATTCTGTAACATGAATGTGATAAATATGGCTAAGGCTCTGCAGTCACAGCCGATAAGGGTTATATATTTATTCGGAGCTTGTATATGCTATTGCATGCTGGGATAGGTGTGCATTATTAAGGCAGTCTAAGTGAGGCACAAACAGAAGCCTGCTTCTCTCTCTCAATCATCTATCCCAACCTAAAACGAGCTTAACACACAACCAACAGTTTGGTCTCGTGTCAAAACTAGTGCCGTTCTTTGGAATAGTGTTCCATAATGTTTCTACATACTATAACCAGCAGAAAACCATGTCTCCAGCATTTTCTATTACTTCTCATCGGGTTTGTTTTGTATATACGGTGCATGGTATGCTAAGGTGTGTGTGTGTGATTGTGTGTGTGGGTGTGTATTTCAGGATACATTTGTGGACTTCACTCAAAGGCCCAGACCTCCAGATTTTGGACAGTGAAGTCTTGTTGCGATGCCAGTGGTTGGTTGTTAAAGGTTGCGCATTTGCAGGTGGCTCCATGATACAGGTCAGCATCCAGCCACAAACCAATGTGACCCCTACTAAGACAGAAGCGAAATTAGATTTACAGCAAAACCCACAAACTGACTTACCCACATACCCGCCGGACACACGTTCTTACTTACCCTCCACCTCCGATCTGGAGAGAGTCCAAGTTTCCCTTTACAAAGTAGGAGTTTTCACCAGTCCAGCGGAACACCTTGAATTATAGGATATAAAAAAACAACAACATAATAATTAATAATCGAATGTTTTAGTGTTGTAGGTCATCGATGCCGGTTAATGAACTAAGGTAAGGTTGTCAAAAAATAATGTGGAACCTTGGATTGTAAGTAACTTGAACTGCTAGTGTTTCACGCGATGAGCAAATTTTTGAATAAATTTTAACTTGGTAAAGGAGCGAGGTCTTGACATACGCATGCAACTTGTCATACGCAAGCCAATGGTCAGTTTCAGTGCACAAGTTACTCGCATATTCAACATCTGTGCACGCGTGTACTGTTAACTTTAACATTGTGCCCACGTGCATGTGCACGTAAAATATCTTTTTATTTTAACATCTTACATTGCATGTATTCTTGTAAAAATAGTTCCCCTTAAAGGTAGCTCGAGCACATAGATTTGGTTTTATCTAAATTTTCTATCTAGAAGCTTTTTATAATGAAAAAGATCTTCACACATAGCTGAGTAACCGCGATGTAATTATATGAAGCCATTAGGGTCAAAGTTGGTCATATGATTCCCCTCACTCATTCACTCATCGCCTACAAAAAGTGACTGCCAACAAAAAGGAAGCTGCATTTAAAAGAAAATGCCAAGAATTCTTCCCAAAATAAGGCTTTATCACAACAGATGCATCACATGCTCCGAGCCCGCTCTGTGTAACAGATGCAGCCTATGTAGAAGCGCTAGTCTGATACAAATTCAACTCTGTTGACGTTCTTGACGAAATATCTCGCCACAAAGAACTGAACATTTTTATCCCATTTCCAACAATCTATCTCTGTGCAGTGGGGTCGTCTGTAATTACAGAGCAGACCAGACATGAGGAACACACACTTCGGGTGTCATCGTCTCCCATCACTCCTTGATGGCACCGTCTCGTGACAGGAAAATGAGCTCAGGGCTCACACCGATTCTGCATTAAGGTAGGTTGCATTTACTATGCACTTCATTATGCTTCATTAGAAGTATACAATTGCCACTCCGTGGAAAACTGTCCTGCATAAAACTGGTGCATCGCTGTGCAAAAAAAAAAAAAAAAGGTTTGAGCTCCCTGGTCTAAAAAAAAAAAAAAAAACAAGGACTTTTTTTTGGACTATGTCCAAAATATGTGGACTTTG
Source organism: Clarias gariepinus (assembly GCF_024256425.1). Classification (NCBI taxonomy): domain Eukaryota; kingdom Metazoa; phylum Chordata; class Actinopteri; order Siluriformes; family Clariidae; genus Clarias; species Clarias gariepinus. Next base: position 39,297,605 of record NC_071101.1, on the reverse strand, counting down.
TTTAAAAACTGCCAGCTATTTGAAAATCTAGAGGAAGTTCATTCCATCACCTCGGTCCCAGAATAGAAATACAGTGAAACCTCGGATTGAGAGTTAAGCGGTTTGCGAGTGTTCCACAAGACGAGCAAAGCTTTATAATAAATTTTGACTTGAAAAACAAACAAGTCTTGGTTTACGAGTACCAATATCATGTATCGTGCATAAGCTTCTTGTTTTGACGCCGAGCATCACGTGATCACAACTGAGCCAACGGTTTTTCTCTCTCTTGTGCTGCGGCATTGTGGGTAATTATCTTCCTTGCTGTGTCTTAGTGCGCGTCTCTCACTGGTATAATCAACATCCGTGCACGCGTGAACTGTTTACTATAACACTGTGTGTGTGTGCGTAAAACATATGTTATTTTGCCTGTATGCGCGTGTGTACAGCGTGCGTGTAAAGCAAAAGCATGTCTCATTTAAGAGATTATAGATCCATTTTCTCTCTCTGTATCAGCCTGCTCTTTGTGTCTGTGTGCACACGCGTCATTAGACACCGTGCCTCACACACTCACACTCTCTCACAGACAGACCCCTCCTACTTTCGCCTTCACACACACTACTCTGTCGTGATTCTTTTCAAAGGTAAAGTGCAGGTTAATTTGTTTTATTTTTACTTTACAGCAGTGATTCCGTTAGTGTGTCGCTCAATTGAATGTCATTAGAGAGATTTCTTGTTTATTTTTCCGATAAAGCAGTGTTTCCGTTGTGCGCGCGCATGTGTGAAAAGAGTGGAGGAAAGGTTGTGTAAGACGAGAAGGAGGAGAGGAGAGCTTACTTTAGATTCGCGCACACTCGCGCGCACTCGCGCACACTTATCTGTTGGGATTTATTTGTACTTAAGTACTTTAGTTAAAGTGCAGGTTAATTTGTTTTATTTTTACTTTATATTTTATTTTGTGTTAATTATTTTAATGTATGAATTTTTTAATAAATAAATATAAGATGCTGGTTGATAAGTGCTTGAGGCCTGAGGGGATAATGTGGTGCAGTGCAGGATGTGATGTGATGTGAGCAGTTTATATGTATGTAGAGGTTGTTCTCATGCAGATTATTTTCCTGACCTTAATTTCAGGGCTGAAGGTGTACACAAAGGTTTCCCCAGTGCCATAATAGTGTTCACTAACTCTGAATGGGTGAGTGGAGAAAACTCCAAAAACCTGTTGATAAAATAAAAAATAAAAAAAACACTCCAAGAATTAAAGTCACACTTAACAAGTTCAGTCAAATTAGGCTTTTCACACATTATCTGATGGTGTATACCTGATTGTTCATGTCTTTGATGACCAGCAGCACGGGGCAGTCCAGCTCCCCCTGGTTCCTGTAGAGAGTCTTCAGGCTGGTTCCGTGCACCACTGTGCTGTAGGCCAGCCTCCACTGGTAGCCCTGAACCCGAGCCGGGAGCCGAGCAGCTAACTGCAGGGACCGCACAGCGATTGATTAAACTACTCTATATTTAATGCACAGCATGCAATTAAGTGCAGGTGTATTTCTGTAGGACCTTCTCAACATGTGTATCCTCAAATATCGTGCTGGGGTCCAACAGAACCGACAACAGATCTAGCGGGTCCTCGTCTTCAAAAGTACCGAAACTCTGCCTCCTCCTTGCTTCGTTCATGGTGATGATCTGAGGAAATGGTTGGAGATGCACTCGACTCAACGCATAACCTCATAAAGTGTCCAATGCACTATTTACCTAAAAAAACAAGCTCGGGTAAAAAGGTACAGGTACCTCCCAATTTCTGGGCACCGGGTCACTGAAGAAGTTATCGATCATGTTGAGTTCATCCTTCTCCACGACGACGAAGCCTTGCTCCTGTGCATCTTTCCCATAGGCATCGGGAGACCACTGGATAAAGAACGAGTAGAGATGGTCCACCCTGAGAAGACGACAGAAACAGTTCAGTAAAATGAAGAAATTAGTAACAAGTACTTTATAAATCAGGATTTGGATAAAAAAAAAAAAAAAAAAAAACATGGTAAAATATTTGCATCTCTTCTTACATAATAGCATCAATGATGGTGCGATTAATGACATGTTTAAAGGAAACATAATAATACAAATAGCTGCAATAAATTAATTAGATTAAGGGCATAAATAACCGTTGAAGTGTTCATAAAAATTCGATTTAAACCAATAAAGTATATGTTAGCTGGGTCACTGATTAGCGATAGGAAGTTTGGATCATTTTAGTGACTCAGTTTTTTAAATCTCGTTCATCAAAATGAACAAACCTTTTTTTGAGTCATTTAGTTCATTTCGTACTTTTGATCAGAATTTTTTAAATAAACGACCCCAACACGTCGACATCCACAAATTTTGGTTAAAGTTCCAGTAATGAAAATATTACAATGCAGCTAAGGACATCTCACCATCATGTCTTCTGTTCTGAGTCAGACATTCCTTTGTCAAGTGACCCCCATAGACACTTTAATTGCACTGCATAGCATCTATGGGAGACTCGGACTAGAAGACTCATGAGATGAATCACTCAATACTGTTTCCTGTGCACTGCACTGCACAGCATCTATGAGAGTCACGTGACAAAAGAACGAACGACTCTGACTAAAAGACTCATGAGATAAACCGCTTAATTCGTGTACATAACCGGAATTCGTGTACATAACCTACAGAGGTTTTGCGATGCTTTGCGCATGCACGCACAGTAGCAAATGAACGAATCACTCTCCGAGACTACTGGTTCTACTGAGTCATGTTAAAGATTCATTCAAAAAGAACGAATCGTTCATAAACAACCTATCACTAACACTCATGGAGATAGCATTTATTTTTTTGCTTTTTGTTATTAACAAAACATTGTGTCTTAACTAGGTTTCTTACATTTTAGAGGTAATAAACTAGAATGCTGAGTAAGTTGATGTTTTACAAAAGGGCAAATTAATGGGGGGAAAAAAAGTAGTTCTGCAGTGGGCACCATTTTCTTGAAATGTTTAGGACCATTTGTCCACTTAGTTGAGAAGCGTCAATTCAAATCAATAAAAAGTGAACATCCTTCCTACATTTTTTCTATTATCTTACATTCTAGACTCTTTCAGGCTGACTTAAGCTCTATTCATGGGTCAAGAGGGGTTGATGAATGATTTGATGTGTAAATTATTGGGGTGCATCAATACACCATGAGATGGTGCATTTGTAAAAATTATCATGCCATCTTGCTTAATTATTATTATTATTTTTTTTTCAATGGAATCACTTCTGTGACTCCACTTTCTGGCTCTCTTCTTCCTTTAAATTGCATCAGGAGACACTTTGGCGAGCTCAAAAGGCTTTGCTCTTCAGCTTCCATCACCACTGGTGTCCATCAGCACTTCCTGCCATGCCTTACTCCAGCTTATTTAATGCTTGCTGAACTAGAACACGGTCCATTTAGGTTTAGCATCTCTAATAACACTGAGTACAAAATATTGAAGTGCTTTTGGTTGACCAAGTTAATTTTATCAAAGTTTCTGCCACACTCTCCTAATTCCATGCTCCCCATGCAAACAAATCAAACTGTGAAATGGTGATTAGTTGAAACAAATCTTTAACTGTTTATTCGAGGACACACTATAAGGACACTTTTCTCTTTAAAATGTCAAGTCCAAAAAATTGACCATAAGTACAGAAAATTTTCTAAAAGGTTATAATTAGTACCCGTTACATCTCATTGAGCACAAAGTAACTCAAGCTCTGATTATAGCTCATGCACAAGCAATATCATACCGTTCCTGAGGAACTGCAAACCAGTACTCTGGGTGCTTCCCTCTGCTCCCGAAGAAGTGAGTAGGGCTAGAAGTTCGACCGATGGCGAAGGATTTTTTCATGGGCTTTCCCACTTTAAAGCAGAGGAACATGGGTGGCTTCTTGCTTTTCTCCTCTCCAGAGAGTAGCATATCTACAAAAGATGATGACACACAATAATGTCTACAGCAATACACTGCATGGGGAAAAGAAATCAATAAATAACTCGCCCACTACAAGATTTCATTTACTCAAATTTAGCTTTCATTACAGCACACACTGTTACAAACTGGCCAGTTTATGTGTGAAAATAATTCCCTGTATTCCCAGAAGCACGCCATCACATTTTGAAATCCTGGGATCTTCCTGTGCCACAATAGAAAGAAAACTTCAGTACATTAAGGTCATCAGCTGACTTCATTTTTTGCCACATAACATTGCTAAGTCTAGACCTGACGTACTGGAACAAGCCCAGATCATAACACTGTCTTCAGGAGCTTCCCTTCTTACCCTGATGCCCCATCGGCTCAATCTGGACTAATCAGACCACATGAACTTCTTCCGTTGCTCCAAAGTCTAATCTTTATGCTTCCTAACAGACTGAAGCCTTTTCTCTGATTAGTCTCACCAACAAGTGGTGACTACACAGCTGTTTAGTTTCAAACCTGTGACTTCTTAGCACACTGGATGTGTGTGTGTATGGAAATGCTCTGACTTTCACTATTAAATATACCTCTGGTTTTTACTGTTGAGTTTTTTGTTTGTTTTTTTTTAGTGTTTGAGTAATCTCCATTCATGACTTCTTTTTCTAATAACGTTTCTTTCACAAAGTTGACCTGAGTTCAGCACGATCCTTCCTGGTTTTAATAAACGTGTTGTAGGGCTCTTAACTTAGTTCCAGTAAATTAAAATCTCCTTAGTTGTTTTCTTTGCTTGATGCCACTCACTAATTTGAAATTTCCTACTTGGCGACTTTTTTTGGCCAGGCAGTGTATATCAAAAAAATTTGTTTAACTTTTTTAATACAACTCAGAAACTAAAATGACTTGAAGAGCTGAAGATAAGATGCGTGTCTCATACTCCTTTTTTTCACTGTGACAACAGGGAAGGTTCATCTGTTTAGTTTTATATTGCTGTCAATTTATGATTTATAGCAGTATGTGCTGTAATAACACACATGCCTTAATTTCATCTCACCTTCAATTGGACCCTGCATCCTTTTCATCAGCCAGGACATCTCAGTTTCATTGTTTTGCAGATCTTCTTCCTTCTTACTCAGCTCATTTGGTCTCATTATTGTCTCCTTATCATCTTCAAAGCTTGGTCCCAAAGAACTACATTTCCCAGAATCCGCAGTTACATCACCAGAGCTTTCCAATATTTTTTGGTCCTCGGCTACTATGACCTCTTCCACGTGTGAAGAATCATTAATGAGAAACTTGGCATTAGTTAAGCCCTCGTCATCTTTCAACTCATGCACTAGAGTAACTTTTTCACTCGGCTCATCTCCAGTGTGCAGTGGGCTGTTTTTGTCCTCCTCTAAGCCCAGCTCTGTGTTCTCATCTGTAGAACGATTATGAAGGTCTTTATCCATTGCCTCTACTTGCTCTGCATGACATGACCTTACTGTCTCTACTGTCTGGTCTGTGAGGACCAGCACCCTCATTTTCGTTTCGACAGAATCACTCAGATCTTGTAAGGATGCCTCTTCCAGACTTGGAAAGGTAGTGTTCACAGTCTCGGGCCTGATGCGAGATGTTTCGTTGCTTCCGTTCTCGGTTCCTGAGTCATTCTGTAACAACTCAAGCTCAGTGAAGCCTTCATCGGATGGAGATTTGTCTGCAGGAGGGCAATCAGACTCTGTCTCGATGTCATCTAACACGATAGGGCGTCTGGGCTTGCCAAGGGCCTCGTAGCGGCTGAAGGGGTTCAGATCCTGCTCAGATGGAAGTTCCACCCACTCACCTGGCCTGTATAATGGACACAGATCCTGAGGTATGTCACTACCGTTGAGACAGCGGCCATCATGTGAGGGTGATGGAAAGGAAAATTTAAAAGAGGAACAAAACAAAAAAGAAACTTAAATATGATGGACAAAACTAAATTATAAACTCATAATAAAAAACAAAGAAAAAATTTTAAGGGAAATGAAATATAAATAATAGAAAACCAAATTAAAATAGTACAACATAAAAAATGAAGACGATACGAAAATTTTGAAGTAAACAGATACTGAAATGCAAACACACCAGAGTCGATAATACTTCAAGCACAGCGTTTCATCATGTGATACCAAAGCCTGACATTGTATAAAACCACTTAAAAGTACACACTATGAGATGGTCAGAAGCAGAAAACACAAAGACAGAAGCAGTGCTGCTTACGACGGCAGAGCGTCCTTGAGCTGCATGCGGGACACGTCATCGTACAGGGCCACGGACAGCACCTCTTCCATTGGGCAGATGAGGCCGTACTCCTCACACCCATGCTCGATCACTAGAGGATCCGACTTATGAGGGTCAAACATAATGTTATTTGGGGTCACGATCATCACACCGCCAACAACTCCCTGAGAAATGAGAGAAATAAACGGGGTATTTCCCATCATTAGTGCAATGTTTATTTTTTCTATCTTGTTGTATACAAGATTTTCACAACTGGAAATCAAAGATTACAGACAGTTAGGACTTGTAGCAGGACTAAAACATGATAGACGGCTTTAACAAATCTTAGATCTTTGCTTAAAATGTGTGTACACAGTTGAGATGAGAAAAATCGATTCAGTTATGAATAGCAATTATTTTGTCTGATGATATACATATCACAATAACTCCAAAATTATTATTTTTTAAAACTATTTTAGCATTTATAATAGTAATGAATCAGTCGATCAGCTAGTGACCAGAATTGTCTGGCCTTCAGTTCGATCGGCCATGACCAACGATCCGCCGATCGGCCACAGACATAAATGATTCTGCACAGACTGCAGAAGCTTTCCTGTGATGCAACAGAAATGTTTATGACGTTACACTATCAAAATAAATAAATAATCGCACAGGATAAACGCTACCAATCTGTTTTTTTTTAACTCCAAATCCTGTAAGTGAATTAGACTCAAACCACACTTGTGCCAGCATTAAAGCTGCACATGCCCACAGGCGCTCAACCCACACTCACTGTCGAGTTTTGAGACTTTAAAGTTTAAGGAGGTAAAGCATAGCTGTTTCCTTATAATCCTACAGATGGTTTAAGCTTTAGATATAGTAATTATGGCGGATGATATAACTGTGATATGTGTGAGTAAGTAAAAAGCAGTAAAAACTTAAACTTAAAAAAGTTAAAACTTAATTTAAGTGTTTAAAGTTAGTCTGTATTGTATATTTGCTTTACTTGAGAAAACTAATGTTTTAAAAGGAATGCACTAGATTTAATTGATCATTTAATTGAAGAAACCTTCTCAATGGTATAGAACTGTAACAAAAAAATAAAGGAAAAATTTGATCAATATGGTATTGTGATAACATGGTATCGGGAGGTGACTGGTGATTCCCATCTCTAGTACACAGGTTTGCTATATTAATCAAAATCCTGGTCTTAGCATCAGAAACATCTTACCATGCCGTCAGTAAAGTACTTGCAGCTCATCTTGAGGAATTTGGCCGGGCTCTCATCCTCAGAGGGGGGAGAGAGTTCACGCTGTCTCAGCCTGCGCATTGCTTTGTCATTCTAAAATAAAGCTTTCTCTTAAAAAATTGCATTTATTCTATAGAAACAGGCAAAGGCAATATACATTTACTTGTTCATGAAGCAAATAGAAATTTAAAAAGAATGTGCTATCAATGTAAAAAAATTAATTGTAGGTCTTTTACCGGGAAATCTTTTTCTGATGGTGCCACGTTTCCAGCATCTGAGAGATCACTGGTTAGCTCTGACTGCCCCACATCAGGGACAAACAGTCTCTGTGAAGAACAGCGCAGAAGAGAAAATTAATCAGAATGTTATATGAGGCATTGTTTAAAGTGAGGAGAGTAAGCAAGTGACTACTGCTTTGAGACAATGACTGCTTTGAGACGATGACCATTGTTAAAAGCGCTATATAAATAAAATTGAAATTAAATTGACTAGCAAAGTGTAGCCTGGGGCTCACCTGTCCTGGAACCACGCTGCGAGAGAAGAGACGGTTCAGCTGTACAAGTTTATTTGGGGTGATATTGAACTTCAGCGCAATGCAGTTTAAGGTATCCTTAGAGCCAACCTGCGTACAGGGAAACATAGCAGCTTGAAGTTTTCTTAATAAAAAAAAAAAAAAAAGAAAAGAAACTAGAGACATTTTTCATTCATAGGTCCGCAAATAAATAAAGTATTTCAATGCCATAATATTAAGAGGTTAAAGGGTGGGAGCATTCACTCACAGTGTACTCCACAGTGCCTGGAGGCCTTCTTTTCTCTTTCTTGGCCTGTTCATTGGAATGGCATTTTTCGACTGAAATAAAAACATGTGAAAATTGTTTTCTCTTTCAGGAAGGTTTAATATCTACATATTTTAACGCCTTTTAGATGCACATGATTTCTACAGCCACTTATATAGGTATAATTATGTCCCAAAGTCTGAGACCCCATTGAAAAGTTAGGATTATCTTTATCCACAGATATGTGCCAGCAACTCAGCGTAGGCAAATGATGGTTTAAAAGTAAATAAATAAATAAATAAATAAATAAGACTGCTTATAAAGAAACCTTGCTGGTTTGTGTTAACAGGGGTTCTTCAGACTTCAAACTGTGTATTTGGGTTTTGGGATATGTCGGGTAGAACAAAAGTCATTATTACTTTTATAAATAGTAAATTTTACCACTAGCAGAATATGGAAATGAGTTAGCAAAAAATGTAGAACTCCCAAAATAAGCATGTTATTATATGCGTTTGGTCATAGAAACAACCGAAAACAACCTTATGATCATGAGCATCTGTGCTATTTCTTTGCCTATGTGTCCCAGTTTCTAATTTTTTGCTCAATCAGGTTTGGAAAGTTGGTTAGAATAAACTAAAATTGAGTTCATCATATTGCCAATTTGTGCCGAAAAAAAAGGATATTTCACTCCATACTGCACAATCCTGAGGCCTATACAAGTTTATTAGAAAAACACAAAACAAATAATGGCTAAAATGCTTTAAATGAGCTTTAAGAGCTACACAAAACGCTCTGGAATTTTGAAGCAAATAATATTCACAATTCTGCACTATTTCTCCCTAGCTCTCTATTTAATCTCCGATATCGACCACTGTACCAAAGATCAGATTTCCCTTCACGCCTAATTTCTTCTATTAAAGCACTCCGATTGATCTGATCTAAAACGCTTCATAAGGTTTTACGCATTCTAGCTTAAATGCACCCTACCATAAGAACAACAGAATTAGAAAAGATTTCAATATATATGCATTTTCACTAATGCTCTCAGACTTCTGTACCCTACTGTATATACAGTAAGAAGCAGAAAGTGTTTTTCCTAGTGTCAAGGCCTGATAGCTATGTAACTTCCTTTACAAACAAGTCGTGATCCTTCACCTGGCACCATGTCATTGTCTGCTCAGCAAATAGTTTCAGAGGTCTGTGTTTATGTTAGGAGAGGGAGGGCACGCTTGTGTGCGTAGGCCTGTTTCCTGTAATATAATGATGCTCCAGCTCTCCGAATGCTCAGTGAAGAACAAAGGAATAAACAGAAGCTATAGATTTTAAGGGCTTAACGAGAGTGATGAATTAATTTACTGTTTACATATTAGTCGTTTTCGCTCTCTCCACCTCAACCAATTGGACCCAAGTTAGTGCGTTAACGGATAATAAGTTAGGTGAAGGGAAAACCCATAAATCACTGAGGTGGTGTCACGACAGCACGAGCAGCGCTGAATCATTCATGCAAATTCACGTGCTGTAATATTTTCCCACAGCAGTTATGACTGCTACTGTGAAGTGAGTCTTACCTGATTCCCCACTCAGATTTCTCTCAGTTTTACTGGACTTGTCACTTTCTCGGTATTTCTCTTCGATCTGCGTCGTAGGATTGGGCTCACAGATGACTGATCCCTTTAAATCTGAGTCTGACTGGTTGTCCTTACCCACAGCTCTCTCTGATTGGCCCTGCTTCAGCTGCCGCCTCTTCTTCAGCCTGAGAGTCGGAACATGACATGACATTATGGGAATCAAAATGAAACGTGAGCTCAGTGATGCAGCGTTGTTTTGTTGTTTGTTGGGGGGGGATTTTATCTTGAAAATACTAGACTGCCGTTTGGTCTTTCTCTCCTCCCTTTCTAGGGCTCGTAAATGACAAGGATCCTTTTTAAAGTACTGAAAACATATATTATTACCAAATGTTAAGGACGTAAACAGCAATGATAAAGAGATCAAGGGAGGGGCGTGGGAGAGGGAACAATAAGGTCCTGGGGAAAAAAAATAAACAATGTAAACAAATATTATCCTAAAGTAATTAATTTGAGCAGGATTTTGACAAACTGTGTGCATAAAAAAATATATATAAGATTTTTTTTTTTAAAAGCTAGGTATGCAACACTAACAATGCAACAATGCAGTCAATTTAGCATGTCTACTTGTCACCACCTAAAAAAAAATAAAAATAAAAAAATAAAATAAAATCGACATATGGAGTCTTTACTCCAGCAGGCGAGTCCTGAACCTACAGATCCACACTGCCAAGCACTGTTCTCCACAATCCAAATCAGCCACGTCGTACACTCAGACACGGAAGAAATAATAATAATAATAATATACCAAAAAAAAAATATACAACCTCCTTCCACACACTTAAACTGAACGACACAACATGACATAAAATTAAATCTCACCAGTCATGGTGTGCCATGTTCAGGACAGCTTTTAAGTCTCAATAGAAGATTAGAGAGCTGAAAATCTTCGCCTGCAGAACTAACAACGCTGTCCATTTGATTTCCAAGAAGGATTCCACACTAGATGACTTCCAGATGACTAGTGATCAAGAACGACAAGAAGCACCAGACATCCAGGCAAACGTTTCAATTATTTTTCCCCCCTACATGGCGTTACCTGCGCGCACGATAATACTTTGGAAGCATATGACAGAAGCATATGCCAAGCCTAGTCACAAGTTTAATCAGTAACAAAGCAGAGAGGGACTCTTAACTCAACAAACCTGACCCACTTTCACTTCTCCTTGCATTACCATTGCCAAACAAATCCTAGTTGACCACTGCTGTCTGGCACAGAGTGGATATTATTGCATGTTGTAAAGTTTGTGAATCAGATTTTTTTATTTCTGGTGTGTGTATAAACAAAGCACATTTGCTCACTGGTCATTTGAGTTAAAATGGGATTCCAGATGGAATAAATGGATGGTTATGTCGGTCTGTAGAAGAAAACGAGCAGGACAAAACAACTTCTGCAGGAGAATATTTGTCGCAATCAAGAAATCAACACGAGAAGCTGAAGACCCCCCCCCCAATGATTTCAGATGTAAAACATTCACATATAAACCTGTGTCTCAGATGTTCACACACTATCACACCTGATCGTACTACAAGCAATTTGGAATCTCCATATGCGGCACACAAGTCACTCCTATCTCATATTCCAGATGTCATACAAAATCTCATATTTTAGATGGAATAAATGATTATATCAGCTCGTAGGGGGAGACAGGCATGACTAAACAACTTTCTCAGGGAAGCTAAAAAAACGGTCTGTGTGCGAGGATTGTCACCTTAAAAGAATGAGAAAAGTCGAGAAGACCCCTAACATGGCAGCCGAAAACTTTTACATTCGTTTTTTACAACTTTTAAACTCGTGTCTCTCTCGTGTCACCAGGACACAATGTACAAAAGTGTCTCAAAGGACCATCTTTTCTCGCTCTTGTTTTTCAGCAGCTGAAGCTTCTGACATGGTAGTAGACAAATAACATGCATGTAAGAGAAACACATTACCAACCATGCATTTCATCCATTCAACCGGTCATTCCTGTAGACAATGTTACATTGCTGAGGACCACAACTGCTAGCAATGTACACACACTCGTATATTATAAGCAACTGAAAAATCTAAACGCATCTGACACTTCTAGACAAATAACACGCCTATAGAAAAAGTCCTTTACCATCCATCCATAGGGTCTTTGTTGTATTAGAAGTTACCTTGCTGAAGACGCCAACTCCTTGTATTGTTAGGTGTACACACACAATCAAGCAATTTGGAAACAGAAATCTGTGTACGCTGTGCACACACAACGCTTTTCCTCATATTCCAGATGGAATAAATCTCTTAAAATGAGAAAAATGTAGCTTTTTTTTCAACTATGTTAAACCTTCACATATAAACTTTGTCTCATTTTACAAGGACACGACGCAACAAAGGTGTCTCAAAGGACCATCTTTTCTCGCTCTCGATTTACGGCAGCTGAAACTCCTGACGTGGTTGTAGACAAATAACACGTGTATAAGAGAAACCCTTTACCAACCATCCATACATTCCTTTCAAGCGGTCATTCCTGTATTTCGCAAGTTATTGACACTACAACACACGAAAACATGCACAAAACAAACACATACAGTACATACACAGACCCAGGGACGGGATTCCAACCGCCAACCCTGGAGGTGTGAGGCAACATAATATAAATAATGCACAACATCATATTTATTACCTGGCAAAGTAGCTGGGCCTCTTCTCCTTTTTCTCCATTTAGGAAAAGATGACTGATGACTTTTACAGATAAACAAGTCCAGAAGTTTCAGCTCCTCTCCTGGTCAACATTTATTTATCTGCAGATATATGAAAGATAAAACCTTGTTTTTTATGCTTAAGCAGAATATAAAGGGTTTTCCAGGATGTGAATGAGAACTAACAGCCAGAACAATTTAAAGCAAATTTTCTTTATCAGTACTGTATTAGTAGTATGCTTTGGTTGATAATTAACCAAGCTATGTTACAATAAGGCAGTTATGTCTTACCATAATGAAACGCCAATCCCACTATTTGCTAAGACTGAGAATATATTTAACGTCATAAAACAAACACATGATAACAATTAGCTATATTAGCATGTTAACGCTGATGACCAGACAGATGATAATAACCGCACAATATATTAATAAAAGCCTCAACTCACGTCATATTTCGTTTAACTGGTGTGCTAAAAAGCTATTTTCTCCAGTACTCACCTATGAAGCTACATCTTCTCTCGAGTCATTATCAGCCTATTAGCACGACAGCTAGCTTAGGATTTTCTGTTTTGATTTTATTTCCGCCGCTTTTCAGTCACCGTCCTCGCGCCCTCCTTTAATACACTCCAGTAAAGATGGAGAGAGAGAGGCGTTTAGCCAGCCGCTACAGAGCTAACATGCCACGGCTGGCGTGTTGAGATCAACATCTAAACACATCCAAAGCTAGCGCAAATGGAAGCCCTGGTGTTAGCGCTCTCTCTCTCTCTCTCTTTCTCTCTCTCTGTTTACAAATGTAATGAGTTAATATGCAGACATAGTGATAGGAGTCTGCAAACTCCACCTTCTCCTACCCCACTGTGGTCTGGTGTGGGGGATGAACTACATCTTTACCTCAGGGAGGGAAATAGGGTGTGATTCCCAGCAACAGCTGCTTTTGGGAAATAAACCAGCTTGTTAACACTTTCAAATTCATTTCCTGGTGCATCAATAGATCATTATCTGTAGCTAGAATACTTGACTGTTATAGGGTAATTGACTGAACATGTACAGTATATACACTCACTCATTGTCTATACTGCTTTATGCTGTATACATGGCCCATCCCAGGAGACTTGGGGCGTAGAGGTCTGGGCCGAGGTCTGGACAGGGCGTCAATACATCGCAAGGCACACACACTCACTCACATACATACACACTCACATTCACACGCTATAGGCAGTTTGGGAGCGCCATTCACCCTAAACTGCATGTCTTTGAACTGTGGAATTAACCCACCCAGCATGTGAAGAACATCCAAATCCATGAAACGAACCTGGTCCCAAGGCAACAATGCCAACCACTGAGCCGCCCCGCAACAATACTGGAGATTTCAAAATTATGAGATAACACATATGGAATTAGGTTACTGAGTAACACATTTTAGGAACAAATGTCTTTGAACTCTGGAAGGAAACCTGAAAAGAACATGCAAACACCATGCACACAGACGCTGAGGCAGGAATCGATCCTTTGACCCTGGAGGTGCGAAGCCACAGTGTTAACCAGTACGCCAATGTGTCACCCACAACAAAAGCAGTTGGTTGTTAATATAAGACACAAAGATCAGATGTTCTATAATAGTTTTTGCAAGAACAGCGTTTTCAAGTGCATTTGCAAAACCCATCAAGCACCATGATAAAACTGGCTCTCATGAAGACCATCCCAGGCTTACAAGACCAAAACGTCCCTTCTCTGCTGCAGAGGAGAAGGTCATTTAGAGGTTCTAGCTTTAAAAATCTACGGTGGCATAATGGTTAGCACTGTCGTTTGGCACCTCCAGGGTAGGGGTTTTGATTCTCGCCTCAGGTCTGTGTGCATGGAGTTTGCATGTTCTCCCCATGCTTGGTGGGTTCCCTCTGGACGGTTTCCTCCCACCGTCTAAAAAGATGCAGACTATGCTAATTGGTGTTCTCAAATTGCCCTGTAGTGTGTGTACCCTACTAAAACATCTTTGCCAGCTGTGGACCAGAACTTCTTAACCCAACATCAGTACCTGGAAATACCTGTAGTGTACAAGTGTGTGCACATCGTTTTCTTCATAAACCAATATGAGGATACAATGACTTCACACCAGCAGTAATTGATGTACACTATAGTGCAAAAGTCTTGAGCCACCCTTCATTTTTTCATATTAAATTAAATAATGTAGATTAAATGTAAAAAACCGGAGCAAATGTTTTAACGCGTCAGGCTGTAAAGTACCTAAACTGATTGTTTGCGTAACAGCTTCATTTCCCCTCTCGCCTGCTCCCACCATGAAGCATTCAGCATCACCAGTATATTAATCACTGGCCTGGTCAGCTGTCATCATCTGCACCTGTTTCTCACTGGTTCATGTCTTTAGTTAGATGTTTTTATGCTTGGATGATTTATACTGTAGGTCACTGAGTGGCTCAGGTACAGGGACAAGACTAAAAACGAGAGCCAAAATGTGCCTAAAATGAAAGCCAAAAAGTTCTTCAGGAAGGCTGGAGAACTAATCTTCAAGAAAAAAAAGTCCGGCTCTTTTGAAGCAATATATGAAGAAATGAGGGGTGTTTCATGAAAACTCCACACACACGCACACACACACACACTAGCAGTCAGATTTAAACCCGCCGGAGGAGTGAGGCGACAGCACTAACCACTAAGCCACAGAGATGCAAAAGAGGAGACTAAATTTGTGTTAATACCCATAGTTGTGGAAAGGGGACTTATGTGGGGACTTACAGTAAATGTTCAAATACTTTTAGCTTTGTGAAACATACCTCAAAGAAATTAAATTAGCTTTAAATAAAATTTAACAAATGTAATTTTGGCATCCAGATGACGTAAGGGGAAAAATATGGAAATATCATAATCAATAACAATAACAAGCTTTTATTGCAGCCTGTATTTTGTGCAGCATGGACACTAATTCAAAATAATGTTCTCCATTATGTTGGTTCCAACTTTCTCAAATAGGTCAGAAGCCTGCCATAGAGCATGATTTTCCACAATAAATTTGAGATCTGGATTTTTGCTGGCCCTGTCACTGAGCTGATGTGCCTTGACTAAGGAAAGTTTTAGATTGCTGAAGAAAATAAAGCATGGAATGAAAATAGTTTCCAATATTTTGATGTACACCTGTGCACTGACTGTTGAAGTAGTAATCGCCAACTCCCATGATCTTTCATATCATAAATAATTCAGGAAAATTGTATTGCTTTTATATTGTATTGCATCATATTTACTGCATATGTTCCATTAAAATGGCACCATACAAAAGTTCCAACATCATCACTTTGGCTAATGCAGATTCATGATTCATCACTTAGTAACCTTTTTTGTTTGTTTGGGTGTTAGTGCTGGTTTTCATTTGACTTATATGTAAATCCTATTTCACGCTGCTGATTTTTTACAGTTCAGTACAGAAACACTGACTCCTGCTCCAGGTTATTTGTGTTTTTTTTTCCGTTTGCCAAACTCTGTATCGGATTTCCATCTGCATGGAGTTTTAAAATCATTTCCAGTGTTTAAACTGTCCAAGTTATTGTTGGGGCCATGTTTGCTTTCAAGTTGCCAAGTCCAACATATCTTTGTGGTCTGTATGCACTCTCGTTTAACTGCAAACTAATTTGCATTTTCAGACTTGTGCCTGTATTTGTTTTGGAAATGCATATGTCCATAATGTTTTCCTTAACATTAACTGAGTCCAAATTGTTGAGATCATCATAATCTCTAATTGGTGTGAGCATGTGTTGTGTCCTCTGTCGGATTGCCACCCTGTGCAGGGTGTACCCTGCCTCGTGCCCGTTGTCTCCGGGATGTGCTCCAGGCCTCCTGCAACTCTGTACAGTGGAGTGATAAGCAGTAGAGAGAGAACAAGAGAGTGTAGTGTCATATCTCTGAATTGTTTACCTTCTTTAAAGTAAAAAAAAAAAAAAGTCCTAAGTGAATACAGTATCCTCTAAAGTGTAATGATAGCATATACAGTACAAACAGGGGCTGCATTTTAGAAATCACCTGGTATTTTCATTACCATTTATGCCTTCGTGAATAAGAGGTGGGTCACTCTAGAATATCCATGGTGTTCAAGCTGAGGTCAAATAACTGCTAGTTGCAACTGTAATGAACAGACAAGCATCTCAAAATGCAAACGTCAAACTTTAAGGTGGACAGGCTATAAGATCACCTGGTCTTTTTTTAGTCCTCTCCTGTCCAGTATGGGTGAGGCTGTGCCAAACATAGCCTTGTATTCTTTTTCTTCTGCTCACCATGGCTGCAAAAAGTGGTTCTCTAAGTTACCATAGCCATCATATAAATCACAACATAATTCTACCTGTGGATCTACTGCTTCCTGCATGTATTTTTTTTTCTCTCACATGTATATCTGCATGAGCTGTTCCATCATTTTCATTGTTACTGCTGTATAACTAAGCGATCAGATAACAGGAGGTACAGGTGTACCTAATAAAGTGGAAGTTGTATGTAGAAGATGTCTACATTTAATAAAGGGTCCATCTGAAAAGTAAATACAGCAACACTCTTCTAATGGATATGTTAAAGAGTGATAAGTAAATCGGTGTAGTACTGCAGTGTGCAAAATAATTTAATTTAATCACAAATCCCATTCCTTATATTAATGCTCTTTGTGGTAATCCTGTATAAAATTATTCTATGTCCAACCATGCACATTTAATAGGAAGTTTAAACTTCAGGTTCAGGAGTTATGTTCTGCAAATTGCTATTTTTTGTCATTCTCTCTTGAAACATAGTGGTGTGATTCATGACATAATTGTGTTACACCCCTAATTTACACTGCTCTTCTCTTGCACAATATCTCTGATAAGTTCTTTTATGTCACTTGATTTGAAATGATTTTAGAGTGTACTTTCACTCGCAAATAGACTACAACTTTATTTAAAAATGGCGTTTATCAGAAACTGAAACCACATTTCAAACAAATGGTGGTTAGCACATCCCGGCTAGCAGACAGTTTCAAGCTATATATGGTTAAAGATTAGACATATAAGCATCGGTTACAGCATTGGCACCTGTCCTGTGGCCTAGTAATGGCGTAAGTTAAGGGAAATACCATGTCTAAAATATAGTCTATTCAAAGTTGTGAAAACCTCCTCTTTCAACATATCACACATTTTGGATTCATCTCTCCCATGCTTATTGGAAACTGGAAGAACAGAAGAAATGGCAATAATGGAGGAATAAATGTGAAGACTGAATTCAACTATGCTAGTTTACCAGACAATCTGGTTACAACAATGGAACATGAACCAAACTAAAATGATCTAAAGGTTTAGGCACACAAACATGTTACAATCTCTATAATTACAAAGCCATAAACTATATTTAAAACTCTATTACAGAAATGAGACAATATACATGCTTAGAACGCTTTATTTAATCAGTAGTTTATTGCTTCAATAAGGAAATAAAAGTATACAGTCTTGCACCAAGGTTTACCTCCTTCATTATCCATGAGGTATTGGTCTAATTTATAATACAGATCATGTCCCAAGACAGGTAATTCTGTACAGGTGTTAAACACAATGAAAAATTATTCTTATGACATTGATTGTCATGGTTTTAAACATTTAAGAATGTCATTAAAACATTAAAAAGTTTCATGTTTGTCTCATTACTTTTGACCACCACTGAAAGTATTGTGTCCAAAACAGGTTTACTTGAATGCATACATAAAACAAACATACATACTGTACCTCTATTTTGATTTGTATGTTTATTTAGAAAACTGTGACAGAAAAAAACCCCACAATCAACTGCATTAGAACCACATTTATGGCTTTGTGGCCCAAGACAAAAGACCGCAATATAAGTGTGCAATTCATCAGAATATTCATGTTGTAATCTTCTGTTACAAGAAGTAGCACATATTCATTAAAATGAACATATTTTTAAATGAACTGAACTAGCTTTTAGTTTGTTCTAGCTTTTGTCACTTTCTTTAATGTGACTACATATTAGATGACTACAAAAATAAATAATCTCTCAACCAGTTTTGCCCTTTTATTTTCTATTTATTTTAAAGTCGCATATTTAAAAAAATTATATATCATTTTTACATGTGCTTATGTACAAAGCCCTACCTAGCTTTATTCACAACAAAGCTTTAGTAGGGACGATTTTAAAGTCACATTCTGCTACCCCTCAATCCATCCATGAGATAAATCATCTATTATTTGGTTCCTAGATTAACCTATAAACCAACCTTAACCCACTCGTTATATGATGGACATTTAAAGTAACACATTTAAAGTAAATATTTGGCTAGAGCACATTAATACAGAATGTCTTAAATTCTAAATATTTGCACCTAAATTAGAATAGTATGTGCAGCGAATGAGAAAACTGTTAGCAACATTCACAATGGACAAGTTACAACTCAAATCTTAAATTAACAGATAATTAATCTTTTTCTTCAAAACAATATTTAGTTTTATACAAATGAAAGACAATTTGAAAACAAAAGCTGGCTAGCATTGGGAAAAACTAACTAGCCAGCATTAGGAAAATAACTAGCCAACATTAGGAGAATAACTAGCCAACATTAGGAGAATAACTAGCTAGCATTCGAAGAGAATCCCCAAAACAAAAGTAAGTGGCTGCGATAAGTAAAATAACAACGAACAAACAAAAGCTAGGTAGACAACCATAGCGAAAATCCCAATCTGGCATGGACAGAATATCCTTAAACAGAACAAATTAACTTTGGTAGCTAGTATAAGGGGAATAAACAGCTAACTATCTATGATTAGTGAGAAATCCACAAACAAAGCTAGCTAGACAAACATAACAAATCCTAATCTAGCATGAACAAAATATCCCCAAACAAAACTATTTAGCTTTGATTAGTGAAAAATCCACAAAACAAGCTAGTGAACATTTGGAGAACATCTTCAAGGACAAAAGTAGCAGCCAAGATGGGTGAAAATTCCAGCGCACAGCTAGTGAACATCGAATTAGGAGAATATCCACAAGCAAAAGTGACTAGCTTACATGAGGTAATTTCACAACCCAAGACAGCTAGATTAGTCGGAAATCCATGAAACTAGCTATGCAAACATGAACAGATCTTCCAAGCTAGCATGAACAGATTATCCCCAAACAACGCTAGTTAGCTTAGATTAATGAAAAATTCCACAAAGCTAGCTAGCATTAGGATAATATTCTCCACACAAAAGTAACTAGCCAAGATAAGGGAAAATCCGGACATAAAGCTGGCTATCATTACAAGATATTTCCGAATAAAATTGATTTGATAACATTTGTTAATGTCCACCCCCACCAACAAATTTAGCTAGCATTGAAGAGTTATTTCCACAAGAAATGACCTATTTAAGATGTGAGAAAATCTGAACATAGAGCTAGCCGGCCTTAGGAGGATATTTGCACATAAAATTATTGTCTAGTTAGGTATAGCATGAGTCATAGAAAAACATGTAAAACAAAGCTAGCCATTCTTAAAATATTACTCATAAAGCTAGCTACCAGGGTAACAGTAACTCAGTAAATGACACACAGAGACATTTTTTTTATGTAATTTTGGGTAAAATTAGCTGGATGGATGTGTTATTATTACTATTTTTTTTTTGGTTGGGCAGGACAAGGATCTTTTGAAACTTTGCTTATAAAGGGTTGGGACTTCATATTGGCAACTGCTTTTCTTGGACATTAAAATGGCTTAATTATATTTGAAGGAATAGCGTTATACTTTGGCTGCATATACACATATACAGTATGTGGAAGACCTGAAATAATGCTTAAGGAAATTTATAGTAACAAACTACATATAGAAAATATTTCGTAGGAAAAAAAAAAACTCACACACACAAAAAATTACTTATAATAGCATGAAAATGTTTAAACAGATAAACATTAACAGTCTTAGATGGGTTTGTTGGCTTGGTCTGGATACAGGACGGCCTCAGCGGCCCTGCATGTCAGCACTGTTTGGAGACTGAGTGGAGTTTATATACTGCCAGCTGAGAAAAGCCAAAATTGTAGCAGCAGAGAGATAAACGTGTGAGAAGTTGTAGGCACGGGAGGGCAGCACCGGCTTGGAAAGTGTCTTTTCCTGAATCACACCGAGTATGCACAGAGTGTTAGCCCGCGACGGATCAGACAGCGACACTTTCTGCAGGATCTAATGATGGGGATTACACTTGATTAGGAATAGGAGTAGCTGAGGAACAGTTTTTTTTTTTACAAATTATCAGACTGGGAAAGCAGATATTAAAATAAGTTGTTGCTTAGAGGTCTGAAATGTACCGTATACCCTATAACCAAAAATAATTAATATGGATGTTGAAGAGGCAAAATATACAAAACTTGGATTTGTACCGACATACCAAACATTCTTCCAACAGACTTTTAGTCCTGTTCACCTTTACTCCACTACACCTGTATACTCTAATGATTTAATCCCATTATTATTTGTTACCCAGAACCAGATGATACTACTTTTGAGTCTGGTTCCTTTGAAGGTTTCTTTCTTCTACACCCCCCCCGTTGCATTTGGATTACTCATTATGGATGTAAATCTGTACGCAGATTTTTGTACAGCTGCTTTGAAACAATTTCTAATGTAAAAAAGTGCTACTGAATGTTCTTCCTTGAAACAAATTTATGCAAACATGACTTTCAGATAGCAAAGATGCATGCATTTCAATAGAAGTGTACGTTTTTTTTTACTGATTTCTAAAAAATTTAATCTTTTACCTATGAGCAGAAGATTAACCTAAGTGGAATAACAAATGCTTTCATGCAAGACACATAATACAACAGGTGTTCAAGTCAAACTGGGACTTTTAACTGTGCAGAATAACAGAACGGTTATGAAAGAAAAACTGCCTTTAACTCTCTATATAATCCCCTGCTACATTTGTCTTAAATGCTGGCCCCCCAGGTAATCCTTTACTGACCCAAACATGTGGAAATGGCTCGGCGCGAGGTCATGACTGTGTGGCAATAAATTCCAGTCAAGTTCCTGTGATGTGACACATATAAAGACCTCACCTCTTGGCTGTACTGTGCAATCATGCTCTGTACAGCTGGCATATTGGTGGCTTCCATCATCAAAGTAACAGCCTGGCCTTTCCTGATCTTTACCACCCCTTGAAACACCAGTGGGTTGTTGTAGCAGGCGGAGAGAGTCGCTATCGCCATCACCTGGTGACAGAGACACATTACACTCTTCATGCAGTTGAATAGACATTACTTTCTGATTAACAATTTCATTTCATAGAATAAAATACACATGCAGAATACAACAAACACTGTGAATGATCTGGAGTGCAGCAACATGGCTGGCCGACCTGGGGGATGGCACAGAAGTTGAACACACTCTGATTGCGAAGACGGGAAAGGTAAGCAATGACATCAGGAACATGGCGAAGAGCATCTGTTACCAACAGGTTAAGGCAGGCCAGAGCTGAGCTCAGGTGCTGAGGCTGAGAAAAGTCTTCCAGACGGGCCGCAAACTTACTCCATGCCTGTTGAGAGTGCACGCGTGCACACATATATACACACAGACAGTCTGCAATTAGTCTAAACTAAATGATATGGTCAATAATCACTAAAACTGTCTTTTACTGCAACTCAAAAAACATCTCGTAAGTATTAAGATCTATGACCTGAAATTATTTTTTTTTTAGGTAAGAGATAACTTCCTCTCTGTTGCCATAACATTACTTTCATGTGGGCTGAATGACTCAGGTTTCTTTCACCCACGAATCCGAGAACCGCCTTTGACAGCTGTGAGAAACCCTTAAATAGTATTTTCAAATTTAGCTAATGTTAAACACCAGTTTTGTATATTTGTTGGAAATGGTGAGAAAAAAAAAAAGTCATGTTTTCATCTTAGGCAGAAATGCTCGCATTTGCCTCCCTTGTTTCTGTTAATTTTTCTGGTAAAATATTTAAATCATAAATATGACATTTTCATAGGTGTTCTTCATATGTGTATTTATTACAGATGTAACAAACATTTCTAACAAGATCAAGAAAAAAAAGTGAGATGACTATCACCTTAAACATAAAATTTCTAGAGATTATAGTTTTTATTTTCTAACCACCTCTCTGCTCCTCAAAAGTAAGCAGCATCTACAGAGAAAATGTCAGCCATGTCAGCATCACACAACTGATTTCAACAAGGATTATATATTGACAATTTTCTTTTTAGCAAAAAAAACAAAAACATATTAATTAATTTAATCTAATCTAAAGCTAAAGCTAAAGCTAATCTAAACAGCTAGACTGACCTCCTCGGGCCAGAAGGATCGTCCTTCCTGCTGGTCCTCCAGGTAGTCTCTGATAATGTTAGTCTTCTGTAGAAAGAGGCCCATAGAATTGGCCAGCTCAGTATCCCGCCCCACCTCAGGGTCCTCCAGTTGGGATGCAGAGAAAAGCCGAGACAGGCCGACACCTACCAGACCAGCCACATAGTGACAGTACTGCAGAGAAAACAATGTGATGTCCATCAGTACTGGTAAACCACTATACGTTACTAAAGGGATAGTTTTAAAGTTGATATTTAATCCAAACTGAGGTGCATATAGGTACATTCCTATAGGTCTTGGTCTTGATTCTCTGTTTAAATTTTTCACTCTTTTTATTCCCTGGAAATAGTTCTGATTAAATATACAGTATGGCTAGTTACTGTGAAAGGGTTTGGCCCCAATTACATACATGATAATTTTATTCTAGGTGACAAACTTCACTGTCGGAGTCCCGAACAGGAAAATTTAACACTTATAAAATTGTAAAGCTTATAAATAAAATTCCCAACTTTCCCTTTAACCTAAAATAAAACATCCAGGTATTTTTACTGCAATGATAAAACAGTCCAGACATTTGCTATATGTCTATTTACATGCAAATACACTCTTACACAAGGTGGGAAAGATTTAATAATTGTACTTGGTTACTACTCATCGAATTTATATCTTCATTGAATATTATGCAATTATTAAATTGAACTGGAATACTTTACCTAAATTTAACTCCTTAAATTTTTATTTGCACCTTAAAAGTAGTAATTACCAACTGCGAAATGTCTCATTTTAACTCATCTAGCTGATAACTGTGCTATAGATCAGTCCAACAGTTTAGCATCCTGACGGTTTTTTTTGCCTCCGTTGCTTCCCTTAACGATGTGAGCTTTATCCAATTTGAAAACACATGCTGAGGTGCAGGCAGCACAGTGGTTCGCACGGTCGCCTTCCACTTTCAGGGTTCTGGTACAATTCCCGTCTCTTTTTATTTTTTTTACCTTCACTTGAGTATCTTTTACCTGCATTCTCCTTCTTTAAGTGAAATCAATTGTGACAATATTGCCTGGATTTTCACACAAGTATAATTTCTTAGTTTTTTTATTTTTATTTTTTAACACCCATGTTTATTAAACGCATTGTCTTTGCGTCAAAAGTTCACCTTATCCCAGTCCTGCATTGAACCAACTTTCTTCTCGAGGAATTCAGCCATCCCGACCCCCATGCGGTGGCAAATGTCTGAAATCACGTCCCGATATACCTGCGCCAGGTTCCTGAACTCAACAGATATCTGTAGAAGGTGAACAACAGATCATTTAACACATGTAAAAGGAAACAACTAAACAGTTATTTTTTACACCCTGCTACCAATCCAATAGACACTAGAGTCTAGACTGTGAGTGGGGATTTTTAGCCGAAACCTCCTCTCTAATGGCTTTACAATAAAGCTGCATGCACTGTTTCTTAGGAAGCAAGGTCTGTGTGTGCGTTACCAAGGGAAAGTCTTCAAGAACTTGTCTGTCCTTCTCCTTGCTCTCTTTGAAACACCAGTCTGGTTGGTAGAGGAAAGTGTGAAAATTATGCAAGAGTGGGACTTTTTTCTCCAGAGGAATGGTCATATCGTCTTCAACCGTGTCCAGGGCTCGAAGAACTAGATAGAATATACACACTGCATGGCTGAGAGAGAGAGAGAGAGAAAGAGAGTGAACGAGTGTTAATAAAAATATTCCTATTGCAGTACTGCACAAAGGTGTACAGACTAAATATTATTGATTGCTGTGGAAACTTTAAATAGCCTATTTTTTATAGACTTACAATGACTGCACACATTCTGTAGAGGTCTGAATCCTAACACACACACACGAAATTCAGACCTTGCCTTGAAGGAAATTTTATTGACCGAACTTTCTTAAATTTTTAATTCAGGAGCTCTGGTCCAAATGCACATCTTTCCTCACTCCCTGAAAGATGCTGGGAACGAGTATTGCCAAATTGGTGACATTCGTATTTAAAAGCGACTAACTAGCGACTTTCTCTGGTGTTATTGGAGACTTTTCAGAATGAAAATCACTCTGACGTGAAAGCACGTATTATCCTGCAGTTACTGTCCTCCATAAGCAGCGGGTGCTGCCATGAGGCATTTACGCACCTCGTCCACTGTGTGTGTTTCTCTCTGTGACAAAATAAAAAAATCCAACTTACAAAGAATCAACTTAAAATAGCTCATTTACGGGGTCTTTTCTTAGCTCTCCCATGACGATATTCCTTTCTCCTACAGTGGTCAATTACAATTGCAAGCAAATTGACAATTATGCAAACTATACATCATATAGCGACTTCTAGGAACTTCTAGGACAGCCAATTGTTACTGTCCTTACTGAGGAGTTGGCAACACCGCTGGGACCAGTCGAACAATAAGCAGTGACTTCCTTGAACCACTTAACTGCATACTGGACTCGCCTCACAAGTCCTGCAGTTTTGGAGATGACCAAGTTGTCTAGCCTTCACAATTTCATCCTAGTCAGTCAGATGTTTACATTCGCCCATTTTTCCTACTTAACACATCAAATTTGACATGTGACTGTTCACCTTCTTGCCTTATATATTCCACTCTTTTTACAGGTGCCACTGTAACAACATAATCAATGTTCGTTTATATTTTTTTTTCTTTAGTGGTTTTAATGTTATGGCTGAGACATGGCCAATATGTTTTCCTGGAAAGCAAACTTTTTTTCCCCTCAATAAAATGCAACAAAAGAAATCCTCATTGTGCTGATTAAGAGTTATCCCAACTCAGGAAGTGGCACTAACAGTATGGCAGCAAGGAAACTCACAACATTACACAACAATACAAAATGAATGCGTGCAATCATGCATATGGCGTCAGAGATAAACAGAACTTTGTGAAGACAACAAAAACACAAAACAGTAACGTTAGAACCATTATTTACGTTATGATCTCCCTAAAACACAGAATGCAAACATGATCAAGAAAAGTGCAAGTTCTGCAATGACACAAAGTTACTCGCTGACACTTGTTTACTTGCTTCAGGACACGCCTCTTGTGGAAGCATGGCTCTTTTTTTGTTGTTTTGCAAGTTGCAATCTGTACAGAATTAATGTTGATATATGCTCACCGCAGGTCTCCGTCCAGGGCCTGGATCACTGCCGCGAAGCTCCTGCTCGTCTGGTTCAGATAGACGTAGCACGCGCGCAGGCTCGCGCTCATGGACTCCTGCACAGAAGAGCAGAAGAGATGCGTTGCGTATCGTCGCGGCCCGGGCGTGTGGAGGTGCAGCGGGCGCGCGAGCACTGCGCAGCCCTCCTGAGCGCCTCTCCTCCCGCAGGCTGCGGGGCAAGAGCGCGGGGCCGAGGGCGAGCCGCGCACCGTCAGAGTGCGCTTAAACACCGAGAGCGGCCCCGCGCTCTTACAGCAAACCCCCGCCATGTGTGAAAGTCAGCCTCCCCAAGAAGTCATAACATGAGTGTGTGGTGTTGAAGTTATGACCACGCCGTATGTAAACGGCTATAACTCAAGCTCACACTTAGCATGAGTGGCTAATTTACCACCCGCCCCCTCCACTCAGCTTTTCCACAGCCACGACACTACACTGATTTACTGCTGTTTGACAAATGACAATAAATATATTATAAACTTTTCCTTGCTTCCTGACTGTTCTAACATTCTACTTTACAACTTTTTTTTAAATATATATAATTAAAAGTAGTATTTTATAGCGAAGTATCGTCCATAAGAGAGTCGATTCAGAGATTAGAAGTTGACTCGCATATGAATCAATAAAAAGTACAGTATGTATAGTGTGTATTTTCTTGATCAATAGATAAACTACCATTAAATATAAGTAAAATATATAAGCAGCAACTTTAGTCAGTTTGGATAAAAAAGAAATAGCAATGAATTTCTATGAGAACTAAAAGAATCACTGAGTCAATTCATTTTAATTATTGATTCACTGAAAAGAGTCGTATTTCCCTGCATAAATACAGTATGTGGTGCATGCATTAATCAAGTGACCTGTTTGTTTGTTTTTTGGCTAGTAAGAAACAAATAAAGTATAATAAAAAAATAGTTGTTTTGAGGTAAAGCTCACTCACTCATTGTCTATACTACTTTTTCCTTTAGAGGGGCCTGGAGCCTATCCCAGGAGACTTGGGGCATTTAGAAATACCCAGAGAAATTTGTATCATATCATAATTGATCCATTGTTTCATAGATCAATTATTACATGATCATTTCTCTGTGTCATGTTTTTTTAATACTGTACATGTTCCCTTGCACCTCCAGGATTGAGGGTTTGATTCCCGCCTCTAGTCTGTGTGCATGGAGTTTGCATGTTGTCCTCGTGCTTGGTGGGTTTTCTCCGGGTATTCTGGTTTCCTCCCACAGTCCAAAGACATGCGGATTATGCTAAATGCCGTTTCCGAATTGTGTATATGTGTGTGCACTACGATAGGCTCCAGGCCCAGAGACCATGTACAGGATAAATCGATATAGACGATGAGTGAGAGAGTGAGTGAGTGATCGTGTAATTGATTATGATAGCAATGTTATAATTGTCCTATTGCCCAGCTCTAGTTTGCATATGGAACCCCCCCCATATTCCATAATGAATACGAACTGATGGTAACCCAGAGATAATTTTCTCTACAACTGTTCTGGCCTGGTTCTGATAGATTACTGACATGAGAGCAGCCCAAAATAAAATGTTGAGTAGTGGTAGAGCTGATTGTATTTATTCTTTGGTTGTTAGTTTTGAAGCGATCAGCAAATTTCATATCCGAAAAATGTCTATGGACCCAAGCCTTTGGTTAACCCTGTATTAAGGAAAGACTAGTTTTAGGACTGCGCAACAAAATACACTAATTTCCCTCTTTGTTCAGCATACCTAGCTCAAAACCACTCTCATTTCCCATTTCAGAGAATACATTACCAAAGAATGTTAACTGTAAAATAAGAAGCTTTATTTTGCAGACACACTCACACTTCCCTATACCTCTTTTATACTTCTTCCTGTTTATACTTTATTTTTACTACACTATATGTATGCAGCTTACACCAACACCACAGGTTTGATAGAAGGAAAGACTGAGCAAAAGTATTTCTCTCTATTTCAGCACATTTCTTAAAACTACTAGTCCACTGATCAACTTTCGATAAAATTTTTAAACAAAGTTTAAAATCTCTCTCTCTCTCTCTCTCTCTCTCTCCCTCTCTGTCGATATATAAAGTCAATATTGTAAAGGAGATATTTTGCTAAAACACTAAAATATTCAGCGAAGTTTTAATGAAATTGGTAAGTTGTATGAAGATCCATATAATTAATAGTCTATTAAATGTAAATAAGCATACCATAACAAGTGGCATTAGCCTTGAAATAAAGTGTTAATTTTCCAGTTAACATCTTTTAAATAAAGAGTCAAAAGCTTGTGAGCCTAAAGGTAAAGGTAACGTGTACCACAGTGCTCTGGGTCTCCATTATTATCAATAGTGATGTGCAGCATCAGTTATGCAAATTTATCTACAAAATAGCAAGTATACATCTGTATGTGAAAATAAAATGTATGACCAATCCCAAAATACAGTGTAAAGCCTTTCTGGAAGATTAGATGACGTTTTAGCATATTTGTATAACTGCCCATAGTTTTGGTAATCTAGATGTCCACATACTTTTGACCACATAGTGCACCATCAAAACATATCTCATTCAAGCATGCAAGCATACAAACCTGGCAAACAAAATATGTGATCAAGGTGAGCAAAGTTTCAGATGTGTACAGTATATGCAGAGACTCTACATGGCCAAAAGTGTGTGGACATCTCATGACATACAGTACAGTACATCACATGCAGTTCCTACACAAACGTTGAAAGCACACAACTGTACAGGATGTTTTTGTTTCTGTTCTCTGGCCCTAAGACACCCTAAACTTGTTCCAACTCCATGGAAACATGGTGTACCAAGGCTGGAGTCTGATTGATCAATAGGTCTTCTTGCTTGACATCAGTGTCTGATGCTTTTATGACTGAAGGAGCACACATCTGTCAAGCTATAGTCAAGATCCAGTGAAAAGAACAGCCTTGGCAGAAGAGTAGAACTGATTGTAATAGCAAAGGGATGGGATGTTTCACATGCACATAAAGTATGGCTATGATGGTCAGGTGTACTCGAACCTTAGTTCTTCTCATATGTATCTTTCTGTTTTGTTTTGTTTTTGGAGGAGGAGGAATAAAATGATTTTTCTATTGACTATTTTGACTATTGACTATTCCTGACTATTTTGTAATAGCTGTCAATCAGGCTTCTCTCTCTCTTTTAGTAATCCCACAAAGCTGATTACAACAAATGACATGTCATTCAGTTTATTAAAACCTCTCAGCAGACAAGACAATTTTTTTTACGCAAAATCCTGATAGAGACTGATGAATGAATGCAAGTGATGCATGCACATTCTAAAAAAATATTAAAAATAATAATGATGAAATAAATAAAATGACTTACATAATCCAGTTTGGGCATCACAGTTCTACAGCCTCCCATTTTGTATTTGAAAAGGTTGTATATTTCCTCTGGATGGCCTAATGACTTGATGACATCCATCCTTATTATTATTATTATTAATATTATTAATATTTACAGTTGAACATGTATGCAGTGAGAGTGTGTTCAGCTTGTGCTTGCGGCTTTTTTTTATTCCGGTAGAAAACACAGTAAAATCCCCTGCCACCTGTGTGTGTGTGTGTGTGTGTTTGAGTGCGCAAGAAGGGATCTTTAAAATCGCATGAAACGTCAGATCAACTGAGATTTGTGATTGGTTTCGTGTCATGGGCTCAGATTACGAGCAGCCAATAAGCGTTGAGAGCTCCTGGCCTGATGCCCCGCCTCTTCAAGCGTGTGCTGAATCTGGGCTCTGATTGGTTGGAAGCTCAGTCAGGGTCATCCTCATATATTATCAACAAAATGGTGTTTCTGCGGTAAACTGTATCTGGGTCATTCTACAGAAAGGGTAGAGTTTAGGTAAAAAAAAAAAATATTTTACACACAGAACTTATTTAATAGCAAGAACTTACTTTTAAACTTAAATACATTTAATTGAAGAATTCATATGTTGTTTTGTCATTGGTGTTAGATATAATCTGAACAATATCAAATGCCTGTTTGAATGTTTTTTTTATTTATTTTTCATTACAACCTGGATATTTAGTTAATGGTAGGGTAGAGGATTAACAAAAACGAAAAGGACTTAAATATTTATATATTTGTAAATAAAATTGCATGTTTTAAATACTACTATATGAACTTCGTTCTAACCAACAATGGCTAAAGCAAGACTATTTAAGCAACAACAATGCTTGATACTAAGTCTAAAATATCACTAATTAATCACATTACCATCACTCTATCTCTTATTCATCGCCTATACCATTTTATCCTGTATACAGGATTACGGGGGACCTGGAGCCTATTTTAGGAAACTTAGGGCACGAGGTGGGGTACACCCTTTTGCATAACACCAATTACAATTTAGAGAAAAATCTAAACTGTTTACAAAATGGCTTCCATTTGTAAGATCACATGGTCAAAATCAATAAATTAATCAGTTTTTATGTCCAATTATTTGACAGTTTTTATATCCCATTTTTCGACAGGTATAATTATGAAATGAGTAACACCAATGACTTAAAAGCTTTGCATAAAATTGTAAAATAAGTGATGACATTCCTAAACAAGTGAAGAGAGACATCTGACATAGCTTTTGAAATGGTCTGTGCTCTAAATCTAATAATCTATAATGCAGGAGCAATTTTAAATTGTCAGATGTATTTCAAAATAAAACTTTTTTTGTGTAACAGTAACGTCACTTAAATAGTTTGGAGTTACTGATATTTGTACTTATACTTCATAATGTTAATTACAATCAAATATTATTTCATGATTTTACCATTAAAGTTCTTTTATAAAATACTGATGTTATTGTGATTCATAATATTTCATGAAAAAAAGTATGTTTAGATGGTCCTACCTTCATGTAGGGTCAAAGTAACAAGACATTTTCTTGAACGTGGCTTGCATATTTATTTATTTATTTATTTAAATTCTTCTGAAAGACCAGATACTCCAAGATAAACACAGAAAAAACGTCAATGCACTGCCTCGTTTTAGTCCATAATAATAGATCAAGGTGTCAATACACATGGTATACATACAACAATTTGTTATACACTGAAATAAAATTCATGACCAGTTTGAAACACTTTATTACAAAACATGAATCCTGATCTCCATGAAGAATTCAGACCCATTGCTATAGCCTAGTTGTGAACATGAAGTCCCTGTTTGCTTCAAGTCAATAAATATTAGGTGTTCTTCTTAAAGGGTAGCAACAAAAAAATAGGCCTTTTATTGTCACACTGTTCATGTAATATTGTATTACATGTGTACAAATAGATTAAATAACTACTTGGTGAATTCACAGTTATGTGATGGTATTAACAGATATTTTAATGCTTTTTGTGGCTGTTTTTAATGCCCTCAATGTAGCTTGACCAGGATAGGTTTAGACCACATGAGGAGTGCTTAATGTATCCTCTTTAAGAAAATCTTCTCTTGAAGTGATTCTTGGGCAAGGAGTGTACTTTTGATATACAGGTTAATGAAAGTACGTAAGCACAGCTAGTAGTAAGCACAAAGGTTTTCAGTAATCAAACACTGAGAGAAATGTATTGAAAAAATAAAGGCACACAGGGTTGTTTAGTTGTCACTTTATAAATATTGAAGACACATTTACTCTTGGCGAAGTAGTTCCAGCAGTCTGCAAGTCTGTATTTGACCAGGTTATGTTCATATACTGTATGTAGGTATCAGGCATGTCATCTGGGTTCAAGGTTCTCTGGCTTTTTGTCAAGTCTGAGTTCCACACTATCACAGTACGCAGTGTCATGGTTGTGTTTGTTTTACATGACTTCTTGTCGGGTTGTCCATGTTTTAGTCCTTTTTCTCATCACTGGTTTGCTACTAGTTCTGTGAAGCTTGACTAAAACATTTGACAGCAGGTTCATGTGAGGATCAGGCTGTTCCAAGGCTCATTTTTCGAGCTGGGTGCTACAGTATGGGCTCCTGGGGAGAGCTTCAGCGATGAATTCCCACTTTGGCCTCCCATGTATGAGATCTAGATAGAAAGCACAGATTGATATTACTAGTACATCTCAATCTCAAGCATGCAAAGAACAAACATAAGATGTGTGCAAATATGCAATCTTGGACATTCACCTGTGCATGTATGTTATGATGGGAATAGAGAGTGGGCGTGTCCGGTTCAGTCTTGATGGGACGGTGTTCTATTGCGTTGCCACCAGTGCTGGCGGCATTAGAAGGGGCGTGGCTATCATTCCCAGGGTTACCTGTCAATCATCAGGTAAGCATTCATTAATATTTAAAATATTCAATAACATTTTTTCAATTTTGCATTTTTTCTTCTGATCTGTATTTTTTTTTTTTTACTTTTCATCACTTTTTAATCTCCATATGTCTGTCAAACATTTTGGGAACACTATCTTTACCCAGCTGGAGAAATATATTCACAAACACGTGTGGTGTTAAGTCAAATCGGGAAAATTAGTGGTGATTGAAGACGTAAAACCTATTAATATTTACAGAAGACTTCAAACACAATAGGGTGATGAGACTTTTTTTCTTTTTAAATGTTGCAAATGTTTTAAAGAAGGCTGTACATTAGCGAATGGGAATTCTGACCAAGGTGGCTCGGAGCCCCCTAGCGAGTAGAACGCCTGGCTCTTGAAAAGCAATGCATAACTTGTCGCCAACTTGCGGAACAGACATATGTGGGATAAGTGCATTAATGTAGCAGGGGATTATATAAAGAATTAAAGGGAGTTTTTAACTCTCATAACTGTGTTCTGTTAATTTGCACAACCAAAAGTCCCGGTTTGACTTGATTGCCCTTGATAGGATGAGAATAAAATAAAAATAAAAAAACACTACTACTCAAACTTTTGTGACTTGGTTTACAAAAACATTTAAACACAATTTTACGAAGAGAATAAGAAATAAGGCCCATTATTCATGTGTGTACGGTTTTCTGGCTATTTATTAGAGCTTTTTGTTCCTGAACATTCTACCCACAAAGAACATTTTAAATTTGTTTTAAACTTAAAACTGAGTGAACATGCAAATGACCGTTTAAGTACGCTAATGTATTACTGTAGTTACAGAAGTGTGGCCCATAAGAGTACTGCAGATGTGAGAGGTCATTTATAACAAATAAATAAAAAAGGTTTTGTATTTAGGTTTAAAATTCCCATAAATATTTCTGATTAGATGTAGCCTTTTGGTATAAGTTTGGGAATGGCAGGTCTAATGTATATAAAATACAGTACACAGTGCGGTTAAATATGCACTAATAAATATGCTTGATTTTGGCATCATTTTTGTTTATTCAACAACAAGCAATTATTCATAGCAAATCCAAGCAGCAGCAATTTAAGGGGAAAGTAAAATCTTGGAAATAATTATGTGAATTGAGGTTATTGTCATTATTAATGATGGTCTGCACTCAAACTAGCAGGGACTTCAAAAATATGATGACCTCTGAAGATTTGCTTCCATAGATGGAATAAGACTAACAGAAAATTTGACCTTTTCAAACAGATTTAAATAGACACCTAGAAATGTCTTAGCATCTTGAATATTAAATATGCAAACTTTTTTTGGTCTTTGACTTTTCTCAAAAATATATATTTTTTAATTATAAAACCCCCTCAGATTTTCAATGTTGTCTCATCATACATCTCATCTTTTTGTTCCCCATTTTATATATAGTAAAAGTAAACCCCCTGTGTACACTTCACTGACCCTTGGGTGGTTCCTCACAACCTACTTTAAGAAATTTAGTGTAAGAAGACACTTTCATACCAGGTTTGGACTTGTTGAGGTTTTTGGGTTTGCGCTTGCGTGTCTGAATCCCTTCTTTTTTCATAGCAAGTGGACGAGGAACCTGTGTTGGAGAAAATTTGTTCAAAATTTGATTTCCAAGTAAGCATACATATCAAGACTTCGTGTGTAAAGCCATACTGTATCTATTTTGATCTTATTCAGACTAAAAACCTTATGAGTCAGTGTCTTAGAATCACAAATTTCGACCCAGTGTCTCCTTATGCTGAAAGAAGTTTAATCATAACTCTAGTTAATTTAGATCTTATCATCACACATATTAATAATATTGTCGGTGTGGAACTCACCCCGTGGAGCTTCATGTAGAGGCCACAGGCATTGCACACAGGCTCTCCTTCTGCATTTCGTCTCCACAGAGTGGTGGTTGTTGTGTGGCAGTTAGTGCAGGATAGGCCCACCCTCCTGGAAGCAGACTGAAAGGGAGTGTGTAAGAAAAAGATAAAAATACAATTATTATATATTTTTTTGCTTTTTTTTTGCCTAGCTTTTTGTTTCTGAACTTTCTGAATAGAAGATTTTTTAAATTGCATGAACAAGAGTATTTATACATAAATGAATTTATCATATATGGACAAGCAAGAAACGTGTTCACCCTATCTTCCTATCCATTTTAATTGTTTTTTTCTAGTTTATAATTTGCAAAAAATTGTTTTTTTATATTATTTTTATTAAAAAGTATTAACTGTGGCCATGAATTTAAGTTTTTCAAATTGAGGTCCTCGTCGCCATGACTTGATACATTAATGCCAGAAGGTAAATTTCTTTTCATCTATTTCTTAAAACGTATCTTGCAGCAATCATTGTATTATAAAAATGACTGTGATAATGAAAAATCAATTAGATTAATCAAATGTGTCCACAGAAACCTAAGCATGGAGATTAATATTTTTGCTCCATCTTGAAATGCGTCATAAAGACCTACTGGTGTTCAGTTGTGGATACTCCAGTAGTTTGTGATTTTGTTTGTTCCTCACAAGCAATTAAGAATATGACCTTTTTCCTCAACATATCAAAATGTCTGCTCAAGTTACGCACGTCACAGCTACAACTACACAGCTGCTGTGGCAAATAACATTAACTTGTGGCCTGAATATACCGTATTAACAACTGGTCAAGCATTATTACAAGATAACCAATGTCACCTCATTTGCTTTCTGTATAACGATTCTATTCTTTTGGTTTGCATAATATACAATACTATTTCATTTACTGTTAGTAAGTACAACCTTAATCTTACAACAGTATTTATTCTTTTATTTATTCAGCTCCTATACTGCTTTATCCTGTATATAGAGTCAAGGGGGCCAGGAGACTTAATGCACAAGGCGGGATACACCCTGGACAGGGTTGCAGGGCACGAGCACACACACAATTTGGAAAGCCAATTAATTTAATCTCATGTCTAGGACTGTAGGAGGAAACCCACCAAGCGCGGGGAGAACATGCAAACTCAACGCACACAGACTCGAGGTGGGACTCGAACCCATGACCCTGGAGGTGTGAGGCCACAGTGTTAACCCCTACACCACCATACCAACCTTTGTTCTTTTCCATATATGACATTTTTTCCCTTCTGCTCATCCAGTAGCTTACGTTCATAAAGATATAAAAACATCCGTCATGCGAATAAGAGGCTACATTTAATGACAAGGAAATTTGACTCACAAGTCGTCTCTGGGGCTTGATCAGTGGTCTGTTGATGCCATTCATCTTGTGGTAGAGTCCACACGCATTACAAAGGTAATGACCAGTGCCGTCTCGCCGCCACAAAGGAGTGGACATGGCCCCGCAGTTCACACACTCTCGGCCCTCGGCGAAATCATCGAACAGATCTAAACAACAGCGATGGAGAAAGAGAAAACGTTTGAATGTTTCATTTGGTCAAACCAGTCATGTTTAAAGTGTTGCTCTGTTTAACTGAGCTGTCCCATGTCTACCTTATAACATTCATATTTTATGGTAAAGTGGTCTTTAAACGCATACTGACATGAGTTTGGTACTTATGATAGTCTTGATTACAGTATTCCTACATGTATCCTAGCAGTGTTAGCAATGACTGGCTTCTATGCAGACTTCATTTCCAACAAAATAAGCTCCTTATGCAATTAATAGTTAAGAGTACACAGTATATGCTGTAATATTCTTCCTACATCGCTTCCTAATATATACTGCCTAATATATATAATAATAATATATTTGCCCGCTTCTTAATGTAACCATTGTTCAAAGTTTATACATTAAAGCTTAGCATGGTTTCTAGCTACAGTAGCAATGCTGTAAGCTAGCAATGCTAGCTGGAGAAAAAAAATAGCTGAATGTTTAACTGAGTAATGGTTAAATTATCATAAATAATGGTTACTTGAATTATGATAAATAATAGTTTAAGGGTTGTGGACTAGAGAGTTAAAAAATAGGTTTACTATGTGTGTGTGTGTGTGTATGTGTTTTATTTTTAAATACCAATCCAGTTATATCAGGCTGATATCAGCAAAAAATGCTGGATCAAATCCTTGTACTTTGGCCAATGTAACATCTTTATTTTCATTTAAAAACACACATGGGATCAATTTATGACTTCATGGGATCTCCACAATCTATCCCAAACCAAAGGAAAATTAAACAGCCTATCCAACGAGCATTACTCCATAACTTTATAACTTATAACTGTTGCCTGTTTTTGACCAGCAGGAGGGGTCAATTCTCATGTTTTAGCCCTCCATGTCTGCTAGAGGTTCTGCTTTTTCTCAGCATAAGACAGGTCCTCTTTTGATAACAAAAAGCAGCTCTGTATATAGAGCAGAAAATTGAGCTAATCTTTATAAATGGAAACAACACAAAGTGCATAAGAGAGCTCTTTAACAGCCATGCTGAAGGATTGATCAGTGCGGACAAGTGATGGAATAAACGAGAGGAAAGTCTCTCCTTCTCTCTTACTCTCTCTCATACTGTGTGTGTGTGTGTGTGTGTGTTTATAGCATTACAGGAACTTATCTTAAAAGAGATTTAAATTAAGGGCACATCAATTTACTTTAACTGTATTTGAATGAGAGGTCTTTGGTACAACATAAAAAAGGTTCATAAATATACTATGGCACGATAAACGAGTATGGCACGATGAACAAGGAAGTAAATATTAAATATTAACTAAACAATGAATATGATATCAGTGGTGGAATGGAAAGTAAAAAGTAATATTATTTACTCATCTTTTTTAGCAAAGGAATCAAAATGAATTTTTTATTGTAAAAGTTATTTTATAGATATATGAAGTGAAAATGTAGAAATAAGTAAAAATGGAAAAATGTGTATAATAATAATAATAATAATAATAATAATTATTATTATTATTATTATTATGCACCAAATGAAACCACTGCTGTCTGCTGTGTAAATACACATGGTAAGTGTAAATATGGCTGTAAACCTAATTGCCCAATTGTAGAATCTACATTTTTTACCACTTTATTAAGAACATCCCCTATCCCCTAGATGTTTATGCAATTATCCATTCTGTCTATCGTAGTGCAGTAATTATTATCTGCATGGTTTTTGGTGCCATATGAGATGATAATCTCTATTTAGTTGTACATGGGCTACTGGAGTAAAAGTCAACCCTGGCTTCCATATCAGTATTCTGATGCTGCAATGGAAACTGGAAAATTCAAAATGAAAAAGTATCCAAATTTTTATAGTTTCAATCTACACTTCAGATAATCCTTGGTTCTCTCTAAGGAATTTGGAAGTTCCAGAATGTGGAGACACACGATGGCCTTTTTCCAAGGTTCTCAGCAAAACTGCTACAGTCCTAACCTTGAGACTGGTGAGAGACAGCATACACAAGAAGAACAATGCACAAAAGAACTTTGGCACCAAAAGTGCAAAAATCAGTTTATCCTCTCAACACTTACAGCACAAGATTTTGGTGTTTTTGTAAATCCGCTACACTGAGACACTGATTTATTCCTCCTTCCTGGCAATTACAAAATTCCACAAAGCACATCAATGACAAGATTATGAACTGTCAAAATATTTATAATTGCTGATTGATTGGACAGAGGAGGATTTTTTGTTCAGTATACAATCTGGTGTGTTTGTCATATCACTCAGTTGATTCCTAAATTCTAATTATGTTTTATGTATATATTTTTTGTCATTATTTAGCAGTAATTTATTAATGTTGTTTTTATTATTATTTTATTTGTTGGCCAAATTTGAAAAAAAAAAAAAAACTGCTGTAAATTTTAAGTATTTATTTTAAAGCAAAATGCTATTTTATTATTTTACAGGATTATACTGTAAATGATTATGCAATCACTGATTTACAGCACAGTGCATAGTGGGATATCTAATGCTTTTGGCAGAGGTGATATTGGTCTTTGTGTTCACCTTGAGTTAGTATATATATACTACAAAATATATATATAATACTACAAAAACATTTAACTGCCATGAATGAACTGGGCTAGCCATGGTCGCTCAGGTGTTAAGGCATTAAGGGATAGCTCAGAAGGTTGTCCATTTAAATAAATTTTTTTAAAAACATTTCTAAGCATGTAATTAAATATTTGGCAGTTTTACTAACCATCAGATAAGCGAACAGATAGACTTCAGGAGCAGGTTACACTGGACAACACTGAATGTGTTGTTTCAACACAGCAGACTTTTTTCATTTTATTAGAATTTTCACGGACGCAAACATAATAATTATTACCAAGATAAACCCAAACATGCCCCATCTCCATGCTGCCCTCTATTTTCAGTGCTGACTTTGTCATTATTAGCCTGCTCAAAGTCCACTGCTGTTCCCCGCTGATAGATAGCAAACTGATAGAGGTGCAAGAGATGCTCTCATGTTCACATCTCGAGCAATAAGCTAGAAACAGTCCACAATCCACAAAGCAGTGATCCAATCAATCTGGAACATCAGGAGTGTGTGATTAGATAAGAGAGGGCTAATATTTAAGCCTGGCTTATTATTTCGGCTATTAGTCACATGCTTGACAGATTCTTAGTGCCCTTCTTTTCTCTTGCATGAGTATCACTGATGAAAGAATAACTCACAGAGGTCTTCAAGTAACCCTTGGGTCTGAATTTGAGTCTTTTGTTTTCCTAATTTTTTAATTAGAAAATCCTAATAATTTGTTTGGTTTAAAAAATCCTGGGTGAACAGTAATTTTCAATATTGTTTTGCTATTTATTTGCCACCAAGCATGTTTTATTAATTTGTCATAATTATACATATGGATAAGGGTAGTATGATTTTATGCTTATAATAAATGTAATTAAATAATTTAAAAAATGATTTTGGTTCACAGTAGACATAAGGCTGTCTCCTTCTCTGATTTGTCCACTTTGTTGTTTTGATTTTTCAGTGGCAATGTTACCAAATGGCTACAGCTCAGATTTCCAAAAATTTTGGCCCACCCTGAAAATTTTTAATTAGGCCCAACTAAATTGTTCATTTTCTTTTACAACGTATAAATAAATAAATAAATAAATAAATAACGCACAAGCCTTCAATTCCGTTTTTTTTTTCCTGAACACATTTCCGTGAGATTCATTACAATGTAATAGGTTTATTGTTATATCTGTTGTGTAAATCACAAATCTGGCCGCAACTTCAAGACTTTTGATTACATTGTTTTACCAGAAACAACTCAGTTTTATGGGCTCGTTTGTTGTAACTTTGTGAAGGAGGTTTTCGTGTCTTAAATGTATTTGCATACATTAATAATAATAAGATAAACAAATGATTGTATTGATTGATTAATTTGTATGATCGAATGTTTCACAGCTCAGTCACTCATTTCTGCTGATTTTGGACTTTTCATATACAAAACATAAAAGCAATCACAATAACAGCAATAATTTATTATTGAAAGATTTAAAAATTAATTGGTGATATTTTTTAAACGGAACGCATTAGTATTTATTTTTAAATTAACAAGAAACAGCTATCGTTTAAAGACATTTAATGGATTTTAATTTACTGCCATTAGTTGTATACCAAAAATGCGTATGTGCGTAATGTCGGATAGAGGACGTAATATTGTGGCCAAATCTTGTCTAATAAAAAAAATGAATAGGATTGACTTAAATAAAAAATCATTATAATAATATAGGAAATTCGTTGAAATCGTTTTAAACACTGATTGATGTAGCTTTAATCGCCTAAATCTAACCTTTTTACGTTGTCTAATTTAACATCATTTGACGTTGCCGTTAAATAGGCTATGAACATTTTAAAAAAAAGTTAGAGGCTTGACAAAATCTACGAAATCGTCGAGCATATCATTTTTGTTACTTAGTATGGAGATCTCTTTTTGTTATAAGAATTAAATAGCTGTTTTAGACAAATTATTATTATTATTATTATTATTATTATTATTATTATTATTTTTATCAGCATTAGTGTTTATATTATTTTTTTGCTTTGCAATACTACTATACGATTTTATTGACCGTTTCTTTTAAAAAAAAAATCGTTTTGGACGATGATTTTAAGCATTTCTAAGCGTTTAAAGCAAAAAAAAAAAAATTGTTTTACCAGTGCAATGGGCTATTTAAGGGATAGATCCTTTTATCTAAAAGCGCGCTTAAATCTTTGATTATTTTGAAACAACAACATTGAGTTATTAAGAAGCGACAGGTATGCTGGAAGGGTTATTTCCTCTTTTTGAAGTGCAGAATGTTTCTTGAGGACATGGTTACTATACAAGATATATGGATAATAATAATAATAATAATAATAATAGTAATTAGAAAATGTTGTTGATGTAAGCTCTTACCCAGATTCGGGTGCCTCGGGGGGCCGGTCGGCCCTGCAGACTGCAGACTGTGAAGCACCGAGCCGTCGAAATGCGACGCGGCCCAGGTTCCCCCGACGCCTGGACTCACGTATGCGGGATAGTGAGCGGGGTAAGACGTGCCCAGGCCGCGCGCGCTGTAGTGCTCCCGTCCGTTCGCCGTGACGTTCAGCGGACTGGTGTAAGTGGCGCCTTCCCTCGCGGCCGAGCTCATGGGCGGGCTGGCGGAGAACGTGAAGCGCGGAGACACCGGGGAGTGGTGCGCCCCGCTCGTGTTGTACGACGCCACGGGGTCCGAGGCTGCCTGAGGCCAGGCCGAGTGACCCGAAGCCGCGTTGCTCTGCTGGGACGCGGCGCCGTGCGGCTGAAGGTACGAGAGCGCGGGGAGCACCGGCGCCACACGCGTGCTCGGCACGTACACCGGCGACGCCGCGTTGTGCACGAAGCTCGGCTCGTAGGAACCCGGGTTCGCAGCCATACTCAGACCCTGATACATGTCCGTGTGGATGAGGTGAGGTGATAATCCGCAGTGCTCGCTCCCAGGACAGAGCTGCAGAATGACTACCTGCGACTTTCGCTTTCCCCGGACATGGTACTGCGCCACGCGCTACAGAAACCTCTACCTGTTCAGGAGGAAGGAGGGAGAACTCGGAGTGGGGATGGAGTGAGAGTGGGGTGGAGAAATCTCTCTCTCTCTCTCTTTATCTCTCTCTTTGCAGTTTTAACACCCGTGTTTCTGCAAATTCTGCAGATTGTTCCGCCCTATAAGCTAAATTCATGTTCCTTATTTCTACTTAACTTTTTGTCAATAAAATACATCCTCAATAACTTGCACACTTTAATAAACTCTTCTGAATGTATACAGGATGTTTTTTTAACTCCTGAAATTATTCTGTACCGAACATGGTTCTAAAATGCTTTAATTTTCCTGTGCGTAAAGTTAGAGTTGAGTGTGGCTTTTTGGATTTGGCTTAGAACCTACAGAAAAATAAATAAATAAATGAATAAATAACGCTGACAGATTCGACATTCAGATAAAACGCAGCATATTAACGGAAAAAAAGTCGTATGGAGTTATGAAATACCCAAGACAGAATGCTACGGATCATGTTAAAAATGTTATGACCTAATCATATTTAAAATGTATTTTTGATATTATTATTATTATTATTATTATTATATACAATCAGATCATGGCACGAAGAATACTTCTATAAAGTTATAGAAATAATAAAAATGGAAATAAATTGAATGTACTGAATGTAAATGTGACAAATTAGTAACTATAGTAGTGTCAGGCTACTGATTTACTAAATCGAAAAAAAAAAAAAAACTCATATACTGTGAGCAAAAGTGGATAAAATTAATTAAACAGTTTAATTACAATAAAAAAGAAAAAAACGTGTTTTTATGGACACGTAATAGTGCTGAAAACCAATTTACAATATGTACAATAAGAATTAATAAAGTTTGTTTACTATTATCAAACATCCTATAATAATAATAATAATAATAATAATAATCATAATAATAATAATCAAAAAGAACAAGAAAATGAAAAAAGAAAAAATAGAAAAACAGCAGAAGTAATAGAAATAATAAAATAGTATTAAGAATAGAGGAAGATGAGCAACAACTATAGCCTCAACACCACCACCAACAACAATAAAAACAACAACAACAACAACAAAGTAGGAAGGAGTAACACAATAAAAATGATAATTATATTTTAAAAACGTTTGTCGATATATCATCCCCATTCTTGTGTTGAGTATTCAGTCACT
The DNA here is from genome assembly GCF_024256425.1 of Clarias gariepinus. Taxonomy (NCBI): domain Eukaryota; kingdom Metazoa; phylum Chordata; class Actinopteri; order Siluriformes; family Clariidae; genus Clarias; species Clarias gariepinus. Next base: position 39,255,239 of record NC_071101.1, on the reverse strand, counting down.
TCAGTACATTGGACAGAAACATCAGGAGTGATGGATGGTCATGCTTATTACTGAAGGCCATGCATGACGCCGCTATTGTCCAGCTCTGAGTGTATCGGAAGTCCTGATGTTGTTGTTCTGAGCAGATTTATAGCTAACAACCTGCGCCCTCAAACAGGGCTTCTCAAACGTTATTTGCTGCCAGGGATCATTTTTGAAATGAAATCCACAAAAAAAAAAAAAGCCGACTAATCAAATCAAGCTTATTAGAAATATTAAGCTCATATATAGTAATCTAATATAATATTCTGGCTATTTATTGGAGATATTTAAACTGAACATTCAGTTTTGACAATTGGATAAAACTCAAATAGTTTTGAGTTTCCTGTCAAAATGAAGTCCACGAGCAAAATATCACACATAAAAAAATCTGGTTTTTCCAAACCTCACTTTGAGAAGCACTGCCTTAGAGCATTTTATCTTCTCCGAGCTTACTGTACCTAAGCACCAATTACTCTTAATATCTCTAAATTTATTTATAGAAAAAAGAAAAAATATAATTGAATCATATTATTGGGTATTTCACTGTCTGTAGGTGCACAAGCTTAATTATTGTTTCTGTGGATTTGTCTTGCCCTTTACAAGACAGCAAGCAGAGAAAAACAAGCATGCTCCATATTATCATTACCTTCTTTCAGTCTCCGTCTCCATCCCTAAAAGCCACATACAGTACTCCCTGGGCCCTACACGCCCTCTTGTCTGAGACACAAGGCCACAGCAATGCCATGCCACAAGGCTTTGTGATGCCAACTGGATAAACCACCAATCAGGAGCACACATGGCTGAGAGGAGCGCTCTCTTGTCCATTCAAGAAGAAAGTAGGAAAGTGTTCGGTTCATCTAGAAATGTGCTTCAGGGAGATGTTCTGGAATTAAAAGTAATTTAATATGATAATAAGTTATAATTGATATAATTAATCTGGCCAGTCCAAATCCAAATAAAAAGCCAGAGAAGTCAGTATTTAGATTAATTTTATTCATTCATATTCATTTCTTTCAAATCTTTTACAGCAAAATGTTTTATGGCTTGGTCAGGGTTACTTGAAGGTAAAAAAAAAACAAGGTGGTGAAATTATATTAGAACAAAATGTTCACATGCACACACACAAACACACACACAGACACACACACACACACACATTACATTTTTAAAGTTTAGAGTTTAGTAATTTACTTCTGACCCCTCCTCTATTAGCTTTTAGTGAAAGGGTAATTTGCACAATATGGCCCTAATGGGAATATAAAATTATTAATGTGTAACTTTTACCTGGTCATAATTCCAAAGAAACTGTAATGTTGGCTGCAGAGTCAAAGAGCCCATGCTGATTAATGAGAACAGTCCCTCAGAATGACTTTTGCCCAAAGTCCTGCAAAAAGCAAAGATCAAATTATTATCTGTCTATCAGTCTATTACAAGTCACAAGACTGTTTGTAAAATTATAAGAAGGTATTATAGGAATGAAGGAAAGTTCATATATACGTGCATGAGCATTAGCAGTCATGTGTCTGAAAAACGTCTGAAAAAAAAGTCTCCTCAGCAGCGCCTGTGTGATCACCAAAGGCCAGAATGCTGTCAGCGTGTGTATGAACGAGGTGCCGGTTGAAGGAATGGAAGGGGTAGATAGAGGAAGCGAGGTGGAGGAGTGACAGAGTTCAGGCGTTTGTTTAAGGGGAAAAGTATTTCGAATTGCTGTCTAAAAGACAGCAAAAAAGGGATGAAAAGATGGGAAATGGGATAAATGGGGGCCTGTGTGCAGGTTAGTCCTGACGTGAGACAGCATGGCTGTAGGGATGGGGAAGGGGTGATGGTGGTGGTTGGTGGCCTCTTTTCCTGAGGTTTCCTGAGGGCCATAGTTCAGCCGGACCCCTGGCTCCAGGAAGAGATGGTTAAAAAAAAAAAAAACACACACACACACACACACGCACACGCACACACATAGACAGAAAGCCCTTTCAATAATTTTCTCCTTTTAAATATCTATCCCAATCATTCCTATGTGTCCTACAATTAAAAACATGCTTCTTGTTGACTTTGTTGATTTGTTCAGTTTACTACTTTCGAGTTTTCCATTGATCTCTGAAGGTGTGTGTGGAAAGAAACAGAGCCTGATCAATGGGCTTTGTGTACGGCAGAGACAGGACTATTTGGCCAACACTCACCAGCGCATTCTCTGAGCTTATCTGAACATGCCACTATCTCGCGAAATCAATTATACCTGAATCAAGCCAAGTGGATGCCCCACGTGAGTGTCTATATGCAGAGCCATGCTCGGGCTCTCGTTGACCAACAACGGACTGAGCTTAATCATGTCTATCTGTCACAAAGGTAATGGGTCTATCTGAGAGACCTCTGACCTGGTCATCAAACCATCAGGTGAAGCAGTATTGGAGGAGGTTATCTACTTTTAGGACTACTTGTGGACTTAATCAATCTTTTACACAACACTCAAGCATAACTGTTTGCTTATATGGAAATATTTAATTGCAGTGTTGTGGCAGGTTGTGACCTTTTTGTGTTTTCTGTTGTTTTAAAGTCTCAGAGTAATGAGTCCAGGGATTAGGTTTTTGTTTGCCAGGTTTGTTTTTCGCCCAAAAATTTTTTTTACTAGGGCACAGAGAGAGAGAGAGAGAGAGAGAGAGAGAGATATTCTAGTTGATGTAGTGTATGTAAGAGAGAGACAATCGTGTCTAATGTAAAAACACACAAGTATTGTGCTTCATTTGATTCAACATATAAGATATGAAAGAATAAAAATATAACAAAAGGTTACCTTCTCTCTCTAATTCATAGGGCTGTGGTATCAGCAGAACGTGGCACGTTTTTGCTACTAGTCAATTTTATCCACGATTCGTTTTATTTATAGCCCTAGTGGTCATGGAGGAATAAGAGAGCAGGCCAGGGAATTGGATGGAGGTGAGATGAAGGGGGGGCTGGGATCCCAGGACCTCACCCTGAGATAAGAATAGACCAAAGTCCGAGCAAACATTAGGCCAGCAGCCCACTGATCCACTGATAACACAACCTCACTAGTCCACTAGTCTTGTAATGAATCAACCTCATTAGATGCATGAAGTTGGAGTGTGGATTATCCATAGACGGACACGTGCATGACATTATCAAGTCAAGACAAGGCACATTATGCCATACGCACAGCAATATGGGAATATTTTATAGCTACAGAAGCACTGTGCATGTGGTGTGGAAATACAGTATAGGGTGTCCCAAAAGGTCTTCATTCACAGGGCAATGTTGCAACATGCGTTCCTGATAATTTAAATACATTTTTAATAATCTTTTGTCAATGGCTATCTGAAGAAATATATATCATTAAATAACTTGAGAATAAACTAAATGCAAATTTTGAAAAATTAATTTATGTTTAAAAATAAACAAAAATAACAAACAAAATCAAGATTAAAAAAGGAAAAAAGAATAAATGAGGAAATAAACAGATGAAAGCTAGGAGTCAAAAGAGGAAATATTGAGTGTAATTATTAGCACTGCCTTTGCCACACCTTGGTTAGGAATGTGTACAGTATAAGTATTAGTGTGCATTGAGACAAGGCAAAAATGCATACAAATGATCTATATCACACAGTACTTGCACTGGTTTCCAGCTTTGCTTAGTATGCAGGCATAAAGTTAGTGACTTGCACTATTTCATACACACTTTGTGCTTATCATTTTAAGCCCTTCATCAGGGTCAGTTTTTGACCTGGATATATTTTTTCAGTTGGTAGAACGTATCTCAACCCAGTACCAGTGTCTCACTGATATCATCAGGGTATCCTAAGCAATGATTTCCATGCAGCAGAGATGTAAAAGCAGCAGTAAATATAAAAAAAATCTGACTTAATATCTATAAATTCCGCTGTAACCTCTAAACATTTTAATTTCTTATTTATTTCTTTATTTATACATTTCTTTATTTTACTTATCTCAAAAGGTATCTTAAAATTCCATCTTCTTCTAAAAAACCTTTATGTTAAAACTTGGATTTATCTTTACAGAATCTGACTTATCTAATATTATCTTAACATTTAAATGTATTGTTTTCTTTTCTTTAAAAAATATCTAGTTCATGTTAAAACTATGACATTAATTTTTTTTTAATTTATGATTATTAGGCCTATCTCAAAAATCAAAATTATTATTTTGGAATTCAGCCTTTTTTTTAAACTTAACACTTGTTTTGACTCCTTTATTAGGTGTTATTGGGGTGGTGTGACTTATCCTTAAAATCCTTTATCAACATTCTGACTTAATGTTTTTCTTAAAAAATATGTTAAAGTTAGAGCACAATTAGAACTTATCTTAATAACTTAATTATTATTCCAAAAATAATATTATTATATCTGAATCCTGATCTTTTATGATTTCACAATTATGACTTTTCATTTTAAACCTTTTGGTTGGTGTTGAAAGTGTGACTCGACTAAAAAAATCTGAATTATCTAAAAATTCTGAAATATAATTATAAATATAATTATTATCTGAATTATTGTTAAATAATGACCAATTGTTATCTCTTAAATTCTGAATTATACTTTTGGAAAATCTTTAAAGCATGGTTTTATTTTTATTTTTTTTTCTCAAAAATCTGTAACAATGTAACAACTTAAAATCTTAGATTATTTCATTATCTCGAAACATTGATTTTTGACAGGAAATTTTATCAAAATAAAATCAGGACAAAAAATGTCTAACAATTTTATTTTAGCTTTGGCAGCCAGGTAATATTAAAACTTTACCTTTTTTGTCTATATTTATCTTAGAATATTAACTTATTATTAAAATATTAAGTACACAAATGATCTTTTGACTTTGTATATCACAATAAAATGTAAAAAAAAAAAAAAAAAAAAAAAAAATTCTTTTTTTTTAAATGACCTTCCTAACTAACAAGAAATGGTAAAAATTCATTGATGAGTTCAAACCCATTGGTATATAGTATGTACTGTATACAGATATGTGTGTAAAGCATAAAGACTATATTACTTGAGCATATTTCTACTTTAGCTATTAAAAATACAGTACTTTTTGTACATTAAAAATATGTCTGGCCAATAAGTGTACATGTCTATCTGTGTGTGTAACTCTTATTTCCCACTTGATATCGACAGCACAAGGACACAAACATTAACCACAAAAACACCTTTTTTCTTGTTTTGATTATAATAGTTACTGTATCTAATTAATGCCTAAATAATTACATTAATTCTATCTTAAAAGGGAAAAATAGATATATACCTGATAGTTTGTGAGGATATTGATTTTATTTTTGGTCCCCACAAAGTGATAAATGCATTTACTTAAATACACACAATGGCAGGAAATAATAGGAGAAGGGAGTCTCTTAATCCACCAGGTCATACAACATACAACCAGATAACAGAGAGAATATTCCTGTTTGTCAGGAATGATAAGGACATCCGATGCGCGCGCACACACACACACAAACACAAACACACAGAGCAACATAACTGTCACATAACCAACATATTTGTTTCTTTACCTGTTCTATCTGCAGAGATAGGAAACACACATACGCACACAGAGAGGAGAACAAGCTGTTGGACAATGTATATACTTGCTATGACTCTTCACCTCAATTAGACCCACAACATGCAAATATTGTTTAGCTCATCCAAACAAGTCCAACAAATATACCACTACTGTACATTTACAATTTGCGCTGTACTAGTCACTATTAAAACTTTGTGCCTTATGCTTTAAGGTAAGGATGAGAACACACGTACACATACTCCATATCTGCAGGAAAATAAGTCACATCAGTGCTGAATCTTTCATACACTCACACTCATACACACACACAATCACAGAGACAGAGGATGGAGAAGACGAGTTGTTGGAGGATCTGCTGGAACAATAGGGCTCGGCAGCCTGTCCCCTTATCAGTCTGAGGCCTTATCGAGCCCTGTCTCTGTTAGTGTTACCCCCGCAGCACCCCCTCGGACCCGCTTATCACCCCCGGCTGACGTCAGGGCTCCCGGGCGGAATGCTGGAGACGGACCCTGATAGCGCCGCTCGACTGTGGGAACAGCTATCTAGACAAAAAATGTGCATCCAGCAGGCGAGATCCCTAAGAACTCCTTGGATCATATCTGTTAGGGGTGTAAGTAAAGATCCTATAAAAGCACCGATACACGGCAGATTACTTTTGCACATTTGGACGACTATGAAGAGGCATCAACTACAGAAATAATGTGAGACTGATAATGAAAAAAGTAAAGTTTTTGGGGTCTCACTAACGAACAAAGTACAAATAAAGTGGCTCAAATGAAAAAAAAAACAAAAAAACCTGATGGTCTGTTTTTGCTTAATGTTCTAGATCTTTGAGAAAACTTCTCTTTTTTTTAAAGAAAAAAAAATCCCATCTATTATAACATTTAAGAAGAAAGGAGAAAACTAGAGAACACAGAGGAAAACCCAGGCAAATGTGTAGAATGGAGAATATCCAGTATGTTAAACAGAGTTCACATTTAACGGTAATTAACTTTATCAAAAAACTAATAAACATCAATTGGTCACCTAGGTCTAAGCATCATATTAATATTGGTGTAACTTTAAGGCAAAAGATGAAAGAAAGAAAAAAAAATATCTGCAATTTACTTGAGGGCAATCTTCTATACCATTGTTTGCTATTTCAGCACTGTTATATATCTGTAATAGGAAAATATATATATAATACAAACATCTTTATAGCATAATTTAGAAGTATTATAGATTTAGTATTATAGAAATTTCAAAAACAAACGCACAGTTTAGAAACATTAGCAATATCACATAAGAAAGAGTGTAGTTACACTGAATATTAGCATAGCTTTGATTAGCTGCTCCAAAAATCTAAGCTGCGATTGCAAATTCAATATAGATTTTTTTTACAACAGTTTATGAGTATAAACCACCAAACAGAAAAACAATTAAGTGACATTTTAAGAAATAAATGTAGACATTTTTTTTCATTTATTGTTGCTCATTTAGTGGAAATGCTGTAGCTTCTGAAGAAGCCATGCTGACTCAGCTAACCATGCTGACTCGGCTAGTCAGCTAGCTAACTTACAAACGTGCTTTTGGTGAAACTTGATGTCCTTTCTTTAATTTCATCTTCATCTGACATGTAAAATATATATTTATGTACACAGAAAACGATTGTTTGCTAGGTCTGCTGATGATATCGCTAACTCTGCGGTGATATGTGTGTTAGTAATAAATTTTTACACCATAGGACTTTATAGAGTACCAGGGGAGGTACTACGACACCTTGATGGGTAGTACTATGGCATGTACAACAATACTTTAGTGAATACTATGGTACTTATTGAGTACCACAAAGATTAGCAGGTATACAATATGGTATTTTTGTACATAAAGTACCATATTAGCTACAGTGTGTTAGTAAATACTACTGGTTTTGCATGGTACAGGCAGTACCATAACATGTACCATACTACAGTAGATTGTAGAACCATGCAACTTGTACCTAAGTACCATAGGGTGGTATATGTCAGGATACTATATCAGGAAATAAGGGCTACCTTATTAGTACATACCAAGGTAAATATTCTTACAGATTACATACTAAAGATAGAAGAGCAGAGTAATAAACACAGTGAAAAGTCCCAGTGCGGTCAAATTAAGTGAGCAGCACTGCATCCGGTTGTGTAATAATGAATGTAAAATGACCAAAGGTTTTCAATTCGTAAATCACGAGAGTCAAACAGAACCCGGACTGAAATCAGAGATGACAGAGTGATGGAAAGTGCCTTAACCCCTTAACCTATAGTAAACCCAAGTGCATTTTTTATTCAATATGAATTGAACTTGATGAAGATGTTGTGATGAAATCATCCTCTGCCTGTATGTCATTTCATGGCAACGCTAAGCTTCATCAAGTAGACTCTTCTCTGACACACAAGTCTTATCTTAACCTCTGGACCAAACCTAGTCAAGTTTGTGATGGATAGTTCTATCAGATAGTGTAATAACGAAAACATTATAGCATATCATCGTTTAAAATAACAATAAAGCCGGAATATTTATGAACTGAAAGATCACAGACTATAAATCTTTGAGTGAAAGTAAAGCCGTTTCTCCAAGAAAGCAATAAATTTTTGTGGTATGTGAGTGTGTGGACATCAGGTTATGGGGATTCTTAAGGTTTCCTGGCCATCATAGTTTTGAACTGTGTGCGTGTTTTTGAGGGAGACAGAGTGAGAGAGAGAGGAGGTGCCAGAAGCACAGTGGCATTCCCATTAGTTTACGCAGGTGTAACATTCCCACAACTAAAGTTCTAAGAATAGTCACTTTTCAGGAGATTACTCTCCTCCTATCATATTTAAGTTAATTCTGTGCATATGTCAGTGGAGTCGCACACTGTAAAAAAAAATTCACATTAACACACAAAGACACACACTCTGTGTCTCTTTCTCTCTCAACCAACAGTATCTCTGTCTCGCTCTCACTGCATGACCTGTTTGAGGCGTGAGGAGGAGGAATGAGGGAGGAGAAGGAGAAACATGGCCTTGAATTTCAAACAGAGAGAAGGGAGTTATGTCTCCCAGCATCTCACATCCTTCTTCTCTCTCTTTCACAGATTTCTCCCGCACTCTCTTTGTTAGACACACACTCCCGGAATTTCTTTAGCAGCTGCCATGGCCTTGGGTGTAAATAATTGTGTAAAGAGGGGAAGAGAGAGAGAGAGAGTGAGAGACAGAGCACTTTATTTTTGTTTTTGCTCTTTCCTGATGATGATAGTGGGTACTGAAGTTCGATCATATCCGATGCTGTTTCCTGCACTGCTACACTGTTACACTCTGAGAAGGAGGGAGGGTTTACTTTTTCTCTCAGTTACTGAGACCAGGGCAATAAAGTCATTTACAGCACTGATACTTCAGACTTACATTTACTGATACACAAGTTCACTCCTTCAGCTCACTCACTCACTCACTCACTCACTCACTCACTCACTCAAGTCACTCACTTATCCACTCTCACTCACTCACTTTAACTCACTTACTCACTCCTTCTCTCACTTACTCACTCAAGTCACTAAGCATTAATTCATTGTCACTTACACACTCTTCTACTCATTTAATCACTCACTCACTCATTCACTTACTTTAACTCACTTACTCACTTTAACTCACTCACTCATTCCCTCACTTACACTCACTCATTCATTATCACTTACACTTACTTACTTAGTAACTGATTTTTAATTAATTCTCACTTACACTCACTCAATTACTTACACTCACTCTCATTCACTTATTAACAAACTTATTCTCACTCACTTACTCATTTATGCTCTCATTCACGCTCATTCACTCTCACTCACTTACAGATTTACTCACTCACTAATTTACAAACTCGCTCTCTGTCTCTCACTCTCATTCACCTACTTACTTTAACTCACTCACTCACTCACTCACTCACTCACTCACTTTTACACACTTTCACTTACTCACTCTTTCACTCACTCACTAACTTACTTACTCACTTTTACACAATTTCACTCACTCACTCACTTCTTCACTCATTTGTGCACTTAATCACTTACTTGTCAATATTATCCAAGCACGGCATGCTCCACAAGGGGGTGCTGCTAACTTTAGGGGCAGTAAATGTGCACATTGCCACTGGGATCCTGCTGGACCCACAAAATAAAACAAAACAAAACAATCTGACTGCTAATGTGAATGTTTTCATTTAATATGAAAGAGACAATATACTGTACATCCGAGTCTGATAAAATGAAGTGTAGCTAGCCTGATGGTGGTCTGTTCACTGTTCGCTGTTTGCTCCTGGGTCATCTAAACTAAAGTCAGACTGTAGAAGCTTATCTGAGGAAGGAACATTGGTGTCCAAATATTAGCCTTCATTTGCAATGAGTCAGCATTTTGGCACAGAACGTCAAAAAGTAAGTAATCAACTCATATGCATTTTGGCTAAGAAATCATATAACCCATTGCAACATGAGAATTAAACTTATTTGTTGGTTTCTTTGGCAGACTTTTTCATTCAAGTACCTTGAATCAGTTAACTACATCACCAGGATGATGATAGCAAGAATGACGAGAGCTTCTTTTTTAAGGTTGAGTATTTATAATAATATTTTTGTGAGAGTTTTCCATCCACTGATAAAACATCCAAGTATAATTTGGAGAGCTTCTTAGCCTGTTCACTTTCCCTATCCAGCCGAACCCATGTTACAGTTATTGCCCATTAACCCTCCTCCATCTTTTGGAACGGTAAAAAAAAAACCCCAAACTTTGTTCTCCCTCTCCAAACCTCCAGAAGTGGCCTGATAAGAGTCCATTAGTCTTTATAATTAGTTTGGAATAGTTGGAGCGTGCTGTCTTGATCCAGTTTAAACTCCACCCTGGCTCAGTGCCAGAGCAGTGTAAACTGACAGCATGGAAACACTGCACAGACGTACGAGTATATGTGTGTGTGTGTGTGTGTGTGTGTGTGTATGCATGTGATGGAATGAATCATAATCAGTGCTTTTGAATAATTGTAGTAAGCATTGTGTGAGGCATTGTAGACCTGCCAGAAGGGAAAGAGGAAAAGATTGAGAAAGAAGGAAGACAGAAATTAGTATATCATTAAACTAATGAGGAGGAGGGGAAGGAGGAGGACGAGGAGGACGGCAGTGTTTACCTGCCCTGTCAAGACCTGCCTGTGAACCCACTGTGTCCACAAAGGCAGGAGGAGATACAATAAGATGGCTCCTGTTTACGCAAAGTCACACACCTGCACAAACCATTCCATGTTCTGCATAGTTCCTGTCTTCCTCTCCTACAGTAACATGAGTTACACCGGTTGCTTTCTCATGATCTGGGGGCTTACTTGCACAACAGCAACAATACAGTACTTATCATCACAATACAATTTTTTTTTTTTTTACTATAGCGATCTATTTAGGCTTAATAGCTAAACCGAATCAAAATGACCCGACTATTCATAGTTCAAGGATACTGTTACAGTGTACTGTATATTTAACCCTCCAGGACCCTGCATGACATTTTAGGAAACCTTTGACAGCTTTATGAGCCTCAAACAAACCCAAGGCACTATTATTACAACCCAAAGAATGATGACTACATTGCTGTACATTACAACGAGACAACGTATGCAACGTATGCAACGTATGCTAGATTTTATGAGGTACCTTCATGACAAACCGGGAGGAAATTTCCAGTGAATGAACATGTAAAAACTTTTAAAAATTTACGGAAGACTTTAAACACAGTAAGGTGAGACTCCTAGCACCGTACATCTGTGAATGACAATCCTGGGCCTCAGGTGGCTCGGCGCTCACTGCAGTCATTCCTGTGAACATTCAGCGAGTGCAATGCCTGATCCTTGAAAATCGACAGGTAATTTGTCGCTGCATCTGTCTATGGGAACTGTACAATCATTCACCAACACCACTTGCACATTACAGGAACTCAGCTGGGAGTTATCGCATCATTCCCCATACAGTCCTGACCTCACTGCAAGACATTTTCACATGTTTGGGCCATTAAAGAAGTTTCTGGGAGGCCAGCATTTGGGACATGAAGCAGGCAGTCCAATCATGGCTCCGGCATACTGAGAAAACTTTCTACTGTGATGGTATCTAAACCCTGGTGAAACACTGGGATCAATGCATTTGTGTAAAAGGGAATGATTATTGCCACAACCAATAGCTTATTGGCAAACATTATTGGCGAATGATGTCAGCCAACACCTCGGCGATATCGCCACAGCTCAAAGCTCATGGAAAGTCATATAGGTCAGTTTGATTTTTTTTAGCTAAACTGTCTAGCCAGATTTTTTGAAATGTTACAGAACAGAAAGTGTGAAATTAAACATCAGATGTTGTGCTCTATGGTTAACATCCTACAGTAAAGGACATATCTTTGCCAGATATGTAAGTAGCTAGAACCATGATAACATAAATTAATAGGAGGTAAATAGTTAGGTACCAAACCTAGCAAACCTCCAGCAGCATTTGGCTAAGTTAGTTTAAAGATGTGTCTACAGTGGTCATATCGAAGTCTTCTTTAAAGTAAATACTAAAGAATTTTTTAGACCCCTTACTTTTTTTTTTTTTTTTTTTACATTACTTTAGAGTTTGCACAAGTGAATTATCATTACAGTCTGTTTACAGCATGTTTCATACTTCTGTCATTAAATATAATAAGATGTTTAGGAGCTTAGCTTTATAAATTCATCTTCCAATGTAGTAGACTAATAATATTACTTCTGGATTTCAGTACACGGTTACAATCTGTGATGGGCTTTACGTTGTTGTTTTTAAAAATTACATCCACAATACAGTACTAATGATACCATCAATTCGACATCTGAAATAAATGAGCATTTCGAAGGAAATACTGTAAGTGTTCTAAGTGTTTACTTACCTTTCAACATTCATCATTACTGTTCAAACTTAAACTGTAATAAAGCACGGATGTAAAAAAAGGTTATGCGGTTCACCTTCAGGTTTTATCACATTCAAGATCTACTGTAAATATAATATAATGGATTGTGTGAGATAAACAGCCTTAGCTATCAGGTTGTTAACATGGTATATTTTGTCACAGCGCTCCATAGTACTCCAGTGCACATGCTGTATCTCACTGCAACAGAAATCAGCTAGAATCAGTGTGATCCTATCTGATAAGAAGATACTATGTGGAAGATAGTGGAGATACAAGAGCTTTTATCTGTTTGCTGGATGTGTTTTACTTGTATGCGTGTGTTTCTTTGTTTGCATTTGTTTAAACATTTATTTGTCTCCAAATCATGTTGAATGTCTGTCCCTACTGGATTCTTTGTGTGGGTTCCTCATTAAAAATACAAGCAAATCTGGCTTTTTGATAGCAAAATATGAAAAAATGACAGGTGGGTCAGGACTTGACCGTACATCACATTGCTCCAAAATCATTTCATCAAAGCAATTCTAGCTTTTAAAACACAACCTAATACAGACAGTGTTCCAATGTTCATAACATTGCAATAATGATTTTGACAGCCAATAATTCCTGTTGGAAAGCCTGACTTTTAAATGCTTAATTGGAAACAGTTGGATGCTGCTGGTTTAAAGGTATGGGTTTGTGATCGTGGCATTAATGGTGAGCTCAGCAAAACAATTTTATGTTAAGTGGTGTCGATCTTTACATTATTGAGCTCTCAGTAAAATAATAAGTGCTTAGAGATAAATCTTTGATCTTAGTATCCATGAAGGTGTCATGATAATTAGTTTACTCCATACTGTAAGGTATGCTAGGTATTATGTTCTGGTTACAGAATGATATGATGGTACCTAGCTGATAACCTTTGGGATGAGGCTGTTATGTATAAAGACAGTACTTTAGCTGCGCTCTGCTTCTGAGGGTCCCACAGCAGATCACAAGGTTGGCATATCTAATGTAGCACATATTTTATGCCATGTCCCTATTGTCAATTTTAGCAAAAATCGGTTGAACTCTTTTTTTCCTGATCCGACAACAGAATTAAG